>NC_066580.1:38201793-38535959 GCF_024323335.1 Lathyrus oleraceus | reverse complement strand
TAAGTGGCTCTGATACCACTGAAGGAGAATGGCGATCCAAAATGTAACGAAATTTAAAATTTTCTCCTTTAGTGCTCCTTACGAATGAGCATGATCAGTGATAGAATCGTTACCTCTTGTGACGATTGAAACCTTTGATGCAGATCTACAGAGCGATCACGAACGTTGAACGATGACAACACCTCTACTTAGTCCACACGAACGGATTCCTTCAATCTCAGTGCTAACTGCTACGAATGAAGGCTTTGAATGAGAGAGAGAGAGAGAGAGAGAGAGAGAGAGAGAGAGAGAGAGAGAGAGAAAACGAAATTGCAACTGCAATGAATGCTTCTGCACAAGGTGTCTATTTATAGAACCACTTATGTGGGCTACAAGTTAAAAAGCCCACTTAAGTGTATGTGGCCCATATTTTATAATATTCCAAAATCACTTAAGCGCATGGTACCTTACTATATTTCGTATTCTACTTAAGTACACTGTACCTTACGATGTTCTACAATTCACTTAAGTGCATCGTACCTTACGGTGTTCCTTAGTTACTCTATCTCTCATCAATCTGTCATTTGTGTGTGACCCTGTAGGTTTTCGCAACATTGACAATTATATTAAATCACGTATTTAACATAATAAACAGTGAGTGGTATCTAGCAACACATCACTGCTACCCAAGACACGAAAATGTCATGTGATCTGACAAATCCTTCTTTGATAATACTTATGTGTACAATTACCCTTTTGCCCTTATGTCTATATTGAACACAAGGCATAGACCG
This sequence comes from Lathyrus oleraceus, assembly GCF_024323335.1. Classification (NCBI taxonomy): domain Eukaryota; kingdom Viridiplantae; phylum Streptophyta; class Magnoliopsida; order Fabales; family Fabaceae; genus Lathyrus; species Lathyrus oleraceus. The sequence continues at coordinate 38,535,186 of NC_066580.1, read as the reverse complement.
TGTCATCCTTGTCCAGTTCAATATTGGGCCCATAGACATTTATCCTGCTACGCAGGATGGACAAATTCCATCTAGGTCACTCATGTCCCTTAGCATGCTTCGTGGAGTACCCATCAAATGTCTTTATGGTCATCCAGTTACGGACAATGTTTGATCAGCAACAAGGCACTCGACTATACATCTAAGGTTCATAGTGGTTTCAGGTCGAAGGGTGGTATACACCATTATCACCATGAGAATAACTTATGACACTTTGCATAACATTCTATATAGTATTCTCATAGCTGGTCAATCCAGTATAAATATTACTCTTCATATTCATACCTATGTTTAAGACTTGATAAATCCTTATCCATGATCCATGAGATATGATCATCAGTCTATATACATAATAGTCTGAATGCTTTAATGTTATCCCACTTCACAATAAAGCTCGACTACAGATACTTTAAGAATAGTGTCCTTATGTTTAATGTGATCTCATGATTAAGTCATACTTGATGCATTAAACGGACTAGCTATTCTAGGGACTTTATTAAACAAACATAATAAAGAAAAAGCCTTTTATTATTAAAAAATACTTCGATACAAGTACCAAAAGTATTTGCCTTTAGGGCTTACACCAACAGTACAAGCCCGAGCTCTGTTGTGCTTTTCACCAAGGAGCATCCGGACATGATATAGAGAATTGTTATCGGCTCAAGTATGAGGTTCAAAAGTTGATGGAGATTGGAATGGTGTCCTTCGAGGACCGTGCGCCGAATGTGAAAGCAAATCCATGGTGTCGCATCTCGAAAAATACGATTCCTCGCGATGGTCGCGGAAAATATTTAGTGTTCGAACAGAGTCGCCACCGAACTTTATTTATCCCAATGAAGGGATAGGAAAATATCGATAAAACCTTTAGGAAACGGAATAATGGTCGTCGCAACCATATTCGGGTTCGGGAGTGGATTACGTAAGGGGAAGGTATTAGCACCCCTTACGTCTATTGTACTCAACGGGAACCTTTTAGTTCTAATGTGCATTTCGTGTGTTAATTTATGTTTGTTTGTTATCTTTGAGTTATAAAATTATTAAAATGGAAATGGATGAGAACCTCTGAAAGGAGAAAGGGGAGGTTTTTTATTAGTGTGCTCGCGAAGATACAACAATCTCCTGCCTACGTATCCTTATGGTATAATAAGGAAATCAGAGCATTCGTAGTTCGGGAAACTACTGTTTGTTGGTGTTTTTTAATGAACAAACTGTTTAGATCGTATCCTAAAGGCTAAACGTTGGCTTGTTTGTTTACTCTCGGCGGAGGCTTAAGCGCTAGTTTGTTGTGCGCATTAGAAAGGATTAAATAGTGTTCTTTTTTAAAAGAGTTTCAGTCACACGGGGGTGACAAGTTAGATTAATATGTTGGATGTTTTGTTTAACTGGTTTTGATCGCACGAGGGTGAGGACAGATAAATCTGATGTGTTGAGATATTTTGGTTTGATGAGGATTACTCGGATAGTCGAGTAAGACAACTCGTATCCTAATAATCGGGAAAAAGGAATATAAGACTCTAGACCGCTTTTTTTCTCATCCTTAATTGTAAAAGGATTTTCATGATGATTAATGTATTTTGAATGGATGACGAATATTCGGATAACCGAGTAAAACAACTCGTATCCCAATAATCGGGAAAAGGGAATAGAAGACTCTAGACCGCTTTCTTTTTCATCCTTAATTGTAAAAGGATTTTCATGATGATTAATGTATTTTGAATGGATGACGAATATTCGGATAACCGAGTAAAACAACTCGTATCCCAATAATCGGGAAAGGGAATAGAAGACTCTAGACCACTTTATTTTTCATCTGAGTGACTTATGAAAATAAGGTTGTATATGGTTGACGTATTTTAGAATAAACGACAAGTACTCGAATGGCTGAGTAAGACAACTCATCTCCAAGCATTTGAGAAGAGGAATTGAAGACTCAAGACCATCTCCCTTTTCGTATAGTTCGTTATGAAAATGATTTGATTAAGTGGTATGTTTGTAAAAAATGACAATTGTTCGACTGACCGAGTAAGAGAACTCGTATTCAAACAATTGGGGACTGAAATTGAAAACTCAAAGTCAACTCCTTTTTTCATTTAGCTTATTGTGAAAATATTTCGATTTAAGTATGAGTTGGTAAAAAATGACAATTGTTCGACTGACCGAGTAAGAAAACTTGTATTCAAACAATTGAGGAGTGAAGTTGAAAACTCAAAGTCAACTCCATTTTCATTTAGTTTATTGTGAAAATATTTAGATTTAATCGGAGTTTGGAAGTTGGTATAAGAACGACAAATATTTGACTAACCAAGTAAGAGAACTTGTATTCAAATAGTCGAGGAGAAAAATTGAAGACTCAAAGTTATCTCCCTTTTGGTTTCTTGTTATAAAAGGATTTGATTTGTTTGTACTTAAATGAATTAGAAATGACGACCATTTGACTAACAGAGTAAGAAAACTCGTATTCAAATAATCGAGGAGAGGAGTTGAAAACTCAAAACCATCCCCCTTTTCATTTTCAAATGAAGTGTTATTTAGATGTGATTAAGTATTTTAATTTGATTTTCGATGTCGGATCGAGGTTTAAAAAATTGCATTCTTGTGAATGAATTGAATTTATTTAGTGAATGGTCCATTTAATCGATTAATTAAAACCGAATAGGTCTCATTGTAAGAAGGCCCAAGAGTAAGCCATGTGAGGTTGATGGCGATGCTTTTACAAGCGATCGACTTACAGAGGTATTTTGAAAATGGGCTCGACTTTGAATCGAGAAGTATGTGATTTATTTTGAAATCGGCTCGGATTATTTTAAAATCGATGAAAGCGACGTGATTTTGTCACAATTATAACATATCATTTCGTGTACACTCAAGGTTCAATATAAACAAATAGATAAAGAATAATCATGCACATACACTCCTTAAGATAAATAAACATCTAAATTATGAAGGTCACTTGTGATTCTATAACCAATTAATTAATTGAATGTTTAACGAATTATTTTATTCTATTTAAATAATAAGTAGTAATAATATAAAAAAAATGAATATAACTAAATAATTAAATATTAATGATGATAACAACCATATAATTGTGTATTTATTTTTTTGAAAATAATAATAATAATAATAATGTAATTACATATTTACTATATATATAAAAAAAATATTAACAATGGTATAATTTAGAAAATAAAATAAAATAATATTAACAATAGTATGATTATAATTTCGAAAATAAAATAATATTAACAATAGTATAATTATAATTTCGAAAATAAAATAAAATAATATTAACAATAGTATAATTATAATTTCGAAAATAAAATAATATTAACAATGGTATAATTATAATTTTAAAAATAAAATAAAATAATATTAACAATCAAAACATTTGTTCTATTCTAAAATGTGGGGGGGTGAACAGTCAAGGAACATGGGCCTAAGAGCAAAGAAAAACCCATGAAGGGTTTGGTCAAACTTGTTGACCTAGGAGGCTTCATCTTCTAAACAGTGACAAGTGTCCAGGGTTGGTGACACTTGTCACCGCCACCTCACCGATCCAAACACGGTTTTAAAAAAAGAAAAAAATTGGAAACGTAACATTTCAACTCATTATTTCTCTCTCTTCAACCTAACGCTCAACATTCCTCTCTCTTCAACCTTACGCTCATAAGGAGCTTTACAGAAACCCTAAAAAAATTCTTCTCTCTTGGAGAAGACGACCGGAGGCGGCAGCTCACGGCGGAGCCTCCGTCCATCCCCGGTAACCCTACCCAAAACGTGACCTAAACCACTACCTATAACCTCCCGAGTTCGAATCCGGACTCTGAGATCCCTAAACCAAACTCAAGGTGTTTGCATGTTGCGATTTAAAGCGAAATAAAAGGGGTTCGTTATATTTACCACGGAGAAGGAGGTGGGTGGTGGCTTCAGGCGAAGAAGGAACGCTTTGATCCAAGTCCGTCGTCGGCAACCCGTTGCAGTTCCGGATAAGTTTTCTTCCTCAACCTGCTTCTTTGTCTGTTTTCCGTTTTTTAATGATTGTATGGATTGTTGTTGGTGCTTGGCTTGAAACTTAGGGTTTGGATGTTTTATGAACTGTTGTTTTGATTATTGCTTCATAGATTTTTTCAGAATGTGTTCTTTGGTTTGAGTTTAACAGCCAAAATGTTTTTGATTTTACAGCTTATCTCCAACTTTTCAACCTAGCTGTAACATAACTTTTGGGCATGTTATACATTTTAATTTTAAACAAAAATTTATTGTGATAATTATGTAAATACTTTGGATTATTATATAAACTTGGAATTAATTGGAACTTTGGATTATTTGGAATATTATTTAAAACATTATTTGGAATATTATTTGGAATATTATTTGAAATATTATTTGTGCAATTAGTCTCTTTTTTTAATATGCAAATTTAATTTGAGACTTCCCTTTTTTTTTGGAGAACTATGTAACTATTTTTTTTTGGATTATCAGCAAGATCTTTTTATAATTTTAATTTAAGCTTTTTTTGTTATTTATGTGGATACTTTTATTATGTAACATTTGGATTAAATTTTAATTATGTAATTATTTTTTAAATTTTTCAAAATTTAACTCAATATTTATTTATGCTAATCAATTTCAATTTAAAAAAAAAACAACAAATTTCCAACTTAAGTATAATGACTTAATTTAAAAAAAAAACAAATTTCTAATTTAAGTATAATGACTTAATTTTAAAACAAATTTCTAATTTAAGTATATAATGACTTAATTTTAAAAACAAATTTCTATTTTAAGTATAATGACTTAATTTTAAAAACAAATTTCTATTTTAAGTATAATGACTTAATTTTAAAAACAAATTTCTATTTCAAGTATAATGACTTAATTTCAAAAAAAACAAATTTCTAATTTAAGTATAATGACTTAATTTTAAAACAAATTTCTATTTTAAATACAAAAAATCTAAACATTGGACTTTTAATTAAAAAACACAATTCCATTTTAAATACAAAAAAATCTAAACATGGGACTTTTAATTTAAAAAAACACAATTCTATTTTAAATACAAAAAAAAAAATCTAAACATGGGACTTTTAATTTTAAAAAAAATACAATTCTATTTTAAATACAAAAAAAAAAATCTAAACATGTGACTTTTAATTTTAAAAAAAACACAATTCTATTTTAAATACGAAAATCTAAATATGGGACTTTTAATTTTAAAAAAGCGCAATTCTATTTTAAATACAAAAATCTAAATATGGGACTTTTAATATTTTTTTAAAAACATACATGTTTCTAAAAAATGCAAATTTAATTTGGGAACCCATGAAGAACTTTTAGAACTTGGTATAAATATTTGGGATGTGTAAATGGACTAGTAAATAGTGATCATAGAAATAATAACATGACTCTTAATACTTACTAATAAAAAAAATAAGTTTTGGATTAGTAATATAAGAAAGATTCAAACCATATTTTAGATTATGAACACACTTATGCAAATGGGCCTTTGAAACAAAGAAATCTTATGGGTAAACCACAAATGGCCGGACAAAATTGGGGTATGACAGTTGCCCATATTTAATTACCTCAAACCGGTAAGTGATAATGACAGTAGTCTTTACGCATTCACGGTGGGAGATAATTAAATACAAGAAGACCCAAATTTTGTCCCAGGCAATGAAAGGAAGAAAATACAGGAAGAAAATGCGGTGAGAAATGGCAAAAGACATCATCCCACAGTAAAATGGAACAGTCAAGACTTTTTAGGAGTCGTTAGAACAATATCTTGGACGTCACAGTCGAGATACGTTAGCAATGGAATGGCATCCCTAGCTAAATCTCGAGAATTTTCCAAGATGCTAGAGCAGTATAAAGAAAATCTGGCATGAGACTTTTCATATTGATGAAGCAGCATCTCAACAGTAAAAGTGAGATTCTCTGTATCGAGTCGAAGCAACATCTTATATGATAGAATTAAGATGTTCCAGCAAGGGAAAGATACCTTAATTGAATCTAAGACTCTCCTAGGATATTAGAGCAGTATCTCTAAAAAAATCTGAAATGAGACTCTTCATATTGATGAAGCAGTATCTCAAATAGTAAAAATGAGATTCTCTGTATCGAGTCGAAACAGCATCTTATATGATAGAATTAAGATATTCCGAACAAGGGAATGATACCTTAGTTGAATCTAAGACTCTCTGAGGATACTTAGAGCAGTATCTCTAAAAGAAATTTGAGATGAGACTCTTCATATTGATGAAGCAACATCTCAAACAGTAAAAGTGAGATTCTTCGTATCGAGTCGAAACAACATCTTATATGATAGAATTAAGATATTCCAGCAAGGAAAAACTACCTTAATTGAATCTAAGACTCTTCGAGGATATTAGAGCAGTATCTCTAAAATAAATTTGAAATGAGATTTTTCATATTGATGAAGCAGCATCTCAAACAGTAAAAAATAAGATTCTCCGTATCGAGTCAAAACAGCATCTTATATGATAGAATTAAGATATTCCGGCAAGGGAAAACTACCTTAATTAAATCTAAGACTCTTCGAGGATATTAGAGTAGTATCTCTAAAAGAAATTTGAAATGAGACTTTTCATATTGATGAAGCAGCATCTCAAACAGTAAAAAATGAGACTCTCCGTATCGAGTCGAAACAACATCTTATATGATAGAATTAAGATATTTCAACAAGGGAAAACTACCTTAATTGAATCTAAGACTCTTCGAGGATATTAGAGCAGTATCTCTAAAAGAAATCTGAAATGAGACTCTTCATATTGATGAAGCAACATCTCAAACAGTAAAAGTGAGATTCTCCGTATCGGGTCAAAACAGCATCTTATATGATAGAATTAAGATATTCCAGCAAGGGAAAGATACCTTAATTGAATCTAAGACTCTCCGAGGATATTAGAGCAGTATCTCTAAAAATAATCTGAAATGAGACTCTTCATATTGATGAAGCAGCGTCTCAAACAGTAAAAATGAGATTCTCTGTATCGGTCGAAACAACATCTTATATGATAGAATTAAGATATTCCAGCAAGGGAAAAATCTTAATTGAATTTAAGACTCTCCGAGGATACTTAGAGCAGTATCTTTAAAAAAATCTGAAATGAGACTCTTCATATTGATGAAGCAGCATCTCAAACAGTAAAAATGAGATTCTCTGTATCGAGTCGAAACAGCATCTTATATGATAGAATTAAGATATTCCGAACAAGGGAATGATACCTTAATTGAATCTAAGACTCTTCGAGGATATTTAGAGCAGTATCTCTAGAAAACAAATGAGATTCTTCAAATTGATGAAGCAGTATCTCAAACAGAGAGATGAGATTCTTCAGATAAATGAAGCAGTATCTCGAATATTCGTCTGTTAGGGGAACTTTTAAGAAAAGACTCCTTTTGAGGGAGACATACTGGAAATGCTCTTCAGGGGAAAAAGCTCATAAAAGACTTTTTTGGGTAACCTCTGCTTGGGGAGCGATGATTGTAAAGAAAATTGTTGGGAATATCATTATTAATCGTAAAGTTGAAAAAATGATTTACTGAGATATAATCCCACGAGCACGTGCACGGAAATAACTTTATTTGGAATGAGGAATGTCTAAGATATTCATGAATGACCTTGGATCCTGATATTTTATATTTGATTTTTGTATGACGTTCCTCTTTAGGTGGGAATTCCATGCATGGGATGATGCATGAGATGCATGCAAGTATGCAATTACTGGGGATATTTAGGATGTGCATGTAGGAATGCGAATGATTTTTATTTTGTTGAAATTCCCATTATGTGGGAGTGTTATGCATGAGTATGCTGATGATTGATATGACTGTTTTTTTTTTGAATTTTCTGTTTGGTAGGAAAACCATGTATGGATGATTTGTGTGATGCATGTGGGAATGCAACTGGGTAATTGGATATTTTTTGTAGGGTTTAATTCTTGATTGCCAATGAGGTTGGACTTTAAATGGGAACTGCCAGATAAGGACATCACTTGAAGGATATGTTACCAGACGCGAACTGGTGAAAATAATTGAAATGTCAGACGGGACTGAATTTGTTTTTGTTTATCAGACAGGAACTGATTTTTAAAGTAGGCTACCAGATGAGAACTGGTGAAAATAATTGACTACCAGACGAGAACTGGTATCGAAATAGGTGACCTACCAGACGAGAACTGGTATTAAGAAATAATTTACCAGACGAGAACTGGTATTAAGAGATAATTTACCAGATGAGAACTGGTATTTGGAAAATGATTTGTCGGACAAGAACTGATTTTTGAAATAGTTTGGCAGATGAGAACTGGACTTTGGAATAAGTTGCTAGACGAGAACTGGACTTTGACATAAATTGCCAGACAGGAAATGGGATTTGAAATGAATTTCCATACGAGAATTGGACTTTGAAATAAATTTCCAGGCGAGAACTAGACTTTGTAATAAACTACCAGACGGGAACTGGGCTTTGAAATAATTTTCCAGATGAGAACTGGACTTTGAAAAGGTTTGCCAGACGGGAACTGGGCTTTGAAATAAATTACCAAACGAGAATTGGACTTTGAATTGCCAAGCGATGTTGGGCTTTGGTGTCAGATTTTGGGTTTCAAGGCTTTTTGATGTCAGGTTCATGTTATGGGTTATGCCTGATAAATGATATGATATGCATGGCTTTATGCTAGAGCAAAGCGACATGACTAATGCATGATGATGATTTATATAATGATTTGCAGGTTTTCAAAATGCCCCTGCGTGGGTATTGGAAGAGAAGGTTCTTTCCAGAAAGGATTCTATCTGTCAAAAGGTTATTTTATGGGGTGGTAGCAGGATTCCCCGACACTCATCTTGAACTCTGCATTTGTTGACTTGCGAAAAAGCTTTTTGATTGACCATCTTGAAAACATGGAGAGGACTTGCTCCTATGTGGCTCATCTTGCCCCAGTTTGTTGGGTCTTTACGGACGTTTGCCTCGAAAGGATTCTGAAAGCAATTTTACCATAATTTGGAGATGGCTTGCCCCCAAAATGAAAATATTTTTCCTAGAGTAACTGACTCTCGAAGTGGTTGACTTTTCTGTGCTCTTGAGGTAGCTTGCCCCGGTATGAGCGTTGAAGCGACTTAACTCCCCCTAACTGAATATTGAAGGGGTCTGCCCCTGGTCAACATAACCTTTAGGTGATCTGCCCCTAGTTAATAGAGTTCTGAGATGATTTGCTCTGGATCAACTGATTCTTGAAATGATTTGCACATTTATTAACAGATGTTGGGGACTGTTTAAGACTGACCAATTCTTGGAGTAATCTTCCTATGATCAACTGATGTTTAGGTGGTATGCACCTGATTCGTGGGTTATGAGGTAGTCTTGATTCGGGTTAACACCAACGAATGTCCAAGTTCCTTTAATTGTTCCTTATTGTTGGAATTTCCCTAACGTCAAGTACTAACTTGCAGTTAAAATTGCTTGTTCAGAAATGGTAATTTTAATGCGATACTCATGCAAGTTTTGGAAAGAATTTATTTGAATGATGTGATAATGTGTGACGAGTGGACCATGAGTCCAAATGTAATGCTGATTTAGCAACTTAAAGTGTGAAAGACACAACGAGAATAATGACATCGATGTTAAAGATTAGCAAATCTTTAGGAGTCAGTTTACACAACCTTGCTGTAGTATGCTTTCGGAATAAACCCTACTTCAATTAGGTCTTTTAAGGGTTGTAACGTGGCTTGGTTCACGGTTATAGAAACAAAGGATATGAGGCTCAAAATTGTTTCTGTACCCACCCTTCTTCTTGATAAACTCCAGTCCTATGCTCAGTTAATTCGCCATACACATTCAACATTTAAGAGAGTTTGCAGGTGTAAGATCTCTTGAAATGACATACACTTTATTTTGCTCTTCATGGATATTGGTGACCCTTTGATTCTTGATATGGTAGTCACTAATCTTGTTTTTATTTTGTTGAGGGTTTTCGTGACCTCCTTTGATTTTTGTTTTGATCCCTAACTTTTGCATGGACCGCTTTTTGAAGCTTTAGTCCATCGGGATTGCCCCGGTTTTTGCCTAAGTCTCCTTTTGGGGTATCGACTTAGCAGGCTTTTTATTGATTCCCTTTTTTAGAATGTGACTACCAAGTCATTGGTCATTGAAGAACAACCGTCATAACATTTTGATTTTTCAAGGTTCCTTCGACACTTTATGATGTGTGCGAAGAATGTCATGTAGTTGATCCACATACTGGATATTTTATCTCATGATTTGAATGCATAGTCAGATTAACTGAACACTACCCTGCCCCAGGTTTAATGTAAGGTTTTTTTTAGATCCGAAAGAAACTCATACTTCTAGGCTCGAAGTGGTTGACTAGGGATTAACTCCTTATCTCTCCAGTGTTTGGGAATTTGAAACAATGCCTGTACATCATCAGCAGGATTTTATCCGAAAGCATATAGTCAGCAATTATGGGTATCTTGTTTTCGTCATCCTCCCTCAAATCTTTGCTAAAACAAAAGTTATGATAAAGAAAAGTGAATGGGAGAAATACTGATGTATTTTTGTTTTTGATATAAGAGAAGAAAAATGAGCGAATGCGAGATGCTTAATTCAAAACATGCATCATTACTTCATCAATATTACCATTAAAAACAAACAATGTTTAAACACAAGCAGCTTTTAACAACAAAGAAACGACAAATGCAAAAATAGAAACAAATCAGTCCAATGATTGCCAGTGTTGAGGATGTCTCCCTTTTTTGCTGAAACTATCATAGCTTCCACAAGTTGGTCTAGCTGATTTTTCATCGAGTCCACATCTCCTCCCAATGCAATATGACTTTGCTCCAACGGATCCATGATCTTTCAAGAGCTACTTCAAGTATGATATGAGTATCGGGAAATCAACCGCAGGCTATGGACGAAGGGTGGATGAGTTTTTTTGTATATATTTTGTATGAAAGGTGATATGCAATGCATGATGATTGCAGATGCAATGATATGTGTATGAGTATAGTGACATGTTTAGGATCACAAGTTCAAGGTGTTCTCAGATGGATCAGAATAATGGGTGAATGACGGGTATCTCTGAATAATGGAACCCCATGGGTAGGCTCTACAGTTGGTAGGTTCCTAGAGTCATGGATATTTCTTGAGGACGTCACTGCCGTGACGAAGACTCGTCGAACAATAGTATCCTTAAGAAGATCTCGTCTAGGTGAGGTCTTTGTATTATCCCAACAAGGAAAACTCCATGAGGATTCTACTACACGACTCTCGAGTCCAGGGTTCTAACAAGGTTCTCAGAGTCATAGATCGAGGTTGGAAATATTACTGTAAGATAGTAATACATCCAAGGGATCTCATCTGATTGGGGCTTTCGTATTAACCCAACAAGTATGAAACTTCGCAGGTTAATACTACATAACCGTCGGATATAGTAGGTTAAAAGGTCCCTAGAGTCATTGATCCAACATGAGAATACTATCGTCGTGACGAAGACTCGTCGGGCAACAATATCTCAAGAGAATCTCCTCTAGGCGGGGTCTTCGTTTCTTCCCAACAAGGAAGACTTCTTGCGGGCGTCCACTACACAACCACCAACTTAAACTTATGGTTTTTCTCAGACTCTGGTAGAGAGCCTATCTCACAAAGTATCACCAACCAGAGAACCCCGATAATATATAACATCATACAATAATTATGACAACAGAATAATAACAAAATAAATAATAAATAGATAAACAAAATTAACACATAATACATCAATTGAACCAAATTAGGCTTCACTCTCTTTTGCTTGGAGCGGGTCCCCAGCAGAGTCGCCATTTGTCGCATCTCGAAAAATATGATTCCTCGCGATGGTCGCGGAAAATATTTAGTGTTCGAACAGAGTCGCCACCGAACTTTATTTATCCCAATGAAGGGATAGGAAAATATCGATAAAACCTTTAGGAAACGGAATAATGGTCGTCGCAACCATATTCGGGTTCGGGAGTGGATTACGTAAGGGGAAGGTATTAGCACCCCTTACGTCTGTTGTACTCAACGGGAACCTTTTAGTTCTAATGTGCATTTCGTTTGTTAATTTATGTTTGTTTGTTATCTTTGAGTTATAAAATTATTAAAATGGAAATGGATGAGAACCTCAGAAAGGAGAAAGGGGAGGTTTTTTATTAGTGTGCTCGCGAAGATACAGCAATCTCCTGCCTACATATCCTTATGATACAGCAATCTACTGTTTGTCTACTCTCGGCGGAGGCTTAAGCGCTAGTTTGTTGTGCGCATTAGAAAGGATTAAATAGTGTTCTTTTTTAAAAGAGTTTCAGTCACACGGGGGTGACAAGTTAGATTAATATGTTGGATGTTTTGTTTAACTGGTTTCGATCGCACGAGGGCGAGGACAGATAAATCTGATGTGTTGAGATATTTTGGTTTGATGAGGATTACTCGGATAATCGAGTAAGACAACTCGTATCCTAATAATCGGGAAAAGGGAATATAAGACTCTAGACCGCTTTCTTTCTCATCCTTAATTGTAAAAGGATTTTCATGATGATTAATGTATTTTGAATGGATGACGAATATTCGGATAACCGAGTAAAACAACTCGTATCCCAATAATCGGGAAAAGGGAATAGAAGACTCTAGACCGCTTTCTTTTTCATCCTTAATTGTAAAAGGATTTTCATGATGATTAATGTATTTTGAATGGATGACGAATATTCGGATAACCGAGTAAAACAACTCGTATCCCAATAATCGGGAAAGGGAATAGAAGACTCTAGACCACTTTATTTTTCATCTGAGTGACTTATGAAAATAAGGTTGTATATGGTTGACGTATTTTATAATAAACGACAAGTACTCGAATGGCTGAGTAAGACAACTCATCTCCAAGCATTTGAGAAGAGGAATTGAAGACTCAAGACCATCTCCCTTTTCGTATAGTTCGTTATGAAAATGATTTGATTAAGTGGTATGTTTGTAAAAAATGACAATTGTTCGACTGACCGAGTAAGAGAACTCGTATTCAAACAATTGGGGACTGAAATTGAAAACTCAAAGTCAACTCCTTTTTTCATTTAGCTTATTGTGAAAATATTTCGATTTAAGTATGAGTTGGTAAAAAATGACAATTGTTCGACTGACCGAGTAAGAAAACTTGTATTCAAACAATTGAGGAGTGAAGTTGAAAACTCAAAGTCAACTCCCTTTTCATTTAGTTTATTGTGAAAATATTTAGATTTAATCGGAGTTTGGAAGTTGGTATAAGAACGACAAATATTTGACTAACCAAGTAAGAGAACTTGTATTCAAATAGTCGAGGAGAAAAATTGAAGACTCAAAGTTATCTCCCTTTTGGTTTCTTGTTATAAAAGGATTTGATTTGTTTGTACTTAAATGAATTAGAAATGACGACCATTTGACTAACCGAGTAAGAAAACTCGTATTCAAATAATCGAGGAGAGGAGTTGAAAACTCAAAACCATCCCCTTTTTCATTTTCAAATGAAGTGTTGTTTAGATGTGATTAAGTATTTTAATTTGATTTTCGATGTCGGATCGAGGTTTAAAAAATTGCATTCTTGTGAATGAATTGAATTTATTTAGTGAATGGTCCATTTAATCGATTAATTAAAACCGAATAGGTCTCATTGTAAGAAGGCCCAAGAGTAAGCCATGTGAGGTTGATGGCGATGCTTTTACAAGCGATCGACTTACAGAGGTATTTTGAAAATGGGCTCGACTTTGAATCGAGAAGTATGTGATTTATTTTGAAATCGGCTCGGATTATTTTAAAATCGATGAAAGCGACGTGATTTTGTCACAATTATAACATATAATTTCGTGTACACTCAAGGTTCAATATAAACAAATAGATAAAGAATAATCATGCACATACACTCCTTAAGATAAATAAACATCTAAATTATGAAGGTCACTTGTGATTCTATAACCAATTAATTAATTGAATGTTTAACGAATTGTTTTATTTTAATTAAATAATAAGTAGTAATAATATAAAAAAATGAATATAACTAAATAATTAAATATTAATGATGATAACAACCATATAATTGTGTATTTATTTTTTTGAAAATAATAATAATAATAATAATGTAATTACATATTTACTATATATATAAAAAAATATTAACAATGGTATAATTTAGAAAATAAAATAAAATAATATTAACAATAGTATGATTATAATTTCGAAAATAAAATAATATTAACAATAGTATAATTATAATTTCGAAAATAAAATAAAATAATATTAACAATAGTATAATTATAATTTCGAAAATAAAATAATATTAACAATAGTATAATTATAATTTTAAAAATAAAATAAAATAATATTAACAATCAAAACATTTGTTCTATTCTAAAATGTGGGGGGGTGAACAGTCAAGGAACATGGGCCTAAGAGCAAAGAAAAACCCATGAAGGGTCTGGTCAAACTTGTTGACCTAGGGGGCTTCATCTTCTAAACAGTGACAAGTGTCCAGGGTTGGTGACACTTGTCACCGCCACCTCACCGATCCAAACACGGTTTTAAAAAAAGAAAAAAAAATTGGAAACGTAACATTTCAACTCATTCTTTCTCTCTCTTCAACCTTACGCTCAGCATTCCTCTCTCTTCAACCTTACGCTCATAAGGAGCTTTACAGAAACCCTAAAAAAATTCTTCTCTCTTGGAGAAGACGACCGGAGGCGGCGGCTCACGGCGGAGCCTCCGTCCATCCCCGGTAACCCTATCCAAAACGTGACCTAAACCACTACCTACAACCTCCCGAGTTCGAATCTGGACTCTGAGATCCCTAAACCAAACTCAAGGTGTTTGCATGTTGCGATTTAAAGCGAAATAAAAGGGATTCGTTATATTTACCACGGCGAAGGAGGTGGGTGGTGGCTTCAGGTGAAGAAGGAACGCTTTGATCCGAGTCCGTCGTCGGCAACCCGTTGCAGTTTCGGATAAGTTTTCTTTCTCAACTCGGATAAGTTTTCTTCCTCAACCTGCTTCTTTGTTTGTTTTCCATTTTTTAATGATTGTATGGATTGTTGTTGGTGCTTGGCTTGAAACTTAGGGTTTGGATGTTTTATGAACTGTTGTTTTGATTATTGCTTCATAGATTTTTTCAGAATGTGTTCTTTGGTTTGAGTTTAACAGCCAAAATGTTTTTGATTGTTTTATGGGATTTCCAAAATGTTTCTTCTGTTTCTTTGGAGTTAACAGAAAAAAAATACTTTGACAATTTTCTTCTGGATTTCATCCAAAAACCCTCCTTTTTTTACTGTTAATTTGTTGTTGTTATATATGTGATGAATGTTGAGGTTCTGAGATAACTTGTTAAGTTATCCTTTTTCCAGATTTTGTGGGATAATTACCTTATGGATTTAAGGTTATTGATGTGGATATTGCAAAGTGTTCTTGAGTGTTCTCCTTGGTTTACTGTGTAACCAATTAATCTGCTTACTTTATCATTTATTTTTCAGTTTTTTAAGTGCTTATTTGATAAGCTGTTTTTAAATTATGATTTGGTTTTGCAGGTTTGCATAAAGTGAATGGACATTGATTGAAAATTGGTTTGCTTTTGGATTTGGGGCCCTGTAATTAGGGATTGAAATTGGGTGCTTGGGAATTTCAAGAAGCTTTTGGAAAAGTCTTTTGAAGAGTTGCTTCAAACTGCTGTATTTTACCGCTTATCTCCAACTTTTCAACCTAGCTGTAACATAACTTTTGGGCATGTTATACATTTTAATTTTAAACAAAAATTTATTGTGATAATTATGTAAATACTTTGGATTATTATATAAACTTGGAATTAATTGGAACTTTGGATTATTTGGAATATTATTTAAAACATTATTTGGAATATTATTTGAAATATTATTTGTGCAATTAGTCTCTTTTTTTAATATGCAAATTTAATTTGAAACTTCCCTTTTTTTTTTGGAGAACTATGTAACTATTTTTTTTTGGATTATGAGCAAGATCTTTTTATAATTTTAATTTAAGCTTTTTTTGTTATTTATGTGGATACTTTTATTATGTAACATTTGGATTAAATTTTAATTATGTAATTATTTTTTAAATTTTTCAAAATTTAACTCAATATTTATTTATGCTAATCAATTTCAATTTTAAAAAAAAAACAACAAATTTCCAACTTAAGTATAATGACTTAATTTAAAAAAAAAACAAATTTCTAATTTAAGTATAATGACTTAATTTTAAAACAAATTTCTAATTTAAGTATATAATGACTTAATTTTAAAAACAAATTTCTATTTTAAGTATAATGACTTAATTTTAAAAACAAATTTCTATTTTAAGTATAATGACTTAATTTTAAAAACAAATTTCTATTTCAAGTATAATGACTTAATTTCAAAAAAAACAAATTTCTAATTTAAGTATAATGACTTAATTTTAAAACAAATTTCTATTTTAAATACAAAAAATCTAAATATGGGACTTTTAATTAAAAAACACAATTCTATTTTAAATACAAAAAAATCTAAACATGGGACTTTTAATTTAAAAAGACACAATTCTATTTTAAATACAAAAAAAAATCTAAACATGAGACTTTTAATTTTAAAAAAAACACAATTCTATTTTAAATAAAAAAAAAAATCTAAACATGGGACTTTTAATTTTAAAAAAAACACAATTCTATTTTAAATACGAAAATCTAAATATGAGACTTTTAATTTAAAAAAACACAATTCTATTTTAAATACAAAAATCTAAATATGGGACTTTTAATTTTTAAAAAAAACATACATGTTTCTAAAAAATGCAAATTTAATTTGGGAACCCATGAAGAACTTAGAACTTGGTATAAATATTTGGGATGTGTAAATGGACTAGTAAATAGTGATCATAGAAATAATAACATGACTCTTAATACTTACTAATAAAAATAAATAAATTTTGGATTAGTAATATAAAAAAGATTCAAACCATATTTTAGATTATGAACACACTTATGCAAATGGGCCTTTGAAACAAAGAAATCTTATGGGTAAACCATAAATGGCCGGACAAAATTGGGGTATGACACATGGCCCGCTCATGGGAACTCTTTTTTGAATATGGTGGATGGTTGCCCTGGAGAGTTTAAGGTTTTTGATGTACGCTTTATCCGGAGGTCCTTGGTGCAGATGCATAAGGACATTTGTTTGGTGAGTGATTGTGAACATGACCATGACAGTTGTGTTATCTGTAGTATTAACCCGAGGGGTTGCGAAGTTATGAAAAGGGACATCCAGCGACTGATGGATGAAGACATGATTCAAATTGTTCAATCCCGTCATGTAGATGACGATGTAAATTTCATAATGCCCATTTTCAAGCATCCAGAAAGATTGGTAATTCAGCACGACAGCAACAATAGGAACAATATCAACAATAGATCAGTATCGATGTTGGTTATACGGTTAGTGGGCCCAGTCCCATATTCATCTGATAAATTTGTGCTGTATCAGTATAATGCTACAATGATAAAAGGTGGTCAAGAGGTCCCGTTACCTACGACTAGCTCTGTGGTGAGCATTGCTGATGTTACCAAGGTGACCCGCAGTGGTCGTGTGTTTGGGTCGGTGTTCCCAAAGGATAAGGAAGAATCTGTTGTTGGAAGGAAGGTGGAAGTGTTTGTTGTAGATCCAGTTGGTGCTTTAAAGGGTAAGTCTAGTGAATCCAGAGATTTGAAGGCTAATGATGAGGAGGAGGTACTTCGGTTAATCAAAAGGAGTGAGTTTAATGTGGTGGAGCAGCTGCTCCAAACCCCCTCAAAAATCTCAGTGTTGTCTCTGCTCATGAATTCTTAAGCGCACAGAGAAGCAATGCAGAGAGTTCTTGAACAAGCTTTTGTAGAACATGATGTTACAGTGGATTAATTCGATCATATCATGGCTAACATCACTTCTTGCAATAATCTTAGCTTCTGTGATGAAGAACTCCTTGAGGAGGGTAGAAATCATAATTTGGCTTTGCACATTTCTATGAACTGCTAAGAGGATGCTTTGTCTAATGTGCTTGTTGCACCGGGTCGTCACTGAATGTACTACCGAAGTCAACTCTGTCAAAGTTGTCGTACTAAGGAGCGCCTATGAGGTATAGTGGTGTAATTGTCAAAGCTTTTGACCGTTTGCGCAAAACAGTTATTGGTGAAGTGGACCTTCCGATTAAGATAGGTCCGAGTGATTTCAGATTACTTTTCAAGTAATGGATATCCACCCGGCCTACAGTTGCTTGTTGGGAAGGCCATGGATCCATGAGGCATGAGCTGTTACCTCCACTTTGAACCAGAAACTTAAATTTGTGAAGAATGGGAAGCTTGTGATTGTTGGTGGGGAGAAGGCACTGTTGGTTAGCCACCTGTCATCTTTCTCTTATGTTGAAGTTGAGGATGAGGTTGGAACTCCATTCCAGACCTTATTTGTTGCTGCTAAAAAGAGAATTGGGGCATCTATGTCCTCATTAAAAGACGCCAAGAAGATTGTGGAAGAAGGTAATGTTGATCAGTGGGGGCGCATGGTAGAGGTCTCCGACAACAAAGGCATAACCATTTTGGGGTTCCAGAAAGGTTCATCAACTGCAAGGACTGAAGATATGCAACTTAGTTTCCGTAGCGGAGGGTTCATTCATGGCAATGAATAACATTTAGTTGTTGTACTAGAGGATGACGAAGAGGAAGACTGCACCAATTTTGTGACGCATAAAAAGGCTTGCAACAATTAGACTGCTGTTGATATTCCTGTTATTTTGCATCGATCTAAGTAATTACTTTTATATGTTTTTAAAATCCTTCTCCTATGCCTAAGGGAGAAGTGAACATTGTTTGGGCATTTTCAAATTGATCATTAATAAAATTAATTCTATTCATCCACATCTATGATGTTTTGTTTTTACTTTTTGCTTTATTATGAAAATGGTAATCACAAAAAACATAAATAAAGAATATAATTGTCCATCTGCATAATATTTGGTCACAAATCTACTTCTCTAAAAGCAAAATATCAAATTATTATGCAGATTGGTTCCTAACCCCATTGAATACAATGATCCTTCTCCTTCTCCAAATTTTGAATTCCCTGTGTTTGAGGCCGAGGAGGAAAGTGATGAGGAAGTGAGTGATGAATTATCTCACCTTCTCGAGCAAGATGAAAAGACCATTCAGCCGTTCGAAGAGTAGATTGAGCTAGTCAACTTGGGTTCCGAGGAGGATGTGAAGGGAGTCAAGATTGGATATCGGCTGTGTCCAAATGCGAAGAAGGGGTTGATTGATCTTCTTCGAGAGTATTCAGATGTGTTGGCTTGGTCCTATCAAGACATGCCTGATTTGGATTATGAGATTGTGGATCACAGATTGCCGTTGAAGCCAGAATGCCCTTCAGTCAAACAGAAGTTGAGAAGAACACATCCTGATATGGCTGTAAAGATCAAAGAGGAAGTGCAGAAGCAGATTGACGCCAGTTTCCTTGTGACCGTTGAGTATCCGTAATGGGTGGCCAATATTGTGCATTGTCATACCCCAAAATTTGCCCATTAATATTTCAAGACATTTTTCAGGGCACTCCGACTCATTTTTATGACACTGATCTTAAAGGAACAAAGGCCCAGCTCACGAGTGGCCCAATCCAGAAAATGGCCCAAACTGGCCTGCTCGCTAGGCGAGCAAATCCTTCGCCTAGCGAATGTTCGCTGCACGCTCGCCTAGCGAACGTTCGCTACACGCTCGCCTAGCGAAGCTGGCAGATAACAGAAAATTCCGGGCTTCACTCTGAGCCCATTAGGTCATGAAAAAAAGGCATTATAAATACCACAACTCCAGTCAGAAAAAGAGAGGACGAAAAAGGACGAAAGGAGAACCCTAGCAAGCAAACCCTAGCGCTCACAGACGGAAAACCCTGGAGGCTAACCCTGAGAATTCCGAGTAACCCTAAAGGAAACCCTGAAGGAAAAGCCGGCGGCAGCAAGGTCACTTCCGCTCAATTCGATCTGATCGGCCAATTCAAGGTTACAATTCGATTACAAACAGGTTGGCATTGCTATTACTACCTTATGTCCTTAATTTGCACATGGTATCATGATTGAATTTATGAAACTATCTTAAGTTTTACATATGAATTTAAGTATGCATGAACATATGAATGTCTAACCACATAATCTCTGTAATGAATGCTATAAGGTGTGAAGCTTGCTGCCATTATATCGTTATTAAAACCGGAATCCGCAGCCGCTCGCTAGCACATCGCTAAGCGAGCATGCAACGAGTGTTCGCTAAGACTTCGCTAGGCGAAGCAGGAGCGAACGCGACAGCAGCCGACTTTTCTGTTCTGACTTTTGCCCACCTGTCATGTTTTTATCATAGCAATGCATTGTTTATCTGACCCTACTGCTGTTCTGGTTTCTTTTGTGGTGTAATTCTCGATTGCACCCTGATTTGGTATTCTGACATGTTTGCTGAGTTTTGCAAAGGTTCACACATCGCCGGGAAAGCTAGCTAGATAGGTATTCCACTTTATTTGTGGGATGCCCTTTGTGGAGTTTCACCCTAAATTACCTAATTAATTTTAATGTATTAATTTTAATGTGGAGATCCACCCTCAATTACTTAGCTGATTTTAATGTATTGATTTTAATGTGGAGATTCATCCTAATTGCCTAATTGATTGTAAAATACGGCCTTTAAATATGTGATCTTGGACCTCTCTTTGCTGCCCTACGGTATTACGGTATAACGGTCGTGTCCCGCGAATGTAGGGATACACTTAGCAAAGACTCTTCGGTTAAATCATCATAAAATAAATCATGGTCCCTCGGATGTTGCCTTCGAAAATACGATTTTGTCCCTCGATGACCCTTCGGTGTAGCCTACGGTTAAATGATGATCGTCCCTTCGAATGCTAAGGTATCCTTACAACTGTTGCCTTCAATAACCTATCGATGACCCTACAATGACCCTTTTACATCCAAAGGATAAAACTACTTACTTCTCAATAGTAAGGACAGTTTTACCCTCATAAGGATAGGAAATGCCCATAACGACCTTAGGAAGGTATAACTCTCAATTACTGGATCATAACCTAAAACATTTTCCACCCCTCACACTTTGCAAGTCCTAGAAAGTCACCACTTGGTATACATTCATACTAGAATCATTACCAAGTTATATCTTTCTAAACTGTTTTTCAAAATCAAACGAGATAAATACTTTGTATACATTCATACGAGAATCATTACAAAGTTAAACTCTCTTTTCGAAACATTTTAAAACAATTCACCAACACTTTTCAGACAAAAATATAAGTGATTCAGCAATTAAGAGCCCATGGATAACCATGGATACAAAGGGTGCTAATACCTTCCCTTTGTATAATGTACCTCCCGAACCCAAAATCTATTGAGGTCTTTCCTGTTCTTTTCCACCTTTCCTTATTGGATAAAAGAAAAGTCGGTGGCGACTCTTGCTATCCGCGACATTGCGATAAAAAGCAAAATACCCCAAGTCAGTTCACCGTATGACAGAACTGGCGACTCTGCTGGGGACTCTTAAAAAGAGAGGTTACCTTAAAAAAACAAGATCACTTATTCAAATTGTCTGATTTACTTTTAAGGGATTACTTGGGTATTTTATGCTTGAGTGAAAGATCCTACACCCGGATCTAGTGTACCTTAGGTAAGTAGCAAGAGATCATCGCGACTATCCGGCGTATACTGGAATGGTCAAAATGATGGCTACGGTTAATGTGACACTTTGGATGTCCTGATGTTCCTCATGTTTACTTGAGGAAAAATTTGGCTCCCGCGTGGTGTCATCAAAGCATTAACCAGACCTTTAGAACCCTAATTGACTCATCCTAGCCATTAGAAAGTAGTGAGATAACTGACTTCGGTTCCGACTGAGGTTGGTTGAGACTCGATACTACACTCTTTGAGATTGGACTTTAGGGAAGCTTCGGTCAACCACTTGGTGTTGCACTGAAGTGGACTTAAAGGAAGGTCAATGATTTGAGATCCTTCTAGAACCCGGTTACTATTCTAGGACAGGTTGAACCAACCAAACTTCAGTGGGGAGGGTACTTACCTATGGAACTCATGCAAGCCTTAAAACCTAGGAATGATTGTGGTGTGACTTGTTTGTGCTTGTTACTTACTTAACATCATAACATCATAACATCATAACATCATGACATCATAACATCATGACATCGTGGCATTGTACTAACCATTTCAAGGACTTTAAACATAGGAAACATTTCATACATTGCATAGCATGAATAACATTGCATAACAGGTACTCTAAAAGGATCAATGTTCTCACGGTTTTCCTCCAAACAGAAAAATGGACCTCGAACAAGCCGTCAAAGATCTCCAGGCTCAGAATGCTCAACTCCAGGAGATGATCTTGAATTTATCCAAGGGGCAGGAGGAACTAAAGGCTCTATTGCTCGAGAAGAAAGACAAGAAACCTGTGAGTTACATTAACCCGGGAAGAAGGCTTAAAGGACAGGCTGCGGGAGTCAAGATCAGACTTCCAAAGGATTCAGAAGAGGAGAATGTTGATTTCTCCAACCCTGAGGATGACGATGAAGATCATGAAAATGAACAGTACTCTCCAAGAGATGATAAGTATAACTTGTTGGAAGAACGCATGCTAGTTATGGAGGGTCAAAAGGCGCCCGGTCTGGATTTCGAAAGCTTGGGACTGGTCTCTGATGTGGTCATTCCTCACAAATTCAAGATCCCCACTTTCACTATATACGATGGGGCATCTTGTCCTCAGATGCATCTGAGAGTTTATGTGAGAAAGATTCAGCCGTATACCACTAATAGGAAACTATGGATCCATTTCTTCCAAGAGAGTCTGTTTGGCACACAGTTAGAATGGTACTATCAGCTCGAGAGCTCTGACATCCACACCTGGACTGACTTAGCGACAGCTTTCTACAAGCATTACTAGTATAATTCTGAATTAGCACCTACTCGGCTACAGTTGCAGAATATGACTATGGGATCTAAAGAAAGCTTCAAAGAATATGCTCAAAAATGGAGAGATTTGGCTGGCAGAGTCAAACCTCCTCTGACTGACAGAGAGTTAGTGGACATGTTCATGAGCACACTGACTGGCCCATTCTACAGCCATCTATTGAGGAGTTCCTCGTTGGGTTTCACTGAACTTATATTAACAGGTGAACATGTTGAAAGCGGCATTCGAAGTGGAAAGATACAGGCGGCTACCTCTGATCCTCCGGAGACTCCTAATGTCATCACTGCTCCTCTGCCTAATCATGACGAGACTGTCAATGCTGTGGAAGATACTGATAATGATTATGACTTGGATAGCTGGATTTTCCCAACAATTGGTGACGGACTCAATAATTGGAAGGCTGAAGACACTATCACGATTTCCTTTAGTCAGGAGTAATTGTTATTGCTTATTTTAATGTATTAAATTTTGTTAAAGGTTTTGTCATTTTCATAAGCACATTCATATTCAATAAATCAACGGACCTTTTTGCATTCAAATATTGCGCTCTTTATCTTTCCTGTCATTTTTCAAACAAGCTATGTTTTCTTGCACACACTCACGTAACAATTTGTCGATCCATATCCACTCTGGATCATGTTGGTAATAACTCTGCTACTGTTCATTATGACTTTGAAAATCCGATCTACCAAGTCGAGGATGGAAGTGAGGAAGATTGTGAAGTACCTGGAGAGCTTGCCAGACTACTGCAAGAAGAAAAGACTATTCAGCCGCATGGGGCATCGATCGAAATCGTAAATCTGGATCATGTCGCCCGATTTAACCCCCATTTGACCGCTACTTGCGAATCCATCTCCAAATTACCGAGACAAAATCAAGAAGTATCTCCAAGAACCTCCAATTCTGATGCCTCCCGTTGAAAGAAGACCTCTAATCATGTATTTGACCGTGTTAGAAAATTCAATAGGGTGTGTGTTGGGGCAACATGACGAATCTGGTCGAAAAGAGCATGCAATATACCACCTTAGCAAAAAGGTACCGACTGTGAAACAAGATACTCACAGCTCGAGAAAGCTTGCTGTGCTTTGGCCTGGGCTGCTCGCCGACTAAGACAGTATATGTTGAATCGTACCGCTTTATTGATTTCTAAGATGGATCTTATCAAACATCTATTTGAGAAACCTGCTGTCTCCTGAAAGAGCTATCACTGATAATGGTGCTAATTTGAACAACAAGATGATTACTGAACTCTGCACGCAGTTCAAAATAAAACACCATAATTCTGAATTGGCGACTTGGTAATAAAGCGTATCATTCTACCACAAGGTGATTCTAGGGGCAAATGGACTCCCACATACGAAGGGCCATTTGTAGTTAAGAAGGTATTCTCTGGTGGAGCCATGATGCTTGCTACAATGGATGACGAAGAGTCCCCGCATCCCGTGAACACAGACATAGTTAAAAAATACTACGCATGTACACCCGGCAAGTCGAAAACCTGAAAAGGTGGCTTGGGCAAAAAAGGGTATCCTGGTGGACTGAAAACCTGAAAAGGCGGTCCAGGCAAAAATTAGGGATTAAAGCGTATGACTATGTCCCGTTCTCGGTCAGCTTCACCCAAGTCAAAGGGACTGAACAAGCTAATCACTTCTATCCGACAGCAGGAGATGAGAGGCTTGAAGACATAATGGCAGTAGTGGAATTAAAGTCAATAGGACGTTTTCGGCATAGCTTTCTCTTTGTTTTCTTGACAATTTCCTCTTACTAGGATTTTTGTCTCCTTGTACACAAATTGCCTGTTTATAGGCCCTCTTTCGAAATCAATATAATTTTAGTTTCAAAAAAAAAATGCTCTTGTTTTACTTTCTCTGTTTTGTTTGCATAAACGTCCATTGATTTAATTCGAATTAATATACGCATTTGGATATGATCGATGTTTACCAAAAATGCGTGCATAAAATAGAAATAGCGATTACTACTAGGCTTCAGGATCGAGGAGAAGGTCTAATCATGCTTTCCAATGAATCCGTTGCTAATCCTATTCCCCAGCAAAGCCAGTCATTCCCAGAAGAGAGTGGCATTACTAGACAAATGGGTCATCTCTTCCACCCCCAGCCGGGCTTCTGTTGAACATTTCTACCATCAGACAGAAATCAAGCATCTCCGGCTAAGAAAGGGTCATCGATACCAGTATCTCCCAACCAGAAGATTGAGATTTATTTTCCCCAGTAGAGTCCCCTGGAAGAACTTTTCCGATGCATAATTCATTCATTACATCATTTCACAACATACGCATGCATACATTGTTCGCATTTAGTTTCAGAAGCATAAAACATCTCATGCATCATGACATGGCATGAAGCTAACTTTATTTTTCAGGTTAATTATCCTCCTGATACAGTCAAAATGAAGATCCATTCAGACGGACATCTTTATCGATTACATTCAAGATTCAAATACATTCATTCTGATAAGCACTCTGATATCCTCCTAATGGTGGCATCTTTAAGCCCACCCCAGATATTCATTGCAAATACAGCATCTACAAATACGATCAGATACATTCTAACATACGGTTCATTCTGATTCAGCCCAACATATAACTCCTTCCACTCAGATACGATCTAACGGACGATCCATTCTGATCATCAACTACTCCAACACGGTCTAATGTACGACCCAGTTGGACCTTCATTTCTCAGGTACTGCCTAGCATACGGTCCATCCTGATTCATCTCAACATATGACTCCTTCAACTCAGATGCGATCTAACGTACGATCCATTCCGACCTTCAACAACTCCAATACAGTCTAGCATAAGACCCATTTGGACCTTCAAGGCCTCAAATGCTACCTAGTGTACGGTACATTTCTGAAGTGCAGTCTAGCGTACGACTACCCCTTTCATCATCAGATTCAGCCTAACGGACGGCTCATTCTGCTCAGAGACGGTCTAGCGTACGACCCATTTGGATGTTCATTCCCTCAGATGCTACCTAGCGTACGGTACATTTCTGAAGTGTAGTCTAGCGTACGACTACCCCCTTTCATCATCAGACGCAGCCTAACGAACGGCTCATCCTGCAACTCCAATACAGTCTAGCATAAGACCCATTTGGATCTTCAACTCAGATACGATCTAGCGTACGATCCATTCTGAGGCTACCTTCGTCAGATACGGCCTGGCATACGGCTCATTCTACAACTCATATACAATCTAGCATATGATCCATTCTGATCCTTCACCCCCAGTAACGATACAGCCTAACGGACGGCTCGTTCTGCAACTCAGATACGATCTAGCGTACGATCCATTCTGATCCTTTATCCCCAGCAGTGTATGACTCATTCGGATTCTTATCTCATTTTGATTCGGCACAACATATTACTCCTCCAACAATACGGTCTAGCGTACGACCCATTCAGATCTTCATTCCTCAGATACTACCTAGCATACGGTACATCCCGAGGTGTAGTCTAGCGTACGACTACTTTTCGTCAGATACAGCCTAACAGACGACCCATTCTGCAACTCAGATACGATCTAGCGTATGATCCATTTTGATCTGTTATCCCCAGCGGCGTATGACCCATTCTAACTCCCTAGTGAAGTCGACGGCCTAATGAATGACTCACTATACGGTCTAGCGTATGACCCAGTGACACCCATGACTTCAGATATCTTCTAACGTACGACGTACTCTGAAGCTCTCATCATCAAACTTCCTAGATGGCATCTTTAAACCCATCTCCATCAAGACTAACTAATTGACAAGTGCAAATTTTTGGGGCATCCTAAGTGTTCAATAATCTTCCACCTCCAGACCACGAATGGCGTACATACCATTCTGACTCTCTCGGTTCAAGAATATTGAACAGGGGCAGCTGTCATACCCCAAAATTTGCCCATTAATATTTCAAGACATTTTTCAGGGCACTCCGACTCATTTTTATAACACTGATCTTAAAGGAACAAAGGCCCAGCTCACGAGTGGCCCAATCCAGAAAATGGCCCAAACTGGCCTGCTCGCTAGGCGAGCAAATCCTTCGCCTAGCGAACGTTCGCTGCACGCTCGCCTAGCGAACGTTCGCTACACGCTCGCCTAGCGAAGCTGGCAGATAACAGAAAATTCTGGGCTTCACTCTGAGCCCATTAGGTCATGAAAAAAAGGCATTATAAATACCACAACTCCAGTCAGAAAAAGAGAGGACGAAAAAGGAAGAAAGGAGAACCCTAGCAAGCAAACCCTAGCGCTCACAGACGGAAAACCCTGGAGGCTAACCCTGAGAATTCCGAGTAACCCTAAAGGAAACCCTGAAGGAAAAGCCGGCGGCAGCAAGGTCACTTCCGCTCAATTCGATCCGATCGGCCAATTCAAGGTTACAATTCGATTACAAACAGGTTGGCATTGCTATTACTACCTTATGTCCTTAATTTGCACATGGTATCATGATTGAATTTATGAAACTATCTTAAGTTTTACATATGAATTTAAGTATGCATGAACATCTGAATGTCTAACCACATAATCTCTGTAATGAATGCTATAAGGTGTGAAGCTTGCTGCCATTATATCGTTATTAAAACCGGAATCCGCAGCCGCTCGCTAGCACATCGCTAAGCGAGCATGCAACGAGTGTTCGCTAAGACTTCGCTAGGCGAAGCAGGAGCGAACGCGACAGCAGCCGACTTTTCTGTTCTGACTTTTGCCCACCTGTCATGTTTTTATCATAGCAATGCATTGTTTATCTGACCCTACTGCTGTTCTGGTTTCTTTTGTGGTGTAATTCTCGATTGCACCCTGATTTGGTATTCTGACATGTTTGCTGAGTTTTGCAAAGGTTCACACATCGCCGGGAAAGCTAGCTAGATAGGTATTCCACTTTATTTGTGGGATGCCCTTTGTGGAGTTTCACCCTAAATTACCTAATTAATTTTAATGTATTAATTTTAATGTGGAGATCCACCCTCAATTACTTAGCTGATTTTAATGTATTGATTTTAATGTGGAGATTCATCCTAATTGCCTAATTGATTGTAAAATACGGCCTTTAAATATGTGATCTTGGACCTCTCTTTGCTGCCCTACGGTATTACGGTATAACGGTCGTGTCCCGCGAATGTAGGGATACACTTAGCAAAGACTCTTCGGTTAAATCATCATAAAATAAATCATGGTCCCTCGGATGTTGCCTTCGAAAATACGATTTTGTCCCTCGATGACCCTTCGGTGTAGCCTACGATTAAATGATGATCGTCCCTTCGAATGCTAAGGTATCCTTACAACTGTTGCCTTCAATGACCTATCGATGACCCTACAATGACCCTTTTACATCCAAAGGATAAAACTACTTACTTCTTAATAGTAAGGACAGTTTTACCCTCATAAGGATAGGAAATGCCCATAACGACCTTAGGAAGGTATAACTCTCAATTACTGGATCATAACCTAAAACATTTTCCACCCCTCACACTTTGCAAGTCCTAGAAAGTCACCACTTGGTATACATTCATACTAGAATCATTACCAAGTTATATCTTTCTAAACTGTTTTTCAAAATCAAACGAGATAAATACTTTGTATACATTCATACGAGAATCATTACAAAGTTAAACTCTCTTTTCGAAACATTTTAAAACAATTCACCAACACTTTTCAGACAAAAATATAAGTGATCCAGCAATTAAGAGCCCATGGATAACCATGGATACAAAGGGTGCTAATACCTTCCCTTTGTATAATGTACCTCCCGAACCCAAAATCTATTGAGGTCTTTCCTGTTCTTTTCCACCTTTCCTTATTGGATAAAAGAAAAGTCGGTGGCGACTCTTGCTATCCGCGACATTGCGATAAAAAGCAAAATACCCCAAGTCAGTTCACCGTATGACATGCATGTGCCAAAGAAAGATGGAAAAGTCTACATGTGCGTTGATTATAGAGATTTGAATAAAGCCATTCTGAAAGATGATTTCCTTATGCCACACATTGATATGTTGGTAGACAATACTGCTAAATTCAAAGTCTTTTCGTTTATGGATGGATTTTCTGGATATAATTAAATCAAGATGGCACCCAAAGATATGGAGAAGAACATATTCATTACACCTTGGGGAACATTATATTATAGAGTGACGCCTTTCGGTTTAAAGAATGCTGGTGCAACTTACCAAAGAGCAATGACTACTCTTTTTCATGATATGATGCATAAAGAGATTGAAGTTTATGTCGATGACATGATCGCTAAATCAATTGATGAAGAGGAACATGTTGAGCATTTATTGAAGCTTTTCCAGCGTTTGAGGAAATATAAACTCCGCTTGAATCCCAATAAGTGTACTTTTGGTGTTCGTTCTGGTAAGTTGTTGGGATTTATTGTCAGTGAGAAGGGTACTGAAGTTGATCATGTCAAGGTCAGAGCAATACAAGAGATGCATGCGCCCAAAACTGAGAAGCAAGTCAGAGGTTTTCTCGGCCGCTTGAATTATATCTCCAGATTAATTTCTCACATGACTGCCACATGTGCGCCTATATTCAAGCTTCTTCGGAAAGATCAGTCTTGTGATTGGACCGAAGACTGCCAGAAAGCTTTTTATAATATCAAGGAATATCTGCTTGAGCCTTCGATTTTTTCTCCTCCTGTTGAAGGAAGACCGTTGATCATGTATTTGATTGTGCTTGAAGATAGTATGGGTTGTGTTCTTGGTCAGCAAGATGAGACTGGAAAGAAAGAATTTGCAATTTACTACCTCAGTAAGAAGTTCACCGACTGTGAGACTCGGTACTCTATGCTTGAGAAGACTTGTTGCGCATTGGCTTGGGCTACTAAGCGTTTGCGTCAGTATATGTTGAATCATACCACTTGGTTGATATCCAAAATGGATTCGATTAAGTATATATTTGAAAAGCCTGCTTTAATTAGGAGGATTGCCCGTTGGCAGATGTTGTTATCAGAGTATGATATCGAATACTGATCTCAGAAAGCGATCAAAGGTAGTATCTTGGCTGACCATTTGGCTCACCAACAGATTGAAGATTACCAGTCAGTGCAGTGTGATTTTCCTGATGAAGAGATTTTGTACTTAAAAGTGAAAGATTGTGATGAACCATTGCTTGAAGAAGGGCCGGAACCTGGTTCCCGTTGGGGCATGGTTTTTTATGGAGTTGTAAATCAATATGCAAATGGCATTGGGGTAGTGATCATTACTCCTCAAGGCACGTATCTACCATTTACAGCTATATTGACTTTCAAGTGTACGAGCAACATGGCAAAATATGAAGCTTGCATTATGGGGCTTGAAGAGGCCATGAATCTCAGAATCAAGTATTTAGATGTCTTCGGAGATTCAGCTTTGGTTGTGAACCAGATCAAAGGTGAATGGGAGAAAAATCAACCCGGTTTAATACCATATAGAGATTATGTGAGGAGGATTTCAACTTTCTTTAGAAAGGTTGAGTTTTATCATATCCCTCAAGATGAGAACCGGATGGCAGATACTTTTGCAACATTGGCGTCAATGATTGTAGTGAAGTATTGGAATGAGGTTCCCAATTTGTATGTGATGCGTCTTGATAGGTCAGCTTATATGTTTGTTGTTGAAGAAGTCGGAGACGAGAAACCGTGGTATTATGACATCAAGTGTTTCCTCCAAAGTCAGATTTACCCATCTGGGGCATCTTTGAAAGATAAGAAGACTTTGAGAAGATTAGTCGGTAATTTCTACTTGAATGGTGATATACTTTACAAGAGAAACTTCGACATGGTTTTGCTCAGATGCGTGGATAGACACGAAGCAGACTTGTTGATGACCGAAGTACATGAAGGTTCCTTTGGTACTCATTCCAATGGACATGCAATGACAAAGAAGATGTTGCGAGCAGGTTACTACTGCCTGACAATGGAATCTGATTGTTGCAAATTTGTGAAGAAATGCCACAAGTGTCAAATTTATGCTGATAAGATTCATGTTCCTCCGACACTATCGAATGTTATTTCTTCCCCATGGCCCTTCTCCATGTGGGGAATTGATATGATTGGGATGATTGAGCCCAAAGCTTCAAATGAACATCATTTCATTTTAGTGGCAATTTACTACTTCACAAAATGGGTTGAAGCGGCATCGTATGCAAATGTAACCAAGCAAGTTGTTGTAAGGTTTATCAAGAATCAGATCATATGCCGTTATGGTGTGCCAAGCAAGATCATTACTGACAATGGATTAAACTTGAATAACAATATGGTGGAAGCTCTTTGCAAAGACTTCAAGATTACATATCATAATTCTTCTCCCTAAAGACCCAAGATGAATGGGGTTGTTGAAGCTGCGAATAAGAACATCAAGAAGATTATTCAGAAGATGGTTGTCACGTATAAGGATTGGCATGAGATGCTCCCATTTGCTTTGCATGGGTATCATACATCCATCCGCACTTCAACAGGGGCAACCCCTTTCTCTCTCATTTATGGCATGGAAGCAGTACTCTCCGTAGAGGTTGAGATTCCTTCATTGCGTGTGCTCATGGAAGCCAAGTTGACTGAGGCTGAATGGTGTCAGACTAGGTTTGATCAGCTGAATTTGATTGAAGAGAAGAGATTGACTGCCATGTGCCATGGTCAGTTATATCAGTAGAGAATGAAGAAAGCTTTTGATAAGAACGTCAGACCTCGTGTGTTTAGAGAATGTGACCTTGTGCTCAAGAAGATCCGGTCGTTCAAACCAGATTCTTGGGGAAAATATACTCCTAATTATGAAGGCACATATGTTGTTAAGAGAGCCTTTTCAGACGGCGCTTTGATTCTTACAACTATAGATGGTGAAGAGTTCACTCGTCCTGTAAACATAGATGCAGTCAAGAAATACTTCGCCTAAAAAAAAGAGAAAAGAACAGCTCGCTAAGTTGAAAACCTGAAAGGGCGGCGTAGGCAAAAATGAGCGTCTCGGTGGATTAAAAACTCGAAAGGGCAATCCAGGCAAAAATTAGAGACATAAAAAAAACAAAAAGAATTTCCCGATAAGTTGAGTACCCCCGCCTTGGGGCAACTTATGCAAAAATTAGGGATTATGGCAAGTAATTGTAGTCTGTTGATCGTCCAATTTTGGAAAGGCTTTGTTGAGCACAAGGGTTGACGTCGATTCATCATCCCAATAGTGGTCAAGAGCATAGTGGATATCAAGAGTTGGTAGAAGGATTAAGGATCATTTGTATTCAATGTAACCCTTTTCCATGTAAATTACCATTTTAAACTTTGTAAAAATCTATGGAGTCTTATCATTTACAGACTACCATCCCATTAAATAAAGTTGAGCTTTTGTCCAATTGTTTCTACTCTGATTTACTTCAGCCAATGGTTTAAATTTTATTATGATCATTTTGGAAATTAATTTTTTTAATCAAATCTTTTTTTTAAAAACATATCAAAACATGAATTTTTCAAAGCAATTAAAAGGAAGTATCAACAACACTTCAAAGAGCAACAAGTCCTTAAGTGCGAAACATCAGAGGTTCCCCAAGCAGTTAACCCTTCGGGTATCCCTAGTTGTTTGTGTTGATCCAGTTCCCATGCGGAGTGTTTGTCCCTTAGCAAAGTTCCAATTCTTTCCCCTAGCTGAGTTGGTTGATTCAGTACCTTGCGGCGTGTTATTTCCCCGACAGTGTTCCCCAACGGAGTTCACGTTTCTTCAGCAGGGTTGATCTTCAGTAGAGTAAGATGTTTTCCCCAGTAGATCGCGTTGGTTTCCCCACCAGTCACCATCTAACTTGCTCCCAGTCAGAGTTTCCTCCTGGTTTCTGAGCAACTGTTTTGTGTTTATCTTCTATATGGTTGTCTCCCATTTGATATGGTGTTGACCTAAAATTCCCTGCAGACTTAATAACTTCTCCTATCCTCACCAGATCTCCTCCCTCGGCTAGATTTGAGCCTTTGGTTTATTGATTTCTCTGTTCTCCAGCAATTGTCTCCCTCTTTTTGCGGATTGACCAAGGATTGTATCGATGATTCAAATTATTTGCAACACCTTTGTATCCTTCGTGATCGTTTTGTCAGCATAATCATCATACATATATATACATATACATTCATATAATTTCATAATTGCATATTTGCATCATCATATCCGATTAACTTGTTGATTTGAGATTCTCATTCTCTGTTATGGCGGTACTTTATCCCCATACAAGTTCGGTGTTTGTCCTCCCTCAATTGTAGAGCGTCAACCCCTTAGGCGAAAAGACTTTAACCTTTCTCCTCTTCCCCACTGAGTTGTTTCCTCGTGGATGATTAGTTATTTCAGTTTCCTTCCTAGTTGATTATCTGGATGGAATCACTCCCCTTGAGTTATGTCCTTATTGGGTTGAGTCTTGATTGACTGTTTCTTTCTAGATCATGCCTAGATAGATGCTTTGAGTCTCCTAAGAGCTTATCATCCAGTAACTGGTAATATTCGTCTTAGTTTGCAGTTTATTACTTCTTGCCCAATACCCGGTAAAAGTACCCATGTTTTCCCAGCAGTGGAGTTCCCAGTAGATGCATTTGTTTCTGATTCTCCAAGAAGTATATCCTTGATATGTTCACCCTAACCGGTGACAGATATCTTTCTCTCCCTTGCCTGAGTTTATCCTTGATATGTTCATCTTAACCTATGACGGATATTCTCGTCCTTGGTGTTCTACCCAGTAAAAAGGTAGTTGTAATCCCTATTGTGTTCCCCAGAGTTAATCCTTGATATGTTCATCCTAACCGATAACGAGTTTCCTTCTCTTTGTGGTATTCTACCCAGTAACCGGTAGTTGTAAACCCTACTTTTTCCCGCATAGTCTATCCTTGATATGTTCATCCTAACGAGTGACAGATTTTCTCTTCGATGGTATTCTATCTAGTAACTGATAAATGTAATTCCTATTTTCTCCCCTCACAGAGTCTATCCTTGATATGTTCTTCCTAACCGGTGATGGATTTTCTCTTTGGTGGTCTTCTATCCAGCATTCGATAGATGTAATTCCTACTTTTTGTTTAGTTGGTTTATCCTTAATATGTTCATCCTAACCGATGACAGGTATCCTCATTGACATTCCCAGGCAAGTCTATCCTTGATATGTTCATCTTAACCGATGACAGATCTTCTTCCTTGTTGAGTTTATCCTTGATATGTTCATCCTAACCGATGACAGATATTCTCACCTTTGGTCTTTTGCCCAGTAACCGGTAGTTGTAAATCCTATTTTCTGCAGTTTTCCCCATCAAGGCTATTCTTACCCAGTAACCGGTAATGAATACTCCCTCGTGGCGGTTCTCAAGGAGTCATCCTTGATATGTTCATCCTAACCGATGACGAATGTCCTCTTTGTCAGATCTTTACTATCTCCTCACCCAGTAACAGGTAGTAGATAATAGATTTCTGTTCCTCCTGTGTTGAAGTTTATTTCTTCCCCAGTTGAGTTGAGTGCGCGTTTCCATAGTGAAATCGCTTTTCCTACATGATTCAAGTACTTCAGTTTTATCTTGACTTACTCTTATCCCCTGTGGATGTTGTTGTTCCCCGGCTAAGCCTTTTCCATTTGTGTATGGAATTCCTCGAGTCCCCCAGTAGTTTTAAGTCGTAGCCTGGCCTACGCATAACTCCTTTATTCCCCAGAGTCTCTGTCTCCCCAATGAGTTTTCCTTATGGAATGTATTGTACTCCTGCGGACTTTCGGTCTCTCTGATTTCTTTTCCTTTGTGGCAATATTTCCCCACAGGGCATTGACTTTTGCATTCATATCATAAGCATCATGAGGTCTCGTATGGACCAAAATTTGTTTCTATATGTTGTTATTTAAGCCCATTCTACTGAGTCGACATGAAGATTTTAACCTTCGCCTCCTCAGTTAGAATGTCCTTAAATAGGGGCAGTTGTAAGACCCCAATTTTGACCCTAAGATCCCTCATGCAATTTCATCATAAGCATTAGAATTGGGATCATACCTTAGCATCCTCCTTACCCCTCTTTCATTGGGTTTATTTTGGGAGATATCACCAAGTACTAAGTGATTGTATTATACTTGTATATTATCGTTTTACTAACCAAAATACCAAAAATATGTCTTTGCATTTGCCTAACTCTTTTGTAGGTAGGGCATAATCTCCATTGATTTATCAAGTTCATATATAGGGTTTGAGACCCAATTGACAAAGAGCACAACCATGAATTGATCCAAGAATGGTTATGAGCATCACATATGAGTTCTATTAATTCCTACATGTTATATTGATCAAGTTTTCTTCAAGAGTTTGGAGGTGATTTGAAGGAGAATTGCCATCCAAGGCGCAGCGGAATTTAAAAATTTCTCCATTTAGTGATCCTTACGAATGGGCATGATCAGTGATAGAATCGTTACCTCTTGTGGCGATTCAAACCTTTGGTGCAGATCTCTTGTAACGATAAAAACCTTGGATACAAATCCACGGAGCGATCACGAACGTTGAACGATGACAACGTCTATACTCAGTCCACACGAACGGATTCCTTCAATCGCAGTGCTAGCTGTTATGAATGAAGGCTTTGAGTGAGAGAAAGAGAGATACAAAATTCCAACTCTTCAGTTGTGTTGTATTCCCATATAATGCTTTTGCACAAAAGTTCTATTTATAGAACCACTTGTATGGGCTTCAAGCCAAAAAGCCCACTTAAGTGTATTTTGGCCCATATCTCATGATATGCCAAAATCACTTAAGTATTTGGTACCTTACCATACTTCGTATTCTACTTAAGTACATCGTACCTTACGATGTTCCTTAGTTACTCTATCTCTCATCAATCCGTCCTTTGTGTGTGACCCTGTAGGTTTTCGCGGCGTTGGCAATTATATTAAATCACACATTTAACATAATAAACAGTGAGCGGTATCTAGCAACACATCACTGCTACCCAAGTCACGAAAATGTCATGTGATCTGACAAAACCTCCTGTGATAATAATTATGTGTATAATTACCCATTTGCCCTTATGTCTATATTGAACACAAGGTATAGACCGTGTCATCCTTGTCCAGTTCAATCTTCGGCCCATAGACATTTATCCTGTTACGCAGGATGGGCAAATTCCATCTAGGACACTCATGTCCCTCAGCATGCTTTGTGGAGTACCCATCAACTGTCTTTATGGTTATCCAGTTACGCCATCAACTGTCTTTATGGTTATCCAGTTACGGACAACGTTGGATCAGCAATAAAGCACTCGGTTGTACATCTAGGATCCATAGTGGTTTCAGGTCGAAGAGTGGTATACACCATTATCACCATGAGAATGACTTATGACACTTTGCATAACTTTCTATATAATATTCTCATAGTTGGTCAATCCGGTATAAATATTACTCTTAATATTCATACCTATGTTTAAAACTTGATAACTCTTTATCCATGATCCAGGAGATGTGATCATCAGTCTACAAACATAATAGTCTTAATGCTTTAATGTTATCCCACTTCACACTAAAGCTCGACTACGGATACTTTAAGAATAATGTCCTTATGTTTAATGTGCTCTCATGATTAAGTCACACTTAATACATTAAACGGACTATCTATTCCAGGGACTTTATTAATCAACCATAATAAAGAAAAAGCCTTTTTATTAATTAATAAATAATTTGATACAAGTACCAAAAGTATTGGCCTATAGGGCTTACACCAACAATCTCCCACTAGCACTAGAGCCAATCAGGCATACCCCTAATGCCCATTGATCTAGTATGGCCATCATGCTTCTACTGCGCAAGAGGCTTTCTTAGTGGGTCAACAATATTGTCAAGTGTAGGTACTCTACATATTTTCACATCTCCTCTATCTATTATATCTCGAATGAGATGATAACGCCTAAGTATATGTTTGGATCGTTGGTGAGATCTAGGCTCCTTAGCTTGTGCGATAGCACCATTGTTATCACAATAGAGACCAATGGGATCCACAATGCTAGGGACAATGCCAATTTCACTAATGAACTTTTTGATCCAACTTTCTTTGCTGCACTTGAGGCGGCAATATACTCGACCTTGGTTGTAGAATCAACAACTGTATCTTGCTTTGAACTTTTCCAGCTCACAGCGCCACCGTTCAAGCAAAACACATAACCAGATTGCGATCTAAAGTCATCCTTATCTGTCTGGAAGCTAGCATCGGTGTAACCAATTACAGCCAACTCTTCCTGACCTCCATATATCAAGAATGAGTCCTTAGTCCTTCTCAAGTAGTTAAGGATATTCTTGACAACTAGCCAATGGGCATCACCAGGATCATATTGGTACCTACTCGTTGCACTTAAAGCATACGAGACATCTGGTCGAGTACATAACATGGCATACATGATAGATCCTATTGCAGATGCATATGGAATCTTATTCATGCGATCCCTTTCTTCCTTAGTTGAAGGGGATTGTGTTTTTGATAGACACATGCCATGTTGCATAGGTATGAATCCTTTCTTGGAATCATGCATATTAAAGCGTCTCAGCACTTTGTCTATGTATGTACTCTGACTTAGGCCAAGCAGTTTTTGTGATCTATCTCTATAGATTCTGATTCCTAATATATAGGCTGCTTCACCTAGGTCCTTCATAGAAAAGCATTTCCCCAACCAAGTCTTTACTTGTTGCAGGGTAGGGACATCGTTTCCAATGAGTAATATGTCATCTACATATAATACCAGGAAAACGATCATGCTCCCACTAACCTTCTTGTAGACACAAGGCTCATCTTCGTTCTTGATGAATCCATATTGTTTTACCGTTTCATCAAAACAAAGATTCCAGCTTCTGGAAGCTTGCTTCAATCCATAGATTGATATTTGTAGCTTACATATCTTTTGGGCTTCTTCTGGTATGTTAAATCCTTCAGGTTGTGTCATGTACACATCCTCAAGAAGATTCCCATTAAGGAAAGCAGTTTTGACATCCATCTGCCATATTTCATAATCATGATATGCAGCGATAATAAGTAAAATCCAAACAGATTTAAGCATTGCAACTGGTGAAAAGGTTTTATCATAGTCAACCCCATGAATTTGTTTATATCCTTTTGTAACCAGTCTTGCCTTATAGGTATGTACTTTACCATCTATGTCAGTCTTCTTTTTGAAGACCCACTTGCATCCTAGAGGGTTAACCCCTACAGGAGGCTCTACCAAGGTCCAAACTTGGTTTGTGTACATGGAATCCATTTCAGATTTCATGGCTTCTAGCCACTTCTCAGACCCGGGACCAGTTATGGCCTCTTGGTAGGTCACAAGCTCATCTTGATCCATGAGTAATACATCACCTTGATCTGTTATGAGATATCCATATCTCTCAGGTAGGTGACGTATCCTGCTTGACCTACGTTGGTCTTGTTCTACTCGATCAGGCTGCTCTTCCACAACCACTTGTGTTTCCTACTCTAATTCCTCCATAGGTGTATCGATGCTTTGTGATTCTTGAATTTCTTCAAGCTCTACTTTCCTCCCACTGGTTCCTTTGGAAATAAAATCCTTTTCTAGGAAAACTCCAGTTCGAGCGACAAACACTTTGCCCTCAAAAGGATTGTAGAAGTAATACCCTCTTGTTTCTTTAGGATACCCCACAAATAAGCATTTGTCAGATTTGGGCTCAAGCTTAGTTGAAATTTGTCGTTTCACATAAACTTCGCAACCCCAAATCTTCATGTAAGACATATGTGGTTTCTTACCACTCCATATCTCATATGGTGTCTTCTCAACCTTTTTGGATGGAACACGGTTAAGTGTGTAAGCTGCTGTCAATAGTGTATGTCCCCAAAAGGAGTTTGGAAGATCGACGTGACTCATCATGGATCGGACCATGTCCAACAGGGTTCGATTTCTTCTCTCAGATACACCACTCCATTGGGGTGTTCCAGGAGGAGTGAGTTGGGATAGGATCCCACACTCTTTCAGATGGTCATCAAACTCTAGGCTTAAATACTCACCACCTCGATCTGATTGAAGAGTTTTAATATTCTTACCTAGTTGGTTTTGTACTTCATTCTTGAATTCCTTGAACTTTTCAAAGGACTCTGATTTGTGTTTTATTAAATACACATAACGATATCTACTGAAATCATCAGTAAATGTGATGAAGTATTGAAAACCTCCTCTGCCTGGTATGTTCAATGGTCCACATACATCAGTATGTATGAGGGCCAAAAGATCATTAGCTCTTTCACCTTTTCCTGTGAATGGAGACTTTGTCATCATTCCAATTAAACAAGATCTGCATGTCTCATATGATTCATAATCAAAAGAGTCCAACATACCATCTTTATGGAGTTTGGAAATGCGTTTCTCATTTATGTGGCCTAATCGACAATGCCAAAGATAAGTTGGATTTAACTCATTAGGTTTCATCCTTTTAGTATTAATGTTATAAACTGGCATTTCAAGATCAAGGACATATAATCCATTGTTCATTTGAGCAGTAGCATAGAATATATCATTCAAATAAATTGAACAACAATTGTTCTTTATTATGAATGAAAAACCGAACTTGTCCAAACAAGAAACGGAAATAATATTCCTGCTAATTGCAGGTACATAATAACAGTTCTCTAACTGGATTATTAAACCACTAGGTAAAGTCAATTCACAAGTTCCTACGGCTAAGGCAGCAACCTTTGCTCTATTACCAACTCGTAGGTCGACTTCACCTTTTACCAATTTTCTACTCCTTTTTAGTCCTTGCACATTTGTACAAATGTGAGAACCACATCCAGTATTTAATACCCATGATGCAGAAGTAGATAAATTAATTTCAATAACAAAAATACCTGAAGTTGGAGTCTCTACTCCATTCTTCCTATCTTCCAGGTACTTTGGGCAGTTCCTCTTCCAGTGTCCGGTCTTACCGTAATGGAAGCAGGTGCCTTCTTTTTCTATGCCTCCACTAGGCTTTAAAGCAGCACTAGTGGGTTTGGGTTTGGCAATTTCCTTGCCTTTCCCTTTATCATGTTTGAGGATAATCCTCAGGTTTCAGTACCAATCCAGGAAATTTGTCCCAGACAATTTTTCCTTGTCAAGGGTTGATTGCAAGATGTTGTTAGAGGTGTTTGTTGTCATGGTAATCT
Source organism: Lathyrus oleraceus (assembly GCF_024323335.1). Classification (NCBI taxonomy): domain Eukaryota; kingdom Viridiplantae; phylum Streptophyta; class Magnoliopsida; order Fabales; family Fabaceae; genus Lathyrus; species Lathyrus oleraceus. The sequence goes on along the minus strand of NC_066580.1, from coordinate 38,495,035 downwards.
ACACAAGGATTAATGAAAATATAAGTATCATTGACATATTTAATTAGGCCTTTAATTAAATATGCTCCCACTATTTTACTCAAAACAAATGACCCTCATCATCTGATTCGAAAAATCCCGTTGGAAGATTTTCTAGTGGGTCGAGATCCATATTTCACTTCGTTCTAAGTCTGCATAGGCGGATTACACAAAACTAGGTTATCTAGGTAGGAACTCCTTCCAATTGTATCTCATACAACTCTCGAAAATTTCAGTTGGGTGAATAACTCCTTATTCCAATCCATCATATAGATTATTCCCAAGTCTTGCTTCTAAACATATATAATCTTATTATAATATGTTTAGTTAAGTTTGACCCATTGTTTTAACAGTTGGATATTACAATTATCCCATCGCACCTTACTAATATAGAACATGCACCTCGCGTAGGCGAAACCTACATTATCCATTACTAATCTTGATGAGTGTTAAAACTTGGAAAGCATAAACTTAATATTTAATTTGAGGGAATTGCAATTTTTCTGATCTCACCGGCTTGTTTATCATATAAACCGTCTCTCACATGCATCAACATACATTCACATGCATTAACATACATACATACATAATGAAACAGTTATGGCCCCTAGCGCAATTGTTCTCCCAAGCCAATGAGAGAACCTAAGCTAACCTAACAACGATCTAAGTTTCTCCAAGCAAGATCTTCAAGGTTGTCCTCCTTTGGCACTGACTTCTTTGCTTTCTTCATATTATTACATTACATAAAGAAACTCGTTGTACATACGAGGGAGTGAGATGAGAAAAGAAGTTACATTTGGGAGATTAAGAGAGAGGCACAACATGCAGGTCGTATTTAAAAACCCAAATCAGAATAAAGGAAAACTAAGGCCATAATCGATCACCACAAGACAATAATAAACACTTTATTATTATTATTAATTCCTTTCATTAATTAAAATCAAATTAAATTTCGACGACCGATCACACTACGCAGAGTTAGCCGGGGGTCCGCTGCCCAGTCAGCGGACAGGGGTCAAGGGGGCAGCGGCCCTGGCCGAAATTTTTAATGAACAATTCATTTAAAATCGACGTCGCTTTTCGCATCAACACTTGATACTTTAAAGGTGAATTTTGCCTTGCGTTAACCGGTTAACGATATGCGTTAACCGGTTAACACTGTTTGAAATCTGTTCAAAAATTGTTTTCTGCCTTGCGTTAACCGGTTAACCAAATGCGTTAACCGGTTAACACTGTTTGAAATCTGTTCAAAAATTGTTTTCTGCCTTGCGTTAACCGGTTAACCAAATGCGTTAACCGGTTAACACTGTTTGAAAAACTTAAATTTTTTATTTCGTATTGCGTTAACCGGTTAACCATATGCGCTAACCGGTTAACACTGTTCCAAAAAGTGTTTAGAAAGCACAACTCTTGTGCAGTCATAACCCCAATCGCATAATTCTCTGACAACACAACCCTTGTGTCGTCACTAACCCTGATGCACCAATTTCAGACCGTCAAACACATCTCGATTGTTAATTCAGTATGATTGATCAACACGTCATTGCTTCACCATACTAATGTCGAATCAAGAAGCAAACGACCATTGATCGCTCAAAGGAAAACAATCATTGAGTGTTTGAATGAACGAAACGAGAACACTATATCATATATAATGTATTTTGCATCAGGATTACATATATCATATATATATATATATATAACTTGATTGATCTCAATTTAATCTTTGATTCATTCTGTCTTTAATCATATTATTACAGAACAAAAACAGTTATCAGATTCATGGTTTCGTAAGTGGCTCTGATACCACGGAAGGAGAATTGCCATCCAAGGCGCAGCGGAATTTAAAAATTTCTCCATTTAGTGATCCTTACGAATGGGCATGATCAGTGATAGAATCGTTACCTTTTGTGGCGATTCAAACCTTTGGCGCAGATCTCTTGTAACAAACAAAACCTTGGATACAAATCCACGTAGCGATCGCGAACGTTGAACGATGAGAACGTCTCTACTCAGTCCGCACGAACGGATTCCTTCAATCGCAGTGCTAGCTGTTATGAATGAAGGCTTTGAGTGAGAGAAAGAGAGATACGAAATTCCAACTCTTCAGTGGTGTTGTATTCCCATACAATGCTTCTGCACAAGAGTTCTATTTATAGAACCACTTGTGTGGGCTTCAAGCCAAAAAGCCCACTTAAGTGTATTTTGGCCCATATCTCATAATATGCCAAAATCACTTAAGTATTTGGTACCTTACCATACTTCGTATTCTACTTAAGTACACCGTACCTTACGATGTTCCTTAGTTACTCTATCTCTCATCAATCCGTCCTTTGTGTGTGACCCTGCAGGTTTTCGCGACGTTGCTAATTATATTAAATCACGCATTTAACATGATAAATAGTGAGCGGTATCTAGCAACACATCACTGCTACCCAAGTCACAAAAATGTCATGTGATCTGACAAAACCTCCTGTGATAATAATTATGTGTATAATTACCCCTTTGCCCTTATGTCTATATTGAACACAAGGTATAAACCGTGTCATCCTTGTCCAGTTCAATATTCGGCCTATAGACATTTATCCTGTTACACAGGATGGGCAAATTCCATCTAGGACACTCATGTCCCTCAGCATGCTTTGTGGAGTATCCATCAACTGTCTTTATGGTTATCCAGTTACGGACAACGTTGGATCAGCAATAAAGCACTCGACTCTATATCTAGGATCCATAGTAGTTTTAGGTCGAAGAGTGGTATACACCATTATCACCATGAGAATGACTTATGACACTTTACATAACTTTCTATATAGTATTCTCATAGCGGGTCAATCCGGTATAAATATTAGTCTTAATATTCATACCTATGTTTAAGACTTGATAAATCTTTATCCATGATCCATGAGATGTGATTATCAGTCTACAAACATAATAGTCTTAATGCTTTAATGTTATCCAACTTCACACTAAATCTCGACTACGGATACTTTAAGAATAGTGTCCTTATGTTTAATGTGCTCTCATGATTAAGTCACACTTAATACATTAAACGGACTATCTATTCCAGGGACTTTATTAATCAACCATAATAAAGAAAAAGCCTTTTTATTAATTAATAAATAATTGGATACAAGTACCAAAAGTATTGGGATCATAAGCATTAGAATTGGGATCATACCTTGGCATCCTCCTTACCCCTCTTTCATTGGGTTTATTTTGGGAGATATGACCAAGTACTAAGTGATTGTATTATACTTGTATATTATCGTTTTACTAACCAAAATACCAAAAATATGTCTTTGCATTTGCCTAACTCTTTTGTAGGATGGGCATGATCTCCATTGATCTATCAAGTTCATATCTAGGGTTTGAGACCCTCATGACAAAGAGCACAACCATGAATTGATCCAAGAATGGTTATGAGCATCATATATGAGTTCCATTAATTCCTACATGTTATATTGATCAAGTTTTCTTCAAGAGTTTGGAGGTGATTTGCCTTGGAAACCCTAATTTGACTGGGTATCTTGAGTAACTTCTCCAACAAGCTATCTCACCAATTGATAAAATTTCTCAAGGTACACTTCAAAATTCATCATCTTATGCATATATGATCTACCATGAGCCAAGAAAGTCAAGAGAATTGATGGTTAGCAAGTTGGATGATGGTGGTTGGCCAGATGAATTCATCTGATCAAAATTGGGTCTCCCTAGACCCTATCTCCTACAATTTTCACCATATTAAAATGATTCCAAGAGCAAAGTTACTCTAAATGACATTCCAAATAACTTTCAGGTTGATACCTAGAGTTAATTTTGCTTGTAAAATCATTTTCTATGTTGAAACACTATGGGTCATTTTGTTTAAACCCTAATTTGAAAGTCAACTTCCCAAGGCCATAACTTGCTCAAATTTTACGAGATAAAAGATTTCCAAGTTTCACAATCAAATTCAAGATGTTTACTTCAACTTTTATGTTTGGAGTGATAGATAATTCAGCTTTTATGAGCATGTGATATGAGGTTACATTATAGGTCATTTTTTACCTATACCATTGAACACATGATTTTTCCAAACTTAAAAAATGCATAACTATATCATTATAAATCCAAATTATATGAAATTGGTGACCATTATGAAGGTATTTGAAAGAGATACAACTTTGATGAAGACACTTTTCTCATTTGAAGCTAACATAAAAAGTTAAGCAAGGTGGAATATTGAGGTATATAGCTTGACACTTAGAAAAATTTTCAACATGTTGAAATTTCCAAACTTCCATCTTAAAAGTCTCTATGACCCAAGCTCCAAATAAAAAAGTGTTGAACATCAAACTTGTTCCCTTTGATCCAAGCTTTCCAAATAACCCAATTTCATGCATTTTGGACAAAGATTGCTAGGTCTGCGCATGGCTTTAACAGGGTTGCATCATTGGAAAGAAACAATTGCACAAACATCAGTTCACAATGCCTTGATACCCAAGCTTCGTTCAGACTTCAATTGGAATCATTTTGGACCTTAATTCATTGCATCATGGGCCTGTACATGCCCATGCACTTGTGCCATCCACATTGCCAATTTTGGACAGATTTTTGAAGTGTGCAAATATCATTCCCTTTAGCTATAAATAGAAGGCCTCTGAGCTCATTTGAAGAAGACTTTGTGCGCCAACTTTGCCCCCCATTGAAACCCTCTCATTCTAAAGGAGAACTTGAGAAATTTCAATTTGAAATTTGAGTTTGAATCTCAACTGTTGGAGATTCAAGAACTCCAGGATCCAAAGCCTTGCAACCTCTCTAATCACTTCCTGCTAGCTTCTCAAGTGTGATCAGATTGTGTTTGGAGCAAGCCACATCAATAACTGCATAGCATTAAAGGTAATTTTCAGAAAACTTCATCTCTTTGATTCTCACTTAATTCTACTCAATTCTCTTGGATCTTTGGTTGTCTGAAGTCCTACCAATGTAGGCAAGAAGATTGAGTTGCTTAGAGGTCAAATCGAAGCAACTCAGTTGACACACCTCAAAATTCAACTCCTCATATCTTTCTATATATGTCGAGTTAGTTAAAATTGAGGTCAAATTCGTGCTCTACGCCATTTTTTCTTTCAGATCATGTCCTCCTTTTTCATTTATGTGATGGTGATGACTAAACCAATCCAGTGAGCCTCGCCTAAGGTGCTTGGAGTTTCAGCGTCGGTGGTGTGCTGGACAGGTTCTGAGCCACATGATCAATTCAAAATATTTTAATCTCACACGTTGGTTTTGATTACCATCCATGTGGCGCATTGACTTAAGTCCACCATGGAACACGCGCTTCTCACCACTTGATCTGCCAGCTCAATTAATGAGGCAGATCAAGTGGTCCACTTTTTTTGCTATTTTATGATTTTCATTTTAATCCTTTTATTTTCATTAATTCATATTAATTTTAATATTGATCCAAAAAATATGAGAGTTTCACCATAAATTTTCAAATAATTTCCTCTTTCATATTTTGAATTAAAATTATTTTTTGGATCATTATTAATATTTGTCATGATTTAATTGATTTTGTGATTATTTTTAATTATTTAAAAATACTTTTAAGTCTTTAAAAATTCTGAAATTTTTTCTCCAAGGTCCTTTGACCTTGTTTGACCTATGATAAATCTCATGGCCATTTCTTTGGTATTTTGATGAGGTTTTAGGAATTTGACAAACCATATTTAATTTAAATGTATTATTTTAGTCTTTTTAATTTGAATAAATGCCAATTAATTGTGTTGACCAATTGTGATGACTTGTTTGAGTTTGAATCTTGTTGTTGGGCCTTGGTCAAGGTTGATTTGACTTTGTCAAGTTAATATCATTGGATTTAGGGGATTGATGAAATGTACATTTCATCTCCCAAAATGAATGGATGATATTAATTTGGTAAAAATCCTCCTTTGACCAATTTGAGTTTTGATCCATTGCCCTCCCTCTTCATCTCATCCCCCTTATTTATGCATTCATCTCATTTGGCCTATGATATCTCAAAGTCCTAAGGCTAGTTGATTGAAAAATCAACATATGTATGAATGAGATTAACCCACCTCTTTTTCATATTCTTTTTGTGTGTGGTATGTTTCATGAGCATAGTCCATTATACTATGTCTCTAACATGCATTAACACCAAAATTCTATTGCCCGACCTCAAATAGTTGTGACTTCTACATAAGTCCAACTACGATTGCTTAACATATCGCTAAATTTGTGACATAAAAGACATAACATTCTAGTTAGTGAGATTGTAAGTCTCCCCTCTTTCATGGTATTATGTGGAAACTTGGTCTTTTCCCTTCCTTTGGAAGATGTCTTGGCTCAAGGATCCATGCTTGTGATAAGTGGATTAAGTGTTCTCCGAAGAATGACTTAAAATGAAAAGCAAAACAATACTAACTTCTAACTCATTAACAACTAACTTTTAATTTCAAACCATTTACTTTAATGTCATTTAATTTTAGTCTTTATTCATACCATTCTAATTGTTTATGTTAATGCAATTTTCACTTTATCCATTTGGACCATATTGTGTGATATATCTTGTTTGTGTATACTTTACTTGTTTGTGTGGTCTTTGACCATTAATGTACATAATAACAACAAAAACCCTAAAAAAAATTGTTTGGACTGTTGGCTTGATCTTGGACAAATGGACTTAGAATTTAGGCAACATTCCTATGCTAAAGGACTTGGCCAATGTAAACTTTGTGTGAAACCAAGTGCTTGCAATTTAAAACTTCATCTGATACATCATTCAAGATCCCTATGAGTTCATCTGCAACATGATCATTGTGAAGCTGTTATTTTGAACCTGTGACTTGTGGAATTCATCTGTTACATGGGCTAATTTGAAGAAGATCATGGAGTGGCTAAGCTTGGATGTGTCTATCTTTATTTGATGCCTTGCTCTTCAAGATAATATAATTGTGCATTTGTGTGTTGCTTGATTCTAAATGTCCAAGGGAATTTAGGTTTCTACATGGCACTCTTGCCTATTGCATTGCTACCCATCAGTCAGATCTTTTCAACTCCTAACTTTTAATTTTGTGCGTAGGATTAGTCTTTTCATCTTCTCCCCATTTCTTTAATTTCAAAATCTCTCCCTCCTTTTAAAACTTTATTTGTTTGAACTTATTTTGTTCTAAACTTTGACCACTTTGTAAAAAGATAGAAACTTTGGCCTTATGCCATTGCAGTTTCAAACTTCTTTTCTTAAATCAAATTTGTAAATAAACTTAACTATACTTGATCTAAACTTTCAGAAAAGCCATAAAGAACTAACTCATTCAAACCATTTTTAGGCCTTTATGCCTTTCAAACATAATTTTTTGTAAAAAGCAATGCATCCACTTTGAAATTTGTATCACGAACTACGAGGTTTTGATCCCTCATTTTTATGTTGGTACATTGGCACAAGTCTGAAGGGTGATAGGGTGTTGCTACGCGGTGTCGGACTCCATATTTCAATAATAGCTTTTCAAAAATCTTTGAAATGAAATGGGAGCCACCATCACTGATGACAAGTCTCGGCACACTGAATTTAGGGAAGATTATGCGCTTAAAGAGTCTAATTACCACTCGTGTGTCATTCGTTGAAGAGGTTATGGCCTCGATCCATTTTGATATGTAATCGACCGTAACAAGGATGCACTTGTTACTAAAAGAATATGGGAATGGTCCCATAAAATCAGTTCCCCAAATATCGAAGACTTCTACTTCCAAAATGCCTTTAAGTGGCATTTCGTCGCGTCTAGATATGTTGCCAGTGCGTTGACACCGGTCGCAATTGATGATCGCGATGTGGATATCATTCCATAGGGTAGGCCAAAAGAGCATGGCTTGCAAGATCTTAGCGCAAGTCTTCGAGGTGTTTGCATATCCTCCATAAGGAGCAGAATGACAGTGGGAGATTATGTTTTCTACCTCATCTTTGGGGATACATCGACAGAAGATACCGTCGACGCCTCTTCTGAAAAGCAGAGGCTCATACCAATAGTAATGTTTAAGATCGTGGAAGGATTTTTTCTTTTGTTGGTAAGTCAAGTTTGGTGGAAGCACCCCAGTTGCTAAGTAGTTGACGAAGTCAACGTACCATGGCAGTGTGGTTTTAGTGTAAATTTCTTCCACTACCTCGTTTGTTTCGGTATCCTTATAAGTTAATGCACATTTAGCTATATTGCTTTGCAGTTGGGCTATGATTCATTCGTAAGGGAAATCATCGTTTATAGGCACTCGTTCAGGTTCAATACCTTCCATTCTTGACAAGTGATCGGCCTCGACGTTTTCAATGGCCCTCGTAACCTTGATTTCGAGGTCAAACTCTTGTAGTATTAAGATCCACCTTAGGAGTCTTGGTTTAGTGTCCTTTTTACTTAACAGGTACCTAATTGCAGCACGGTCGGTATGGATAATTATTTTTACTCCTACTAGGTAGGAACGAAATTTATCTAGAGCGAACACTACGACTAAAAGTTCCTTTTCTGTGGTGCGTATTTCATTTGTGCAGGGTCTAGGGTTCTACTTGTGTAGTATAATGCATGAAGTTTCTTATACCTTCTTTGTCCTAAGACTGCGCCTACAGCATAGTCACTGGCGTCACACATGATTTCAAAGGGTAATCTCCAATCGGGCGGTTGCATGATAGGTGCAGTGATAAGATTTGTTTTCAGTTGTTCGGACGCTGCTAGGCATTTGTCATCAAAGATGAATTCAACGTCTTTCATCAATAATTCAGTCAGTGGTTTGGTGATTTTTGAGAAATCTTTAATGAATCGCCGATAGAAACCGACGTGTCCTAAGAAGCTTCGTATTTCTCTTACGATTTTCGAAGGCTGAAGGTTTTCTATAACTTCTATTTTAGCCTTGTCAACTTTAATCCCCTTATCGGATACTATGTGTTCGAGTACGATCCCTTGTGGGACCATGAAATGGCATTTTTCCCAGTTTAGCACGAGGTTCACTTTTACACATCTTTTAAGTACCATTTCAAGATTCGATAAACATCCTTCAAAGCTCTTTCCGCATATAGATAAATCGTCCATGAAGACTTCCATGATGTCATCTATAAAATCAACGAAAATTGACATCATGCATCTTTGGAATATTGCGGGAGCGTTACACAGTATGAACGACATTCGTCGGTAGGCGAATGTACCATGGGGACATGTGAAGGTCGTTTTCTCTTGGTCGTCAGGATGAATAGGAAATTGGAAAAATCCTGAATAACTGTCTAAGTAGCAGAGGTGAGAATGCTTAGCCAATTGTTCAAGCATTTGATCAATAAACGCTAAAGGAAAATGATCCTTCCGAGTGGCTTTGTTTAATTTTCTATAATCAATGCACATTCTACTTTCAGTAACCACTATTTGTGCTATAGATTCGCCTTTTTCATTATTAACAACAGTGACGCCTCCCTTCTTTGGTACGACATGTATTTGGTTGACCCATTGACTATCGGATATCGGGTAGATAATACCTACTTCTAACAGCTCTTGAACTTCTTTCTTTACTACATCACTCAGAATGGGATTTATCCTTCTTTGATGTTCTCTAGATGTCTTATTGTCTTCCTCTAGCATTATGTGATGCATGCATATGGAAGGGCTTATTCCTTTTATATTTGAGATATTGTAGCCTAAAGTAGTTGGATATTTTCTTAAAACGTGTAGAAGCTTTTCGGTCTCTATCTGCCCTAAGTCTGCATTTACTATTACAGATCGCTCGAGTTCAGTGTTTAGTAATTCATATCTTAGATTTTTGGGTAGCGTCTTAATTTCTAGGGTTGGTTTCTTTGGGCAAGGCATATGATCGGGCGTTAGTGCTAGGCATTCGCTTAGGCTGTCATCTTGGTATTCCTCACTCCAATTTTCATCTTCAAAAGTAGGAGGCCTTGGAATTTTCAGTATTTCAGAGTATGATGTTTGTTCATTCTCCATTTCTCTTATACATTCGTCGATGACATCTAGTAGACAACATGTATCGTCTATAGCTGGTGCCTTCAAGAATTGCGTCAAAATGAATTCGAATTTTTCCTCAACAACTTCAAAGGTTAGCTTGCCTTCCTTAACATCTATAATGGCTATGGCAGTAGCTAGGATTAGTCTTCCTAATATGATAGGAATGTCGGAATCCTCTTTTATATCCATGATTATAAAATCATTAGGAATATAGAATTGTCATATGCGTACCTGAACATTTTCTAACATACCTACGGGAAATTTAACAAATCGATCTGCAAGTTGTACGGACATCCTAATAGGTCTTAGTTCTCCAATTTTGAGCCTTTCGCATATGGACAAGGGCATTAAGCTAATAATGGCTCCTAAGTCACATAGTGCATTGTCTATGACAAACTTTCCATTACACAGGGTATGGAGAAACTACCTGGGTCTTTCAGCTTAGGAGGCATATTGTTTTATATTATGGCGCTACACTCAACAGTAAGTGTAACAGTTTCGTTATCCTCTATCTTCTTCTTGTTAGATAGATTTCCTTGAGAAACTTAGCATATGAGGGCATTTGAGTGATGGATTCTGTAAAGGGTATTGTGATATTCAATTACTTTAGAAGCTCTATGAATTTTTTAAATTGCCCTACACTTTTAAATTTAACAAGTCTTTGAGGATAAATGATAGGGGGTTTATACGATGGTGGAGGCACATAAGGTTCTTCTTTCTCTACGGCCTCTTCATTTTTATCTTCCTCTTGTTCGTCTTCCTTCTCAGTTACCTTACCAGGGTCTTGGTGCATGAATGGGTTTTTAATTCTAGGGTCAGTCTGTCCGTCTAGTTCTGTCCCACTTCGTAGTATAATAACATTTGCATGACCTTTTGGGTTTGGTTGGGGTTGTCCAGGAAATGTGCCTGCAGGAGCAGCAATAGGTGCTTGTTGTTGAGCCACTTGCGAAATTTGTGTTTCCAACATTCTGTTATGGGTGGCTAAAGCGTCTACCTTTTTTGCTAATTGCTTGATTTGCTCACTAGTGTGTATGTTTTGATTTAGGAAATCCTTATTTGTTTGGGCTTGGGTAGCTATGAAGTTTTCCATCATTATTTCTAGGTTTGACTTCCTAAGAGCATTTTGAGTATTTGTGGTAGCTTTATGATATCCTGGCGGTACAACAGGTGCTTGGTTAGGTGCATACAATGCATTATTATTTTTGTACGAAAAGTTATGATGGCTCTTCCAACCTGGGTTATAGGTGTTTGAGTAAGGGTTTCCTTAAGCATAGTTCACCTGGTCTGTGGAGGTTCCTGTCGAGAGTTGACATTCAGGGGCAGCATGCCCTGAAACTCCGCATATCCCGTAGTTTGGTGCTACGACAGCCATGGTGGTTGTGTGTGTTATAGTCAAGTTGTCTATCTTTTAAGTAAGAGCGTCTACCTTGGCATTGACATGGTCAAGACTGCTTAATTCGTACATGTCGCCTTTCATTGGAGGTTTCTCTATGGAGGTTCTTTCGCTTCCCCACTAGTAATGATTTTGGGCCATACTTTTGATAAGTTTATAGGCCTTATTGTAGGGTTTATCCATCAGTGGCCACTTCCGACAGCGTCTATTGTCAATCTTGTGTTGTACAAGAGACCATTGTAAAAGGTATGGATGATCAACCATTCTTCTAGACCGTGATGTGGACAAAGCCTCATCATGTCTTTGTATCTCTCCAAAGTTTCAAAAAGTGATTCGTTATCTTTTTGTTTAAACCCGTTTATTTAGGCTCTTAGCATAGCCGTCTTACTAGGTGGGAAATATCGTGCTAAGAAAACTTTCTTCAACTCGTTCCACGTAGTGGCAAAGTTGGATGGTAGAGACTAGAGCCAAGCTCTAGCTCTATCTCTTAATGAGAAAGGGAAAAGATGCAGTCTTATAGCTTCGGGGCTGACACCATTTGCTTTCACTGTGTCTGCATATTGCAAAAACACTAACAAATGTAGGTTCGGGTCCTCCGTGGGACTACCTGAAAATTGGTTTTGTTGTACGGCTGACAACAACGAAGGTTTTAGCTCGAAATTATCGGCCTTGATGGCAGGGGCAACGATGTTGTTATATGGTTCATCCTGCTAAGGGATTGCATAGTACTTAAGAGGACGATTTTACGGTCCTTCGGCCATCTCTGGTCGAATAACTGGTTTAGGAATAGGGATATTAGGATCAGGAAGATTTAGCTTGATACGATGTTCTTGTATCAAGTCTCGTATCCATCGTTCTAATCTTAGATAACGCTCAGGTTTGTCGAACAATAACTTTAATTTCTCACCTTGAGAGCGGGTACTTGGCATACACTCGACAAATTAGAAAGGGAAATAGAATCTTTTGCCTTAGTCTATAATGGGCAATACTAGAGTTACGATATCAACTAAATTAGTCCGCGACAACGGCACCAAAAACACGACCGCGACTTAGTAAGTCTATGGGAATCGTGACTGCAAGTGCACAGTCGAATCACGTAGTTTTAAAGATTATCGAACCCACAAGGACTAATAATTGAACGTATAATTATCTAATGTTACTATGTAAATCTAAGGCTGATGATCATTCTAAGATTGGAGTGATGAAGAGAAATAACTATAACGTAAACAAACGATTAATAAAGATATTTGATAAAGGGATATCAGTATGTAACACATCAAACTTCGGGGATTCGATAGATAGTTATTGTAATCTTATTGATCAAAATATTCTTCAGTAGAAATTATTTATAAAAAGGACTTCGTCTCACACTCTCGTTTTTATTGACTCTGACCATACTCTTAAACCAGAATGCTTGGCTCTCGTGGACTCATTTTGAATTTAAAAGTAATTTTTGAATATGAATAAAGTCTAATTAATCCTAAAGCGCTCTCAATGTGTTTAGGATTAATGCCTAGTTTCAGCTATCTGGTTAAAATCTCAAACTCTCGTTCTTATTGACCGTAACCTTTGTTTGTTTTGTACTCTCGTACGAAAAACAGTTTTGAATAAAACAAGAAACTAAAATTGGAAAAGTAAGTTTTATAAAAGTCAACACCAATTATTTACGAATCTCGTCGTTTCGACGGTCTTTACATACCGATACCTAGAGGTTTAGCCGAACATGGATCCGGTAACAGACATGGTATTCAGACAATCAAGCATACAATAAGGCATAAATAATTAAAATGGCAATTAAAATAAAACCTGGAATATGAATCGAGAACTTGAAATGAATCCTGATTCTTTAAATTAAACAACGTCGGCAAGCTTTGGCAATCCAGTACACCGTTACAATCGAATTCAAATGCTTAAACAATAAATTGAAATAGTCCTCGATGTGGAGAGTTTATTGCTTTTACAAAGTAAGAAACCACCTAAGAAAATCTAACCAAAATAATCATACTGAAAAAGTGCACCTGGAAGAGAAAACCGACCCTCCTTTATATACTTCCACTTCCCTTAATTGTAGCATTCGTTGGTTGACAAGGTAAGTGGAAGTCATAGCTAAAATTGTGGAGGTCGTGGCTAAAAAGGTGGAGAGAAAATAGGGGAGACCGGGTTGATGGCGTTTGCCACAACCCTAGTATGATCTCTGTGGCGAGCGTCACCTTTTGAGGGATGGGCGTCACCACTTCCTTGCTTTGTGGTGGGCGCCACACATCCAAGTGGTGGGTGCCAAATGCCCATTTGGTGTGGTGGGCCCCATGCTCTATATTTTTCTCTATTTTCTTCTCTTTTCTTTCCTTTTTACTATTTTCCACTTTGCTTGCTTATATATATTTTATTCGATAAATACCTGTAATAAACATAAAATACTGCATAATAATAAGTGTTAATCAAGTAAAAAAGCAATGCATATGAAGCCAAACATACGATACGTTTTCGCGTTATCAAATATCATTGAGATATCCAATGCCTCAAGTGCTTTAGGGTAGAAGATGTCAGAAACCAAGTTGGTCAGAAAAATCCGCAGGTCTCTTCCAAAGAGATTTAACATGAAGGTTACTGTCATAGAAGAAGCTCAAGATATCAACAATATGAAAGTTGATGAACTAATGGGATCCCTTTAAACCTTTGAGTTAGGAACCAATGAAAAGGCAGAAAAGAATAAAAGTATAACCTTTGTTTCTAACATTGAAGACCTCGAAGATGATTGTGACCTGGATACAGATGAAGGGATATCTAATGTTGTTGTCTTACTTGGGAGACAATTCAACAAAGTGATGAAGAAGATGGAATCAAAGACAAGAGTTAATGTCAATAACAAGCCATTTGACATCTCCAAAAATCAGGAGTTTAGAGGATGGCCCAAAACTGAAGGAAAAACCATCAGAGGAAAAGGAATACAGTGTCATGGATGTGAAGGATTTGGTCACATAAGGGCTGAATGCCCCCCATTTCTCAAAAAGCATAAAAAAGGTATTGTGTGTCTCTTGGTTAGAAGATGATTCTGAAAGTGATCCAGAAGTGGAATCTACCAAATAGGTTATTATTCTGATTGGAATTTGTAACTCAGATGAAGACTCTGACTGTGAAGAACTAACCTTTGAAGAACTTGTTAAGTCCTACAAAGAATTGTGCCTAAGAAGTGAAGAAGTCTGTAAATTGGGAGAAGATCAAAAGAAAACTATTGCTCAACTATAAGCTGAGAAAGTAGAGCATCTCTCTATCATCTCTGATTTGAAGGAGGAAGTTGCACTACTCAATTCAAGAATTGACAATATGACTAAGTCTGTGAGAATGCTTAACAGTAGTTCAGATGTACTGGATAAAATTCTTCAAACTGGTAAGAATGCTGGAAATGTTGAAGGTTTAGGCTATGATTATCAAGTAGGAATGGACAAAGGAAAAGGTTTTGCAATGAACTTTGTTCCATCCAAAGGACAACTGAAACAACATATGTCAAATCAAATGTCCCAACATCAACAAGGGTGTCAAAAGGTTTATTCAAGAAGCAATACCCGGAGATGGAAGTGTCATCATTGCGGGAAGTTTGGCCATATAAAATCTTACTGCTACAGATTGCATGGCTATCCTAAACCTGCTTCATAACTCAGAAGAAAACAAACCATGGTGAAGCCAAAGAAAATATGGATTCCCAAAAGAGGTATGTCAGGTCTCATAGCTCACACCTCCATCAGAGCATCATCCAGAGAGGACTGGTATTTTGATAATGGTTGCTCTAGACACATGACTGGTGTCAAGAATTTATTGGTGAATATTAAGTCTTACTCCACTAACTATGTCACCTTTGGAGATGGATCAAAAGGAAAAATAAAAGGGATTGGTAAGCTGGACTATCTAGGATTTCCTAGTCTAGATGATGGTCTATTTATTAAAGGACTGACTGCTAATCTTATAAGTATTATCCAACTCTGTGATAAAGGTCTCAAGGTAAACTTCCATAAATTCAAATGTATGGTAACAAATGAGAAGGATGAAGTTATCATGAAGGGATCCAGATAAAAAGATAACTGCTATCTGTAGACTCCTCAAGAAACCGATTGTCTCTCCACTTGCCTAATGTCAAAATAAGAAGAGACTAAGTTATGGCATCAAAAGCTTGGTCACTTACATCTGAAAGGTATGAAGAAGGTGATGTCAAAGGAAGCAGTCAGAGGAATTCCCAAACTGAAAAATTGATTAAGGAAGAATCTGTGGTGAATGTCAAATTGAGAAACAAACAAAGATGTCCGACAAGAAGCTTCAAATATCTGACCACCTCAAAAAATTTGGAGTTACTTCATATGGACTTGATGGGACCTATGCAAGTTGAAAGTCCAGAAGGAAAGAGGTATGTTTATGTTGTTGTAGATGGCTTTTATAGATTCAAATTGGTGAACTTCATTAAAGAAAAGTCATAAGTGTTTGAAGTGTTTAAAAAACTCCGTCAAAAGATTCAAATAGAGAAGGATTGTGGCATTATCAGGATTAGAAGTGGCCATAGGAAGGAATTTGAGAACAACAAGTTTGAGGAATTTTGAACCTCTGAAGGAACTAGTCATGAGTCCTCTTCACCCATCACCCAACAACAGAATGGTGTGGTTTAGCGTAAAAATTGAACCATTTAAGAATGTATCAGAGTCGTGCTTCATGTTAAGAAACTCCCATATCATTTTTGGGTTGAAGCCATGAACACTGCCCGATATATTCTTAATAGAGTAACTACCAAATTTGAGACTTCTGCCACATTGTATGAACTATGGAAAGGAATAAAGCCAATTGTGAAATACTTCCATGTCTTTGAAAGTAAATGTTATATTTTGGCAGATCGTGAGCAGAGGAGAAAGATGGACCCTAAAAGTTATGAGGGAATCTTTCTAGAATACTCTACAAACAGTGGAGCATACAGAGTCTTCAACTCCATAACTAAGGTAATGATGGAATCCATAAACATTATAGTGGATGACTCAACTAACGAAGTGGATGTCATAGATGATGTTGAAACATCAACGAATGATGTCCCAGAAGATGTTGCTGACTCAAATACTAATACTGAACCTACAAAGAATGATTAAACTAACAAATGACCCTCAATCAGAATTCAGAAAGATCACCCTAATGAGCTTATTATAGGAAATCCAAATGAAGGGATTATCACCGGATCAAGGGAAGTTGTGTCAAATGCTTGTTTTGTCTCTATATTTGAACCCAAGAATATTAAGGAAGTTTTGACTGATGAGTTATAGATTAATGATATGCAGGATGAACTTGGTCAATTCAAAAGAAATGACGTGTGGGATTTGGTTCCAAGATCTGTAGGAACAAATGTTATTGGCACTAGATGGCTATACAAGAACAAGTCTAATGAACAAAGGGTTGTCACTAGAAATAAAGCCAGACTTGTTGCTCAAGGATACACCCAAATGGAAGGAGTAGACTTTGATGAAACCTTTACTCCAGTTGCTCGCTTGGAGTCTATCGGATTGTTACTTAAACTGACATGTCTTTTAAAGTTCAAATTGTTCCAAATGGATGTTAAAAGTGTCTTCCTAATTGGCTATTTAAATGAAGATATGTATGTTGAACAACCGAAAGGATTTATTGATCCTACATTCCTAAATCATGTGTACAAATTAAAGAAGGCATTGTATGGTTTAAAAAAATCCCCAAGAGCTTGGTATGAAAGGCTGTCTGAGTTTCTCATCAATCATGGATATAAAAAGGGTGGAATCGATAAAACCCCATTTGTCAAAGAAAAGGATAGAAAACTTATGATAACTCAGATCTATGTGGATGACATTGTGTTTGGAGGGATGTCAGATGCGATAGTCCAACATTTTGTCAAACAAATGGAATATGAGCTTGAAATGAGTTTTGAGGGAGAACTAATATACTTCCTTGGGCTTCAAGTCAAATAGATGGAAGACTCCATCTTTCTGTGTCAAAGCAAATATGCTAGGAGTATTGTGAAGAAATTTGGATTGGATAATTCTAGTCACAAAATAACTCCTGCACCTACCCACTTGAAGTTATCTAAAGATGGAAAAGGCTTAAGTGTTAACCAAAGCTTATATAGAAGTATGATTGGTAGCCTTCTATACGTGACAACAAGCAGACCAAATATAACTTTTGTTGTTGGTGCGTATGTTGGATATCAAGATGAACCCAAAGTAAGTCACATCAATCAAGTAAATAGGATTCTAAAGTATATGAATGACATAAGTGAGTATGGAATGTTGTACTCCCATGATTCAAACTCTACGTTAGTCGGATATTGTGATGCTGATTGGGCTGGTAGTGTTGATGATAGGAAAAGTACCTTTGGGGGATGTTTCTTCTTGGGAAACAATTTTATTTCATGGTTCAGCAAGAAACAAAATTGCGTATCCCTATCCATGTTGAAGCTGAGTACATAGCAGCATGCAACAACTGCTCTCAACTAATATGGATGAAATAAATATTGACAGAATACAATGTCACACAAGATGTCATGACATTATTCTGTGACAACTTGAGTGTTATTAATATCTAAAAATACTATTAAGCATAGTAGAACTAAACACATTGACATCAGACATCATTTTATCAGAGAACTTGTTGAAGACAAAGTCATAACACTTGGGCATGTCAACACGGAGAATCAGCTTGCTGATAATTTTACCAAAGCCTTGGATGCAAGCCAATTTGAAAAATTAAGAGGGAAACTTGGGATTTGTATTAATGAGCATTTATAGCAATTACAATTAATTAAATATGTTAGACAAAAGCATATCTCTCATCATTACACTAGCCACGCTTACCTAAAACCCTTATCTCATTGTGTACCCGTTTGGATAAAACCTCACTACATTTTCCACTCAAATTCCTAACTCTCCTACAATCATCTGGACTCTCTCTCTCTCTCTCTCTCAAACCTTTCCCCATTTCATCTTCCTCAAACGTCTATCAACATGTCTCAACATTCTTCACCCACTCACATGCATGTCCCAATTGAAACCATTGGATCCTCCTCACCATCATCTAGAGAAAATGCACCTTTTTAAATGATCAACCTGGAAAATCTGATTATGGATGTTTCCCCTCTGTCCACGGTTCACCCCCCTCCTCAAAAGAAAGCTACACCGTCTGTGTCAAAAGTTGTCAAGACTTCTGGTAAGTCTTCTGAACCCATATTCCCCAGTAAAGATAAGAATACTGCTAAAAAAGAATCTAGGCTTAAAGGGTTTGAACTTAGAAACCTTAACATGCATGCTAACGACTATGTAAATCCCACTGCAGTAGAAAGAAGATCAACTGATAAGGAACTTAGGAAGTTTGTCGCATCTGTTTTAAAGGAAGTAAAGTCTGATGTTTTGCCAGATGTTCAAACATCTTTGGCAAAAGATCCAAGCCCTGACAATGACTTAAGGGAAAAAGCTGAGGAAATGTTCCTGATCATGCTGCTCGTGAGAAAAGAAGTAAGAAGAAAGCCAAGCTTGTTGTCAATGTTGAAGAACTTACCTCTGATGAATAACCCCTTACAAACATTATTACTCCCAGTATTGCCAAGAGATTGCAGAGACGTAAAGGAAAAACTGTTGCTTTTGAAGATTCTCCCTCCAGGGAAGTGAAGAGAAAAGATGATGGGATGCAAGGAACTCCTTCTAGAAGCTCCACAGGAAAATCTCATGTTGGACCCAATAGGTATTGGAGTACACACATGTGCATGATGGTCCAACTGAGTAAGCTGAATGGTTCGTCCAGGATGATCCATGTTAGCATGATGTGGATCCATTTGAGGGAGGTATATAAGGAAACCTCATTCATTAAACTTCATTTATTTCCCCTCATTCTCTCTCTCTGCTCATCTATCTCTTTCTTACTCTCACTTTGTCTGACCTTTTTCTCTTGTCTTCACCCTGATCCCTTTCCCCGAACACCATTTTCAACCCACAACCACCCCTACGACCACCACCAAACCCCAGTTTTCGGTTTAAATTTAACCGAAAAATTCAAATCTTCATATGGAATTTCCAGATCCCTTCAACCTTCAAGAACCCTAAACCAAAACCCTTCGACACCTAACTCTGGGCAATGAACCCTAGTTGGGTTCAAATGAACCCTAACAATAACTTCCACCCAGAAACCCAAGAATCCTAACCCTTTGGATGAACCCTAGGGTTCTTCTGATGAACCTTAACCCTCTTCGTGAGGAAACCTAACCCTAAGAAGATGAACATTCATCTTCTACATATACCAAACCCTAACCTCTTCCCATATCCCACATTCTCCTACCTAGATCCACACCAAACCTTGGTCGATCCATAAATCAGTCTTCCCTGAACCCCAATCAAACCTTCAAACAACAAAATCACACAATAAAATATCAAACCTTAATCCAACTTCTAAACACACAATCACATGTTCATTAAGTCAGAGAAAAAAACCTTCCCCTCCCTGTCGTGACCTAGTTAAGTTGATTCCCCTTCCTTACTTTGATTCCGGTTTCTGATTCTTGCTCTTAATCTATCCGATCTCCCTCTAACCCCATTTTCTTTCTTTTGCAGGTGCGAGGTCCGAATGGAAGTCTGTTATGAGGTCAAGCTCAGATAACTTAGGGTTTCAATGTAAGACCCTAAGTATCAAGATTCAAGGGGGCTCTAGTTGGGGTTTGGATTCGCAAAGACAATAACTTTAGGATTTTTTTAATTCTCTCTTTTTCCGTCCTTGTTTCAGAATTAACATTAGGTTTATATAAATTAAGAATTAGGGTTAACATTCAATTAAATAGTTTGTTTTATGAATTTTTTAATGTAATCTGATTTGGTTGTATATCAATTATAATTTTTAGGGTTTGATGTATTTAGTCCGAATTTTCTTGTAATTTGCATTGTTCTGATGTTTATGTGAATGAATTTGGAAATATTTGATTGTAATTCGAAATTATTGTTTGATCCAATTGTGTTTCTGATTCTGCGCAATTTAGGGGTTGTGAATTGGGCATTTCGGATGAATTCGGGTCATGGACATGACCCGATGAAGTGGCGGTGTCATACGGTGAACTGGACCTTATTTGTGGTTTTAATCGCAATGTCGCGGTTAGCAAGAGTCGCCACCGACTTTTCTTTTATCCAATAAGGAAAGGTGGAAAAGAACAGGAAAGGCCTTAATTTTAAATTCTTAGGTTCGGGAGGTACTTTATACAAAGGGAAGGTATTAGCACCCTTTGTATCCATGGTTATCCATGGGCTCTTAATTGCTCAATCATTTATGTTTTTTTTCTTGTTTGCAAAAAAGTGGTTGAGAAATGTATGAAAAATGTTTTGAAAACGAGAATTTAACTTTGTAATGATTCTTGCATGAATGTATACAAAGTGGTTATCTCGTATAGTTTTCTGAAAGTAGTTTAGAAAAATATAACTCGGCAATGATCCTAGTACGGATGTATGCTAAGTGGTGATTTTCTAAAAGAAGACGTTTGAAAGGGGTGGGGTGTGAAAAGCATTTTTTGTTATGACTGAGCAATTAAGGTTATACCTGTCCGAGGTCTTTCCGGGCATTTCCTATCCTTATGAGGGTAAAACTGTCCTTACTATTGAGAAGTAAGTAGTTTTATCCTGGGGATGTAGAAGGGTCATCGTAGGGTCATCGATTGGTCATTGAAGGCAACAGTTGTGAGGATACCTTAGCATTCGAAGGGACTATCATCATTTAACCGTAGGCTACACCGAAGGGTCATCGAGGGACAAAGTCGTGTTTCGAAGGCAACATCCGAGGGACTATGATGATTTTTTACCGACGGGTCTTTGCTAAGGATATCCCCATATTCGCGGGACATGACCGTAATATTGTAATCGTGGGGTAATAAAGAGAGGTCCGACATCATTTATTTAAAGTCCATGTTTTAGGTTCATTAGGTAATTATGGTGATACCGCATTAAATCGATACATTAAAATCAACATTACATTAAAAATTAATATAGTAAAATTAATTAGGCAACCAATATGGATCTTCACATTAAAGTGAAATGATTTAGAATCCCTCTCCATGAAGGCTTCCCATGCGTAAAGTGGAGTACCTATTTCTTCGGAAGTATGCTAGCCTTTACACCATGAACACACGGATTAAAGCATCGAGGTAAAATACAATTGGAAATTGCACCATAAAATAAATATAACAGCCGGGACCTTAAGCCAAATAATGCAGAATCATCATTAGGTAAACATAAAATGGGCAATAAAGAGGCAAAGCAGCCCCTGGCCCGTTCGCTTCTGCTTCGCCTAGCGAAGGCTTTAGCGAAGGCTCGCTGCGGGCTCGCCTAGCGATGAGCTAGCGAGCGGCCACGGGTTTGAAATTTGAGAACGTTATGACCTCAACCTGCAGCATGGCTTATGGCATCCAACATACAATTATATGGTTCAGTTTCACAATAGGCAAACACATTTAAATTCTCATGCAAGACTTCAAAATGCTTATGAATGCAATTATAATCCACCACTAATTAAGAACATGAAGTGGTACCATATGCCAAAAGAGAGTACAAAACAATGTCCCATGCAAATTAAGACACTAATGCGGTACCACATGCAAAATAAGAACATAACGTAATGGTCACATGCCGATTAAGAATCCTAAATCATATGCCAAGTAAGAAACTAAAGCGATAATAATGATGCAAACCTGTTTGCAAATCGAGTTGCAACCTTGAATCGGCGAGCCGGATTGAGTTGGGCGGCGGTAGCTTCGGAACGGGTAAGCGGCCTTCAGGGTTTCCGCCTTCTGAACTCTTTGGATCAGCAGGGTTTCTGTGTTTCTCCCTCTGGACGCGTGTTTCCGTCCGTCTTCGTCTGTCTCTGTGTGTTCTTTTTCGTGGCAGAGGAGCAGGTATTTATAGTAGAGGTAGTGGTGACCTAATGGGCTTAAAATGAGGTCCAAAAATCTCAAACTTCGCAAGCTTCGCTAGGCGAAGGAATTGCTCGCCTAGCGAGCAAACTAGGTCTGGGCCTTTTCCTGGATCTGGCGCTTCGCTGGGCGAGTGTCATGACGAAGCGTTCGCTAGGCGAAGGGATTGCTCGCCTAGCGAGCAAGCTATTTTGGGCCTCTTTTGGGTTGGGTCTGTTGTAAGCTGGGCTTTTGTTCACTTGATGTCGGTGCCTTGCAGAATAAGTCGGAGGGTCTTGAGAAATGCTTTGTAATACCAACGGGCAAATTTTGGGGTATGACAGCTGCCCCTGTTCAATATTCTTGAACCGAGAGAGTAGAATGGTAGGTGCCGTTCGTGGTCTGGAGGTGAAAGATTATTGAACACTTAGAATGCCCCAAAAATTTGCACCTGTTCATTTGTCTTGACGGAGATGGGCTTAAAGATGCCACCCAAGAAACTTGCTGAGGAGATTTCCAGATTGTGTCGTACGTTAGACGATATCTAGAGACATGGGCGTCACACCGGGTCATACATCAGACAGTATAGTGAACCATCCATTATGCTGTTGACTTCGTTGGGGAGTCAGAGTATGCTATACCGCTGGGGATAAGGGATCAGAATGGACCATACGTTAGACCGTGTCTGAATACCAGAGGGAGCTGTTCATTAGGCAGATGACTTTGCTGGGGATGAAAGATCAGAATGGATCGTACGCTAGATCGTATCTGAGTTGCAGAATGAGCCGTACGTTAGGTTGAAGCTGCTGAAAAGGGAGTAGTCGTATACCGGACTACCATTCAGGAATGTACCTGTCCGAAGGTAGCACCTGAGAAAGGGAGTAGTCGTATACCGGACTATCATTCAGGAATGTACCTGTCCGAAGGTAGCACCTGAGAAAGGGAGTAGCCGTATACTAGACTACCATTCAGGAATGTACCTGTCCGAAGGTAGCACCTGAGAAAGGGAGTAGTCGTATACTAGACTACCATTCAGGAATGTACCTGTCCGAAGGTAGCACCTGAGAAAGGGAATAGTCGTATACTAGACTACCATTCAGGAATGTACCTGTCCGAAGGTAGCACCTGAGAAAGGGAATAGCCGTATACTAGACTACCATTCAGGAATGTACCTGTCCGAAGGTAGCACCTGAGAAAGGGGAGTTGTCGTATACTAGACTACCATTTAGGAATGTACCTGTCCGAAGGTAGCACCTGAGAAAGGGGAGTAGTCGTATACTAGACTACCATTCAGGAATGTACCTGTCCGAAGGTAGCACCTGAGAAAGGGAATAGTCGTATACTAGACTACCATTCAGGAATGTACCTGTCCGAAGGTAGCACCTGAGAAAGGGGAGTAGTCGTATACTAGACTACCATTCAGGAATGTACCTGTCCGAAGGTAGCACCTGAGAAGATGGAGGTTTAACTTGGTCGTACATTAAACCATACTTGAGTTGTTGAAGATCAGAAGGGATCGTACGTTAGACCGTATCTGAGTTGGAGGTCCAAATGGGTCGCACGTTAGACCGTATTGGAGTTGTTGAGAGTCAGAATGGATCGTACGTTAGACCGTATCTGAGTTGAAAGAGCCATATGTTGGGCTGAATCAGAATGAACCGTACGTTAGGCTGTATCTGATACTGTTTGTTGTATTTGCAGCGAATATCTGGGGTGGGCTTAGAGATGCCACCATTGGGAGAATGTCAGAATGAATGTTGACATGGAGTATATCTAGAAGGTGTAGCTGAAGAAGAAAGTGGTCGTACGCTAGGCTACACCTCGGAATGTACCATATGCTAGGCAGTATCTGAGGGATATAGTTGAATCTTGAATGTAATCAGGAGGATAATTAACCTGAAAAACACAGTTAGCTTCATGCCATGTCATGATGCATGAGATGTTTTATGCTTGCGAACCTGGTATGCATGTGTATGCATATATATATTATGTAAAGTATATGATGTGGAATGAAGTAAATGTGAGCGTTGTATGCAGGTATGTAATATGAAATGATGTAATGAATGCATTAGGCGTCTGAAACATTCTTCCAAGGGACACTACTGGGGAGATAGATCTCAGTCTGCTGGTCGGAGACATTGGTATGGATGGCCCTTCCTTAGCTGGGGATTTGGGTTCTGTCCCACGGAGCCTGGCTGGGGATAGAAGGGATGACCTTTCGGTAGGGCGATGCCGACCTCTTCTGGGGAATAATTGGCGTTGCCGGGGAATCGAATTAGTAACAGCCTCCTTGGAAAGCGTGGTTAGACCTTCTCCTCGATCCTGAAGTCGTGTAGTAATTGCTATTGCTATTTTAGGCACGCATTTTTGTAAACATGGGTCATATTCAAGTGCATAAGTCAATTCAAGTTAAATCAATGGACGTTTACGCAAACAAAACAGAAAAGGTAAAAACAAAAGCATCTTTTTGGCAATGAAATTGTATTGATTTTGAAAGAGGGCCTATAAACAGGCAATTTGTGTACAAGGAGACAGAAATCCTAGTAAGAGGAAATTGTCAAGACAACAAAAAGAAAGCTATGCAGAATAAGTCCTATTGATTTTGATTCCACTACTGTCATTATGTCTTCAAGCATCTCATCTCCTGCTGTCGGATAGAAGTGATTGGCTTGTTCAGTCCCTGGAACTTGGTTGAAGCTGACAGAGAACGGGACATAGTCATACGCTTTAATCCCTAATTTTTGCCTGGACCGCCTTTTCAGGTTTTCAGTCCACCGGGATACCCCTTTTTGCCCAAGCCGCCTTTTCAGGTTTTCGACTTGCCGGGTATACGTCTTTATATATTTATCCCTAATTTTTGCCCGAACCCTTTTGGTTCGCCGGGATGCCCTTACTTTTGCCTAGGTACGTCGACCTAGCGGGTCTCTTTTATGCGTAGTATTTTTTAACTATGTCCGCGTTCACAGGATGCGGGAAGTCTTCGCCATCCATTGTAGCAAGTATCATGGCTCCACCAGAGAATACCTTCTTAACCACAAATGGCCCTTCGTATGTGGGAGTCCACTTGCCTCTGGGATCCCCTTGTGGTAGAATGATACGCTTGATCACCAAGTCACCAACTTGATACACCTGTCTCTTGACTCTTTTGTTAAATGCCTTGGTCATGCGCTTCTGATATATCTGCCCGTGACAAATAGCCGCAAGTCTCTTCTCATCAATCAAGTTTATCTGATCGAGTCGAGTCTGAATCCATTCATCTTCGTCTAAGCCCGCCTCTTTCATGATTCTTAGAGAAGGAATCTGGACTTCCACTGGTAAAACAGCTTCCGCTCCGTAGACTAAAGAGAAAGGAGTTGCCCCTGTCGAAGTGCGTACTGAAGTGCGATAACCATGGAGAGCAAATGGTAACATCTCATGCCAGTCTTTGTACGTTACTGTCATCTTTTGTATAATCTTCTTGATGTTCTTATTAGCAGCCTCCACGGCGCCATTCATCTTTGGCCGGTACGGAGAAGAATTATGATGCTTTATTTTGAACTGTGTGCAGAGTTCAGTAATCATCTTGTTATTCAAATTAGTACCATTGTCAGTGATAATTCTTTCAGGGATGCCATACCGACAAATAAGACTATTCTTGATGAACCGTGCCACCACATTCTTGGTGACAGAAGCGAAGGAGGCTGCCTCTACCCACTTTGTGAAGTAATCAATAGCGACGAGAATGAAACGATGTCCATTAGAAGCCGTAGGTTTAATCTCTCCAATCATATCGATGCCCCACATTGCAAAGGGCCAAGGCGCTGTTAACACGTTCAATGGAGCAGGAGGCACATGTACTTTATCCGCATAGATCTGACACTTGTGACAGGTTCTGGAGTGATGGTGGCAATCAGCTTCCATGGTAGACCAATAATACCCTGATCTCAGAATCTTCTTGGCCATGGTATGCCCATTAGGATGAGTCCCAAAAATACCGTCATGCATGTCTTCCATAATCCTTTCCGCTTCCTTTTGATCCACACAGCGAAGCAGAGTCGAGTCATGATTACGTTTGTATAACACTCCATTACTCAGCAAGAATTTAGCGGAGAACTTCCTCAGGAATTTTCTGTCCTTGATGGATGCCCCTTCAGGGTATTCCTGAGCTTCCAAATATCTTCTTATGTCGTGGAACCAAGGTTTCTCCTGTACCTTCTCAGTGTTAAGTCCATAACAGTATGCTGGTTCATCTAACCGTCCAATGGTAAGCATGGGAGCTTCGCTGCCCCATCTGACTCTGAACATAGATGACATGGTAGCTAATGCGTCTGCCAGCTGGTTCTCCTCTCGTGGAATATGTTCAAATGCTATTTCTTCAAAGTATGGGATTAATGTCATCACCTGCTCTCGATAAGGGATGAGATTTGGGTGTTTAGTATCCCATTCCCCTTTGATCTGACTGATTACCAAGGCCGAATCTCCGTACACACTCAAAAACTTGATTCGCCAATCTATAGCAGCTTTGAGTCCAAAGATACATGCTTCATACTCAGCCATATTATTGGTACAGTGAAAACATAGTCTAGCAGTGAGAGGCGTATGGTAACCTCCAGGAGAAATGAGTACGACCCCAACACCATGGCCCAATGCATTAGAAGATCCATCAAAGACCATAGTCCATCGGGATCCCCATTCGGGTCCTTCATCTGGTTTAGGTTTTTCATTATCAGTAACAAACATGACATCCTCATCTGGGAACTCAAAGTTCATAGATTGGTAATCATCCACCGCTTGATGAGCCAAATGATCAGCCAACACGCTTCCTTTGATTGCTTTCTGGGTAGTATACTGGATATCGTACTCTGTTAAGATCATCTGCCATCTTGCTATTCTTCCGGAGAGGGCAGGCTTCTCGAACATGTATTTGATGGGATCCATCCTAGAAATCAACAAAGTGGTATGATTCAACATATACTGTCTTAGTCGGCGAGCAGCCCAGGCCAAAGCACAGCAAGTTCTCTCGAGCAGTGAGTATCTTGTTTCACAGTCGGTAAACTTTTTGCTCAGGTAGTATATGGCATGCTCTTTTCGACCAGACTCGTCATGTTGCCCCAATACACACCCCATTGAACTTTCTAACACGGTCAAATACATGATTAGAGGTCTTCCTTCGACTGGTGGTATCAGAATTGGAGGTTCCTGGAGATATTTCTTGATTTTGTCAAAAGCTTCTTGGCATTCGTCATTCCATATCATCTCTTGATTCTTCCTCAGTAATTTGAAGATAGGTTTGCAAGTGGCGGTCAAGTGGGAGATAAATCGGGCAATGTAGTTCAAGCGTCCCAAGAAACCTCTGACCTCCTTCTCCGTACGGGGAACTGGCATTTCTTGAATAGCTCTCACTTTAGTCGGGTCAACCTCAATTCCTTTACCACTGACAATAAAGCCCAAGAGTTTACCGGATCTTACTCCGAAAGTGCATTTGTTCGGATTCAATCTCAATTTGTACTTCTTCAGCCTCTCGAACAGTTTGTATAAATGATCGAGATGCTCTTCTTCAGTATGAGATCTGGCTATCATGTCATCCACATATACTTCGATCTCATGATGAATCATATCATGGAACAAAACCACCATAGCACGCTGGTATGTTGCCCCGGCGTTCTTTAGACCGAATGGCATTACTTTGTAACAGAAGGTGCCCCATTGCGTCACAAACGTAGTTTTCTCCATGTCCTCAGGTGCCATCTTAATCTGGTTATAACCCGAGAATCCATCCATGAATGAGAATACTTTGTGTTGAGCGGTGTTATCTACCAGAACATCAATGTGTGGGAGTGGAAAGTCGTCTTTGGGACTTGCTTTATTCAGGTCTCGGTAATCTACGCACATTCGCACCTTACCATCCTTCTTTGGCACAGGCACCACATTAGCAACCCATTGAGGATAAGAAGTAACAGCTAGGAAACCGGCATTGAATTGCTTCATAACCTCGGCTTTGATTTTCTCAGACATTTCAGGACGCATGCGGCGAACCTTTTGCTTGACAGGACAGCAATCTTCCTTCGTAGGCAGCCGATGCACCACTATATCAGTATCCAACCCAGGCATGTCTTCATAAGACCAAGCGAAAACCTCTACATAGTCATGTAACATCCGAATCAATCTTTCCTTGACACTGCTTTCCAATCCTGCTCCTATTTTGACTTCTTTTCTGTCTACCTCAGTACCCAGATTTACAATTTCGAGGGATTCTTCATGCGGCTGTATAGTCCTTTCCTCTTGCAGTAATAGTCTGGCAAGCTCTCCAGGGACTTCACAATCTTCCTCACTTCCATCTTCGGCTTGGTAGATTGGATTTTCAAAGTCATAATGAACAGTAGCGGAATTATTATCAATAGGATCCAGAGTGAGTACGGATCTGCAATTTGTTACGTGAGTGTGTGTAAGAATGCATAGCTTGTTTGAAAGACGACAGGAAAAATAAAGAGCGCAATATTTGAATGCGAAATGTCCATTGATTTATTGAATATGAAAATATGCTTATGAAATGACAAAAACCCTTAACAAATTAGCTATTGTGCCCCGGGCATGGACACAATGCTTTACGAAGTTCAATTAAAATTTGCAATGCTAAATAGACAATAACAATTACTCCTGACTAAAGGAGATCGGGATAGTGTCTTCAGCCTTCCAATTATTGAGTCCGTCGCCAATTGTTGGGTAGATCCAGCTATCCAGGTCGCAATCACTGTCAGCATCCTCTACAGCATTGATTTGATCTTTGACCATCTTATCAGAGTTGAATCCCAGACCAGCTTTGTCAGACTTGTACGGTACGTTGATCAGTTGACCCCAGCCAGTACAGCCACCATCTTCAACCACGGCTTGAGCGTCCTTCAGAGAAATCATAGCAGGAGGAGCTCGAATAACCTTGGGCACACAGGGAGTTGGCTTAAGGACAGGATCGGGCGGAGAAACCACTTCAAATGACTGAGTTGGAGTCTCGAAGAATTCACCATCCATCTCAACGTATCTGAAGGTATGCACACTACTGACAATGTATTCCTCTTCCCCACACACGGTGACGATTTTACCCTCTATTGGATACCTCAGCTTTTGATGGAGCGACGAAGCCACAGCACCTGCCTCATGAATCCAAGGGCGCCCCAGTAGGCAGGAGTAGGCAGGACGAATGTTCATTACATAAAAGGTAGTGTTGAAAACTTGAGGTCCTATCTTGATAGGGAGAACAACTTCACCGTGGACAACACTCTTTGCACCATCGTAAGCCCGCACCACAATATCACTAGGCTTCAGTTCAACGCTCTTGCAGTCAAGTTTCTCGAGCACGGCTTTCGGTAACACATTCAAAGAAGAGCCATTATCGATCAGCACATGAGACAGGGTGATGCCTTTACACTCAATGGAGATATGCAGAGCTTTATTATGGTCCTTTCCCGCTGGTGTCAGGTCAGCATTGGAAAAACCTAGGCCACCGTCGACCGTCAGATTAGCAACATAGTTTTCGAATTGATCAACGGAGGTCTCCTGAGGTACATGGGCAGTCTTCAGGAATTTTATCAAGGCATTGGCATGAGATTCAGAAGACAACAACAAGGACAACATCGAGATTTTGGAAGGAGTGTGCCCCAACTGCTCTACCACATCAAAATCACTCTTGCGGATGATTTTCAACACTTCTTCCATTTCTCGTTTGGCAACGTCTTCAGTAGTAGCTTCGACCGGTGTCTCTGACTGGGAAGGATTGACTGGTTCCTTTCCTCGAGTTTCAGGAGCTGGGGGTGAGATCTCTGGAGAGAAGATCCTTCCGCTTCGAGTAATTTTACTAGTCCCCACGATGTCTTTAGGATTAGCAGAATCACCAACTTGCTTTACGCCATGGATGTACACCTCGCCTCCATAATTCCACGGAATGGCCTTGCTTGAGGAGTACGGTATTGGGCCAGGTGCAGTAATGATCAGGGGAGCTGCTCTAGGCTCAGCAATGATCTTCACAGGTACCCTGGGAGCGGTAATCTTTACTGGAACTTTGGACCTTGCAATCACAGATATTTCTTCAATAGGGTTTTCCGCCTTAGAAACCCTTTCAAAGAGAATTGTACGGTCGTCCATCAGCCGTTGAATGCCATTTTTCAATTTCAAGCAGTCCTCGGGCCAAAGTGTGCAGAGATTGCAATCTTCAGTACAACCTGGAAATAAACCAGCTTGCGATAAATTCCGCTTTATGACCGGGAGAGGAGATGTTAAGTCCGCTACAGTAGTGATGAGAAAATCGTCATTGAGAGCATTAACAGCCTTGTCGTGATTAGGCATAGGTGCATTGATGACATTAGGGGTCTCCGGAGGCTCGAACTCAATTTCCCCAGCATCGATCATGTCCTGAATCTTATTCTTCAATAGCCAACAATCATTTGTATCATGCCCGGGGCTATCGGAGTGATACGCACACCTGGCATTGGGATTATAACGAGGCGAAGCAGTGTTGACATTTGCAGGGGGACCTCTGAGAGTGATCAGGTTTACCTTCAGCATGCTTTGCAGTGCTTGTGCTAAAGTCATATTGAGCTTGGTAAACTGCCTTCTTGGTCTGTCTTGTCTTTGCTGGAAGTTTTGAGCTGGCGGGGCTGCAATCGTCACTGCTCCAATGGCATGGTCACCGATTTTCTTGTTATGATTCTTCTGACCATACACAGCATTCAATTCATTCTTCCCCTGGTAGGACTTTTTACTGCTTGTAGAAGTAGTTGCCTGTAATTTTCCACTTCGAATGCCGCTCTCCACCCGTTCACCTGTCAGTATAAGTTCAGTGAAACCTGATGAAGAACTCCCCAGTAGGTGGCTGTAGAACGGGCCAGTCAGAGTACCCATGAACAGGTCTACTAATTCTCGGTCAGTCATAGGGGGTTTGACCCTGCCGGCCAAATCTCTCCATTTCTGAGCATACTCTTTAAAGCTTTCTTTAGATCCCATGGCCATATTCTGCAACTGTAGCCGAGTAGGTGCTAATTCAGAATTGTACTGGTACTGCTTGTAGAAAGCCGTTGCTAGATCAGTCCAGGTGCGGATGTCAGAGCTCTCGAGCTGATAATACCATTCCAACTGAGTGCCAGATAGACTCTCTTGGAAGAAATGGATCCACAGTTTCTTATCAGTGGTATGCGGCTGGATCTTTCTCACATAAGCCCTTAGATGCATCTGAGGACAAGACGCACCATCGTACTTATTGAAAGTGGGGATTTTGAATTTGCGAGGAATGGTCACATCGGAGACCAGACCCAAACTTTCGAAATCCAGACCAGGTGTCTTCTGACCCTCCATGGCTAGCATGCGTTCTTCCAGCAGTTTGTACTTATCATCCCTTGGAGAGTACTGTTCATTTTCATATTCCTCATCATCATCCTCAGGGTTAGAGAAATCAACATTCTCCTCCTCTGAATCATTCTCCGCCCCCTCTTCTGGACCATTCGGGATTCCAAATTTGATTCCCGTAGCCTGTCCTTTACGCCTTCTGCCCGGGTTAATGAAGCTCACAGCTTTCTTGTCCTTCTTCTTTTCAGCCAAAAGAGCCTTCAGCTCCTCCTGCCCCTTGGATAAGCTTAACATCATCTCCTTGAATTGAGCATTCTGAGTCTGGAGATCTTTGACAGTCTGTTCGAGATCCATTTTTCTGTTTAAGAGGCAGACCGTGAGAATATGGTCTTTTAGAACACCTGTTATGCAATGTTATGTTATGCGATGCAATGCATGAAATGTTTTCAAGGACTTTTGAAATTTAACTCTGCATAAATCCCCAACCAGAGGGAAATGTTTTATTGCTACTTTTTTTTTTTCAATGTTCATTACAAAAGGAATAATAGTAAAAATACAAAGCTCAAGTCTCCCAGGGGCGGCTTCTTTTCGGGCGAAGATATGCATTGAGTCTTCGTTCCTCATTAAGCTGACTGGTGAGCTCTAACACTTTCTTCCTTTCTGCATTGAACTGAGCTTCGAAAGTATCTCTCTCTTCTCTCAACTGGGTCCAGGATCTTTTCAATTCCTCAGCATCAGTAGGCATATCTGGATAAGGAATGATCTGGGAAGTAACTCCTTCGACCTCTGATTCAACAGTCAATGGTCCGACTGCAAGGTATGGCATGACAAGTTCGCGAGCTCTGGCGCGCACCCATCTGAGATAAGGCTCCATAGGAATAGAATTTTTCTTTCCTAAATTGCTTCTTTTCACCATGCCCCAAGCTCGTACAAACCTTTGGCGGAGACCTTGAGAGTCATTGTCATAGTCAAACACTGTACCTTGAATAATCATTTCATGTGGACCATCTCTTCGAGCATGCCCAAACTGCCGTAGGGCTAAGGCAGGATTATAAGTAATACCTCCCCTTATCCCTATGAGGGGTACATTAGGGAATTCCCCACAACGGTCGATGATGATAACATTTTCTCTGAGGTTAGAACACCAACGGATATCTGAATGGGAGAGTGCCATTATCCTTTGAGACCATTTCAGATTTTGATCATTCTTTAAGACTGATTGAGGAAGGTGCGAAATAAACCACCTAGACAACCAAGGTACGCAGCACATGAGAGTCCCTTGCCTCCTCATAGTACGAGTGTGAAGGGAATGCAAGACATCTCCAAGCAAGGTAGGCACAGGATTATGTGTGAGGAATATCTTAATAGCATTCACATCTATGAATTGGTCCGGATTAGGGAATAGCACCAAACCATAGATTAGCAATGCTAAAACATCTTCAAAGCATGGACATTCACAACTTTTAGGAATTCTCGGGCCTTACTTATCAGAAATTTGGCAAGTAAACCTTTCGTTCCACTCCTTGTTACCCAATTGGTCTCAATGTCAGATTTCGTCATGTGTAAAGCTGCGGCCACTTCTTCAGATTTCGGAATCTTCTCCAGACCACTGAAGGGCATTTGATCAAGAATAGGTATCCCAAGCAGCTGGGAAAATTCTTCTAATGTGGGTACCAACTGATAATCTGGGAAAGTGAAGCAGTGATGCTTAGGATCGAAGAACTGGAATAGGACTCTCATCATATCTTCCTTGAAACCAGTGGTAACTAAGTTGAGAAGATGACCATGTTTCTTGTTGAACTGAGCATGATCGGAGAGTTCTGACACCAAATCCTTGAGTTGAGGAGAGATTGCTACAAGATTGACCCGGATAGTCTTCCTGGAAGCCATAACCTGTTTAACAGAGCAAAGCTAAATTCCTAAGTCCTTGAAATGGTTAGTATGATGATGTTATGATGTTATGAGGTTAAATAAATAACAAGCACAAGCAAGTCACACAACCATCATTCCTAGGTTTTAAGGCTTGCATGAGTTCCATAGGTAAGTACCCTCCCCACTGAAGTTTAGTTGGTTCAACCTGTCCTAGAATAGTAACCGGGTTCTAAAAGGATCTCCAATCATTGACCTTCCTTCAAGTCCACTTCAGTGCAACACCAAGTGGTTGACCGAAGCTTCCCTAAAGTCCAATCTCAAAGAGTGTAGTATCGAGTCTCAACCAACCCCAGTCGGAACCGAAGTCAGTTATCTCACTACTTTCTAATGGCTAGGATGAGTCAATTAGGGTTCTAAAGGTCTGGTTAATGCTTTGATGACACCACGCAGATGCCAAATTTTTCCTCAAGTAAACATGAGGAACATCAGGACATCCAAAGTGTCACATTAACCGTAGCCATCATTTTAACCATTCCAGTATACGCCGGATAGTCGCGATGATCTATTGCTACTTACCTAAGGTACACTAGATCCGGGTGTAGGATCTTTCACTCAAAAATACCCAAGCAATCCCTTAAAAGTAAATCAGACAATTTGGAATAAGTGATCTTGTTTTTAAGGTAACCTCTCTTTTTAAGTGTCCCCAGCAGAGTCGCCAGTTCTGTCATACGGTGAACTGGACCTTATTTGTGGTTTTAATCGCAATGTCGCGGTTAGCAAGAGTCGCCACCGACTTTTCTTTTATCCAATAAGGAAAGGTGGAAAAGAACAGGAAAGGCCTTAATTTTAAATTCTTAGGTTCGGGAGGTACTTTATACAAAGGGAAGGTATTAGCACCCTTTGTATCCATGGTTATCCATGGGCTCTTAATTGCTCAATCATTTATGTTTTTTTTCTTGTTTGCAAAAAAGTGGTTGAGAAATGTATGAAAAATGTTTTGAAAACGAGAATTTAACTTTGTAATGATTCTTGCATGAATGTATACAAAGTGGTTATCTCGTATAGTTTTCTGAAAGTAGTTTAGAAAAATATAACTCGGCAATGATCCTAGTACGGATGTATGCTAAGTGGTGATTTTCTAAAAGAAGACGTTTGAAAGGGGTGGGGTGTGAAAAGCATTTTTTGTTATGACTGAGCAATTAAGGTTATACCTGTCCGAGGTCTTTCCGGGCATTTCCTATCCTTATGAGGGTAAAACTGTCCTTACTATTGAGAAGTAAGTAGTTTTATCCTGGGGATGTAGAAGGGTCATCGTAGGGTCATCGATTGGTCATTGAAGGCAACAGTTGTGAGGATACCTTAGCATTCGAAGGGACTATCATCATTTAACCGTAGGCTACACCGAAGGGTCATCGAGGGACAAAGTCGTGTTTCGAAGGCAACATCCGAGGGACTATGATGATTTTTTACCGACGGGTCTTTGCTAAGGATATCCCCATATTCGCGGGACATGACCGTAATATTGTAATCGTGGGGTAATAAAGAGAGGTCCGACATCATTTATTTAAAGTCCATGTTTTAGGTTCATTAGGTAATTATGGTGATACCGCATTAAATCGATACATTAAAATCAACATTACATTAAAAATTAATATAGTAAAATTAATTAGGCAACCAATATGGATCTTCACATTAAAGTGAAATGATTTAGAATCCCTCTCCATGAAGGCTTCCCATGCGTAAAGTGGAGTACCTATTTCTTCGGAAGTATGCTAGCCTTTACACCATGAACACACGGATTAAAGCATCGAGGTAAAATACAATTGGAAATTGCACCATAAAATAAATATAACAGCCGGGACCTTAAGCCAAATAATGCAGAATCATCATTAGGTAAACATAAAATGGGCAATAAAGAGGCAAAGCAGCCCCTGGCCCGTTCGCTTCTGCTTCGCCTAGCGAAGGCTTTAGCGAAGGCTCGCTGCGGGCTCGCCTAGCGATGAGCTAGCGAGCGGCCACGGGTTTGAAATTTGAGAACGTTATGACCTCAACCTGCAGCATGGCTTATGGCATCCAACATACAATTATATGGTTCAGTTTCACAATAGGCAAACACATTTAAATTCTCATGCAAGACTTCAAAATGCTTATGAATGCAATTATAATCCACCACTAATTAAGAACATGAAGTGGTACCATATGCCAAAAGAGAGTACAAAACAATGTCCCATGCAAATTAAGACACTAATGCGGTACCACATGCAAAATAAGAACATAACGTGATGGTCACATGCCGATTAAGAATCCTAAATCATATGCCAAGTAAGAAACTAAAGCGATAATAATGATGCAAACCTGTTTGCAAATCGAGTTGCAACCTTGAATCGGCGAGCCGGATTGAGTTGGGCGGCGGTAGCTTCGGAACGGGTAAGCGGCCTTCAGGGTTTCCGCCTTCTGAACTCTTTGGATCAGCAGGGTTTCTGTGTTTCTCCCTCTGGACGCGTGTTTCCGTCCGTCTTCGTCTGTCTCTGTGTGTTCTTTTTCGTGGCAGAGGAGCAGGTATTTATAGTAGAGGTAGTGGTGACCTAATGGGCTTAAAATGAGGTCCAAAAATCTCAAACTTCGCAAGCTTCGCTAGGCGAAGGAATTGCTCGCCTAGCGAGCAAACTAGGTCTGGGCCTTTTCCTGGATCTGGCGCTTCGCTGGGCGAGTGTCATGACGAAGCGTTCGCTAGGCGAAGGGATTGCTCGCCTAGCGAGCAAGCTATTTTGGGCCTCTTTTGGGTTGGGTCTGTTGTAAGCTGGGCTTTTGTTCACTTGATGTCGGTGCCTTGCAGAATAAGTCGGAGGGTCTTGAGAAATGCTTTGTAATACCAACGGGCAAATTTTGGGGTATGACAGGCGGACTTGAGTCTGTCTGACCCAATTGAGTTTTGGACTTGGGTCATCTCTTGACCTAAAGGGCTTGGGCTTTAGTCAGCTCTTGACCAACCCATTAAACAAAAACAACACTAACAATAATAATTCGATTAAAAAAATAAAATTAAACTAATTACCTAAAAAAACTAATTAATTCATACTTATTAATTCAATTATAATCGAATAGATTATATTAAGAATAATATTAATCAATATTCTAATAAAGCTAATTAGTTTTATTAATAAATATTAACTTGATTAATCTTAATAAAACTAAACTAAACCCCTAATCCAAGTTAGCTATAAATTAACCATATTTATTAACTTAATTATAAATTTACAAACTCCAATTGATAATAGTATAACATCTAATTAACTGAAGTTAAAATTTTCCTAATTAATCCTAAGAACAAAATGGTTATCAGTTAATCAAGATTGATCAGGAAAAAGTCAAAATGGTACTCCTTTGATTTTTTTAAGTCATTGAGACTGACTAAATAACTTATACCGACTCTGAATGTGTTAGTGATTTAAATCTTAGATGGTCAAAATTTGGGGTACGACACTATAAATCCAACATTCTACCATTTCATATGCAACATGTGACTTGACTACTCACATTTGAACTCAATAGTCTATCTCACAAGTGTGAGTGTACACTTCCTATAGTAAGAGCTAACACAAGATCCAACTATCACTCTCTACTAAGTCAAACTAGGATGTGATACTATTCATTGGCGTAGTTTAGAGAAACTAGAAGCAACAACGAGACTAATACTCCAAATCCACAAGAGAGATATCTCCACCAAAACATTAAGACATTATGTATATGAGTGTCACCTATCTTATATTTACAATATTTTATCCATTCACAAGTGATGCGAGATTTAACCCCTCACACTTGAACTAAGCAATCCCTTCACCTAAATTCCAATGACACTCAGATGAATTTTGGAGTGTTACATCACACATGTCAACTTCTTCGCTTCCACAATCTCCATTGCATAACACACCATTACAAAAAAAGCTCAATAATATATATTTGGATAAATAATGTTTTATGTGGGCTAGAACCTCATCAATTTTAATTTGGGTTTAGGAGACTTTTCTATTTTGAGCATCAATTTGGATTTTGTCTCAAAAATTCAAATTCACATTTATTGGAATATCCAACTATCTTAAAATCGGTATGTCTCCACAATTATATAGGTGCACGACAAACACAATACCATCTCCGACTCCACCACCAAACCAATAGGTGACTCCAACATTAAAAAAAGAAAGACACTGACACAATGTAACTCTTCAATCATATAATTATGAAGCACGATCTCCAATAAACACATGACTCACTACTAAATTGTCATATCCAATAAACCACACAACTCGTCCCTTAAACTCAAAAACAATATCTAATAAATCTATGAGTGACAAATCAGGTAGAACCCTTCTGTTTAACACACTATTTTTAAAATGTTGAGTTAATGTTTCCAACCTACTTCACATCCGTCCTAATTTTTTGCAAACACACATATAAATAGAACATATATGGCCATTTATCAGTTTTAAATTTTAAGAGTGATAAAATTAATCATATCTACTCGTTTAACTCATTACTTACTATATTACGAATCAAAATTTTTAACACACAAAATAAACATACATATTTGTTACCTTTAAATGACGTATTAACTCAGTTCAACCTAATAGTCGTCCTAAAACTCTTATAAGATGTCATTACTCTTATAAGATGTCATAATCCTTTATATAATACACTTGAATCAAACTAATTCAACTAAAAAAATCTAAAGTGGTATCCGAATTGAAGACACTACTCCTTACTATCCATAGTTCATGAGAAAAACATTTCCCCTTGAGTCGATAGGGACATGTATGTAACACGTGATATATATAGTATCAATAGATTTCACCTACAACCAAACTTAGAACTATAGCATCCAGACTCCCAATAACAATCTGCCACGTCAAGATTCCGCACACAGAATTCCACTTTCCAGGGACAAACACGACATTTCACATCCCTTGACGTCTAAAACATCGTCATTTTCCTTCAACCCAAAACACTTCTTCCCCAAATCCCCCAAAACAAATTCAAAATTAAAACAAATCCCTAATTCTCAAATTTCACACACTCCTTCTCCGTCGTCGTTTTACATGAACCCCGGTTTCCAAAACCGCCATGACTAGAAGAACCGTATCATCGGAGAGACAACCGCCGCAATCATCGCCGTCGATTTCGAGGTCGATTACGCAAACACTTAACG
Source organism: Lathyrus oleraceus (assembly GCF_024323335.1). Lineage (NCBI taxonomy): Eukaryota > Viridiplantae > Streptophyta > Magnoliopsida > Fabales > Fabaceae > Lathyrus > Lathyrus oleraceus. The sequence continues at coordinate 38,456,345 of NC_066580.1, read as the reverse complement.
GCTCGCACAAGTTCTTGATCCAAGGCTATTCGCTTGCGAAGGGAATGGGAGTGGGAAAACACATTGCGAGCGATGTGTTCACCGTCGGAGGGTATCAGTGGGCGATCTACTTCTATCCTGACGGCAAGAATCCGGAGGATGCTTCCAATTATGTTTCCGTTTTCATCGCGTTAGCTAGTGAAGGAACCGATGTAAGAGCGCTTTTTGAACTCACGCTTGTTGATCAGAGTGGACAGGGGAAGCATAAAGTTCATAGCCATTTTGATCGATCTCTTGAGAGTGGTCCGTATACTCTGAAGTATAAGGGTAGCATGTGGTAGGTTTTTGTTTATTTTAATTCTTCGTTTTTTATGTGATTTTGAAATTTTGAATGTTTGTGGTTTAGTGTGAAGATAATTTGTGATTTTTTGTATTTTGAATTTAATGTGAGTTTCTCATTTTTATGCATATGATGAAGTGATGAACCTTGTAATTGTTGTTATTTATAAGTGATTCAGTGTGTGTTTGGTTTGGCTTTTGGAAGAGGCAAAGGCAATTTTAAAGATGTAGAATTGATTATGGAGTGATTTTGAGGTGTTTGGTTTTTCTAAAGTAGAATTGATTCTAGAATTTGTAGCTTCTAAGTTTAAACATGATTTTTACACTGAAGTTTATTGTTCAACTCACTTTTGCATAAATGTATCCAAACATAAATCAATTAGGCTAAACTCAATTTTGTTAAAATCAATTTTACCAAACTCAATTATGTCAAAATCAATTATATCCACCGCCAATCCAAACATACGCACTATATCAGTATCATTACTTTTTTAAGACACTGGTTTATAGCCTTTTTTTTGTTAATAATGCATGATTACTTAGTATTTAGCTCCTCAAAAACGTTAGATAGGTGAATTAGAAGGCCTTGTTCTTAGTTACATTTAATGGTGTATATGAAATATGACTTTATTACTGTATTATACATGAAGGCTTCACTGTCAAAAAGACTATCTTGATTACACCCTTCAATGAATCTCATTTACTTGGTTTGTCTATGCATCTGCAAGTGGATACCTTAGTTAACCTAAAAAGAACTCTATCATTTCAATTTTTTCAAAATTAAGGACTGTGCGCTCTTAAAAGATTTGGGGAAGGGATAAATTATTTTGTAAATGTCCTGATAGATTTTTAACTTTTTCCTCTTTGACACCTCACAGACAATGCACGTTAAGGTCTGTATGAGTGTACAGTGTTTTGTTGAGATTTGTGAAATGATAATCTTGTTCACATGTTCTTGCAGGGGGTACAAGAGATTTTTCAGACGGAATTTGCTTGAAAGCTCTGAATTCCTCAAGAACGACTGCTTAAAAATCAACTGTACTGTTGGAGTTGTAGTTTCTGCCACTGATTGTCCTCTTCTTAACTCTATTCACGTCCCAGAATCTGACATTGGATCACACTTTGGCACACTACTGGAGAATATGGAAGGTTCAGATGTTACTTTTGATGTGGCTGGGGAGAGGTTTCCTGGTCATAAGATCGTGTTGGCTGCTAGATCCCCAGAATTTCGATCCAAATTTTTAAATGGTATGGATGTGGATACGGACAAACAGGAGATTGTTGTAACAGATTTAGAACCAAAGGTTTTTAAGGTAAAAACTATTTATTTCTTATTGTTTTTTCTTCCATTTCACTATCTTCTTTCCATGGTAGTGTTAAGCATGGCTAGGATCTACTATGTTATTATGAGATTTTTCTTGTTAAATTTTTCTTTTGTTGATAAGAACACACTCTAAAGGTGTTAAGATGGAAAGTACAACTACGGGAGATAGATGTCCTGATTTACATCTTACTTTTACAGGCAATGCTGCATTTTATCTACAGGGATACCCTTACAGAAGAGGCAGATGTGGTTCCATCAACATCATCTAGTGATTTTCCGGTTTGTGAGACATTGATAGCAAAATTGTTAGCTGCAGCAGACAAGTATGGCTTGGACAGGCTTAAACTGATGTGCGAGTCTCGTCTTTGCAATGACATTGATGTGAACTCTGTAGCCAGAATTTTAACATTGGCTGACCAATGCCATGCCGCAGAGTTAAAAGCTGTTTGCCTAAAATTTGCTGCTCAAAATCTAGCAGGTATGCCTACTTAGTAATTAATTACCTGTTTTTGCTTGCTTAGCACGAGCAACCGTGCCAACACAAACACCAATGTTTAACTTACAACACTTGTCACTGGAAAAGTAACTAAAAATAGAAAAGAAAAATGCATTCAGCTACTAGCTTCCTATGCTTGTTAAACACAGTTGTTTGACATACAGAGGTAGGCATAGAGCAATAAAGGTAGATAATGTATTCCAAAATAAAATTCACGATCCTTAAACTTAAACGTTCAGACAATTCAGTATGATTGTACATTTTGGGGATCTTTGCTCTCACTTGCATCTAACCAGTTACAGAATTCATGACATTATGGAGGGTTTGACGAGAGTCCACTAGGGTTACTGTTTTTGATTCATATACGTCAAATGCAAACTAGTAGGAATAAATGATAGTAGAGATAATGTCATGGCAATGCCATTAAACACTAGAATATTAGAGAGATGAGAGAGAGAAGATTAGGAAAAAGAACTGAATTGGCAATATTTGTATAGGATTTATTTTTGTGTTAGTCTTGCATTCTTAGTCATTTTGAAATGGAGGGAGTATATAATGCCACTTGTTCAAAAGGCAATTAAATCTTCCAAGCTTTTACTAGAAATGAAAGATTTGTTACTAATTACTATAACAATTTATTGCTTACTCGCTCTCTCGAAAGACATTATCACATTATTTGATCTACTACTTAGTTGGACCTTACTTAGTGGGAGAAGATTTTTGTTGATGATTTTTTGACCTTATATGCATTTTAAAACATTTAGACCCACATAATCTCCTTCCTCTTCCCTCCTCTTGTTATTTTCTTTCCACCACTTTTTTTTTTTGTGCTTATATATTTCTATGTCAAGCATGTAATTGTTCTGCATTCAGAAAGTCCTGACCATTGTTGATGGGTTTGCATTTGTTTTTGTATTTAAATTTTAGGACATTTAAGATTTAGATTGGCTTGCCATCTTGACCCCTTGTTGTAAGTTCATGTTTTAATCATGTAGTATTAAAACTACTTTTGGGCACAGACAATTATTTTAATATACTTTCAACTATCCACATGCTTAATAAGATGGTTCTTTTTGTTTGGACACATTGCAGCTATCATGAGGACGGATGGATTTGAGTCTATGAAAGAGAAATGTCCATGGCTACAGTCAGAGATCTTGAAGACAATTGCTGGCTGTGAGGGTGATACTTGCAGCACAGGGGAGAAATCTCAGAGTGTATGGGCCCAACTTTCAGATGGTGGCGAAACAAATGGCAGGAGAGTTAGACAGAGACATTGATATCTGTTGTCACATTGATATCTCTGATTTTTTTTTTTGTAAATGAAGTTATAATGTTGAAAAACAGGGGAGAATTTCTCCATGTTTTAATAGAAAGTTCTTTAGAAAAAGAAAGTAGACTAGATGCTATGCAGGTTATACATATGTCTTCAATGGTGTGTGTTCTTAGTGCGGAGTAGTTATTGAAAATGAGCTCATCTGCAGTAGACGTTTGTAGAGGATCCAAGTCCATACTTCGAAACTCTATGTCATCGTTGCTGGACTTTATGTCCCCATCTCCTTTGTCCCTTGATGCCCTTTGTTCAAACCTTAATGTTTGTAGAACTAGGTTCCATAGGATGGTTGCTATACCTTGTAAAAAGTATTCATTTTGTAAACACCGTTTCTTTATTTAAACTTCATAAACAGTGGTAATGTGAGATAGTCCTTCTTGAATTGATTTTTTAATGTTTCTGGGTGGCAATATCTTGCATTATTACCACCTTGTTTTTCCTTTTTTACTTCAGAAGGAAGGTCTAAAACACATGTATCACATTGTTGATAGATAGCAGAACTGGGCAAAATGGATGGATTGGAGATGTTTCTGTCTCATACTGTCTAGTCGGAAATCCCTACATTCGAGTAGTCGCTATGGTTGTGATTGCTTCTACTGTCACTTTTGACCGATGATAATGTGTCATATTGAATTGAAAATTTTCCATCTTTGTGCAATTAAACTTGAAATGTGTCATGGGACCTGAACAAGTTGATCAAAGTGCTTTTAGACTAGAAAAATGTTGAGCAAAACTTAGATACTACTATTTCAGAAGTCAACAACGACATTTTTCTCCTTTTTTCAAGAATTCTTCTATGAAGAAGTGTTGCTTCTTGGAGTTTGCAGTTTCTTCTTGTGAAATTTTAAATCGTATAGTACAAAAGTAGGTTTGATTTTAGCCATTCGAAAAAAAAAGATAAATATAGACTTAATTGGATTTTGTATTCTCCTATATTACTCACTTGGATTTGTTCTTTTTATTACCTTATAATTTTGCAATTTGAGTCCTTTAATGTGATAATTTATAGTATAACTCACTATATAATAAACCCAACTTCAGCTAAGAAAGAATTATTTTAAAAAATCTATTTTTTCTTTATATTTTAAAAACAACTTTTTGTTAAAATATTTTTTTAATATTTAAAAAAATATTTTTATAAATTAAAAAATTAATTTTGACATTAAATAACATAAATATATTCTATTTTTAATATATATGTATATCTAGGTGGACACGATCTTTTGTTTAATAGGTGGACTTGGCCTTTTGTGAAATAGAAAATAACGCATTACTTGTAGTCCAAGTAGTTATAGCCCTATTTATTCACACTTGTACGTTTAAATCCAAAAGAAACTGCTAACACACAATGGTTGCCATGGAGTTCTGCGGACATTGCTGCATTCTTCGTCACACTACATCTTATTTATGTGATGGTGTATATTTCAGGTAAATCAATAATCGCTTTTTTTTATAATCTCTCAATCAAATTCTGATTCTGATTACTTTATTATGAAAAAGGAGATTTTATGATCTATTGCTGTGTCGTTAATTTTGATCTAAGTGGATTTGAATGATTTGATTGCAGCTGTTGTACAGATTGTGGAAAGGTTCTGAGTGAGTCTTGTGCAGATTGTGGGAATGTTACAAGAGAGTCGATTCCTGTGAATTTGAGGACAAATAAAAGTGATAGAATAATGAAGAAAAAGAGAAAGAACATTGCTGTGAAAAAAACCTAAAGAACAATTCCCTTGAAAAAAAAAGAGTATATAGGTAGTTTGTGACATTTTTTTTTCTCAATTAGAAGTTATCTACCACAAATTCATTTTTTTTGGATGATTAATGTATTTAGAAACAATTCATTATTTTAAGGGCTATGGTTAATTTGTTAATGTACTATGTCTTGCTTGTAGATGTTTTTCACAGCTTCCGAATTTAAGCTTTTGAGAATACATCTAAAATTTTATACATGAATATAACAAGTGTATTGAAATTTGAAATTAGGAATTTATATTTTATCGTAGATTGTTTTGTTCATTAGGTGATATTGAAATATTACATATGTTGATTATTCATCGATTTGTTATTTTTTTATTGTATAGAAATTAGTTTTTAATTTTACCCTAGTTATATCTTTGATGTGAGTTTCTCTTTTTGAACGAGACTAAAAAAAACTTGGTAAATAAAGTGAGATTTATTATATGATTTTTTTTCTTTCTTAATTGTAAAACAAACATATAAATGCTTCCTTTTCAAATATTTGAGAGTAATGCGTGTGGATTGAAGAATAGAAGGAATCCTTCACTTTGCAATCACATTTTAATTAATTAAGATTATAAATAGATTTAAATGCACTTTTAGTCTTATATTATAAAATTAGTTATTTTAGTTTTTTAATTTTGATTGTATTTGGATGTATGTGATTTCATATTTATTTTGTTTATACGTCAACTTCATCAATAATATGATATATATTATTTAATTCCATATCAGCAATTCATGATATTTTAATATTCAAGTGGATATTTTAATTTAGAAAAAATTAAATATATTTTAAAATTAAAAAAAAAAGATAATTTATAAAATCAGATTTCATAAAGAAGCCGATGTAGGAGAGAAGAAGACGAAACACAATGGAGAAAAAAAGAAGACAAAATTTGATTTTATAAATTGTTTTTTATTTTAAAAAATATTTTTAATATTTTTTAAATTAAAATATCTATGTGAATATTAAAATATCATGTTAACATGAATCCAAATAATATCGGTAACATCATTGATGAAGTTCACACATAAACAAAACTGACAATTCAAATGTATTTAAAATTAAAAGATCAATTTATCTAAATTAATTATATTTTCTCATAAATATATTAAGAATATGAATATTACGTTTATCAAATAAGTGGTATCACATACATATAAAAAAATATTTCATCTTACATATTATTATCAACACAATATCAAATTTATTTTAATTAACTATTAAATGTTAATTTTTTCTCTCTATCTTACCGGTATTTACAAATGTCATTTTTTTTATAGGAACATAATTGATTTTACAATTTTCAACAACACTATAATAAATTGTTTCGGCAAAAAAACAATAAAGATCAACTTCTTAATATAAATAAAATTTAATGGATTCCTTTTTTACATATAAAAAACATTAATATGCATTGTTTAAGAAAAAAGTACTCCCTCGATTATTATTAGAATTTGTTTGGCTCTTTTTTTATTTACAGAGATTTTATTTTTATAAAAAAAATATTATTTATATTATTTGTATTCAGTTTTTATTGATATGGTAATTAAGTAAAGTGAAAATAATAATTGGCTATTATTATCGATATTGTGATTTAAAAATGTGACAATGATAAGGATTATTAATATCAATATTCTGAGTAAAAAACAATCAATGTTAATAATAAATATTTATTACTATTATTTTTTATTATTTAATAATAATAATAATAATAAATATTAATAATAAATATTTATTACTATTATTTCTTTTTATTTTATAATAATGATATATTAGTATTATTATAATATTTAACTTAGGAATTTATTTAAGTTAAAATTCGGCACATTTTTTTATTAGATAAAAAATGTATTAATATTTAATTAAAATAAAGTAAATTTTTAAGTATGTATGAGTTTTTGTTAACAATATTTTTAGCGTTGTTCTATTTATAAACGATTAGATGGTTGAATAATAATAGAAACCTATCATTAATACATAAATACAATAATAAAATGTTTCATCCCACGTGTACTATCAGCACAATACTAAATTTATTTTAATTAACTATTATTTTTACTTGAGAAAGAAATCCTTATTTTTAAATGTTAATTTCTTTTTCCATCTTACATGTATTTTTTTTTATAATTACTTAATAAATAGAATTTATATGATCTTTATTTACTTTAAAATTTTCAACAACACTAAGTAAACTTTTAACTATCTATCAGTTTTTTTTAGCCATATCTTTAGTATTGCTCTATCGATAAACTATTATATGGTTGATAGGAACGTAATAGAATTATTACATAAATACGATACTAAAATGTTTCATCTCTTGATAGCACAATACTAAATTTATTTTGATTAACTATTAGTTTACTTGAGAAATAAATCCTTATTTTTAAATGTCAATTTCTTTTCTTTCTCTATCTTAAATGTATTTATTTATTTATTTAATAAATGAAATTTATATGATCATTATGTGATTTTTTTTAAAATAAGCACTATTTAAAAAAAATCCAAAATAATAAATATTTTAATTTTTTCTTCAAAATAATCATCTTTTAAAACAGATGCGTCAGATGAACTAGTTCATCCATTTTGAAACAAGAGAAGGCGCCAGCACCACTGGCGCGTGCTTTTGAAACATTGCATGGTGGCGTCCAGGGTGTTGGCGCCTATGTTTGACCTTTGGTGTATGCGCCAATTCATCTGACGTATACACCTTTGTATTATTATTTTTTTAATAATAAATAATGAAATATAATATTAAAAGAAAATTATATTCATGATATAATAAAAGTTACATAGGATTGACAAAAATTTAATGATCGGCCCGATCAAAACGTCCTCATGTTCCACATTAAGGTGCGCTAGTTTGTCTTTGAGGTCTCTCACGATTTTCCTGAGGTGTTTGGGATCTTTGCATGCTGACCTGATCCAATGATGGCTGGTGTGAAGGTCTGGTGGAAGTTCCAGCGATATTTGATAGATGTGTCATCATTTGTTCCCAATAGTCGGGGGGATCTGGACAACGACGTTTCCGTGATGGAGTTCGATGCCCATGTTATCGTAGTTAGGTTGATGTAGTTGGGTCCATTGTGGACAGTATAATTGTCCGAATTGGGATATTGAATCATTTCGGGAACGAAGCAATGGTTCTTGAGGTGTACTATAGTTAAACAATGGTTTAGTGTTTTGGTGATGAGATGTTTGGGTGGTCATTGGTGGGGGGCTACGATGAAGTGACACATATGAATCAATTAGGCTATAGACGGTTGCGGTTGATGCGTATGGTTGTTGGTGGGTTGGGTTTGATTCTTGGTTTTGTGGTTGAGTGAGTGGCATAAATGAATTGCGAGGTTGGGTGGGTGACATGAATGGGTTGCGAAGTTGGGTGTTTGGTTGTTGGGTGTATGTGGTAGGTTGATGGTGTGAGGTTGGTTGTTGGGTTTGGGTGGTTTTACATTGGTGTTGGACGTGGACTTGTTGTTAGGCGTATAATGACGAAGCTAGTTGGCGTAGATCAATCAAATATTGTGGCTCAGACACAAATTGTTGCGTTGTTACCAACCTAAACCTTGCCATATATTGTTGAGTTGGTCTAGCACCATGGATGACTGGTTCGTTTAAGATGCGTTGTCGTCGATTCCTCCAATGACGACACGTCTCTTTTGCGAAGTCTCTCCATTCAAAATAATCCCATTGGGCATCAACTCTTTTTTGATGTCAATCTCCCAAACACGTCGGAGGTTCTGGAATCTTTTGCTGCATGCCGAACTGCAGTTTTACCCAGTCACTCTAGTGCATCTCCACAATAGTGAACCGGATAATTTGTGTTTTTGCTGTCCAAACTGCAACGTCATCATGATTAACCTGATGATCAAGACCCAGATATGACCTCCAGATAAATTGTACAACAATACGACATGATTAAATGTTAAATAATGTGATAAGTATGTTTAAATTAAAATAGAGTTGTGTAGGAGTATTACATCGTCTGGTCCAGTATGGTCTAAAAGATTGCGATAGACTACTATAGCGTGTTTCTGACACCTATTGTAGTTCATCCCTCTAACTGACCACATAGATCATAAACAATTGAAAAATATTATTTATAGTTAATTGTAATATAAAGTATAATTAATTAAATGGTAAAGTGTTAAACTTACTTTGTTGCAAACGGGAATATGAATGGATTCTCGTTTACCGGGGCAAGTGACATCATTCTTGACCAATCCCATTCTTATAGCAAATACGCACATCAATAAAAAAGTACAAGTATTTTTTTTGGCATTTTTACATATTGCACTATATAGATGGGTCAATATAGCTGAACCCAAACTATATGTGATTACCTTATTAATGTTGCGTAATAACGGTAAATACATAATATTTACCGTATTACCAGTATTTTCTGAAAATAAAAAATTATAAAATAAAATCATAATATAACACCGAGCTTTAATTATTTTTTCGTACTCGGTTGATTCTTTAGACAATATTATATTTGCATAATATTGTTTAAGATTTTTTAAATTTATACCTTGCCCATTAGCTTGACTGGATGACTCTCCATCAGCTTGGTCGTCACACAAAGGGGCACCCAATAATTCATTGCAGATGGAGTTGTCCTAATTAACTATATCATTCACAGTCTTACCATCTATACGCAGACCCAATAACATGTAGACGTCCTCAAGTGTGATGGTACACTCACCGAGTACGAGACTATGTTGAAGAGATTTCCAAAACCATATCCTCTAATATATGGTTCTATTAAAGGATCGTGGGGTACATATTCATGTACACAACATCGAAATCGCTTTGGGTCCTAATAAAATCTAAGTAAGAAATAAAATAAGAAGAAGTAATATATAATAAAAACATAAATAAGAAAGATATACGAAATAAATATGAAATAATCAACAAAAGAGTAATAACATACAAATGTCGAGATATTGTCGAGTGTTCATATGTGTTCATCACCCATAGTCAACAGAGACATAATGCTGTAGAGGTTTAATATGGTAAAGATTGAGTGTTGCAGAGATTGAATGCTTAATGTTGCAGATGATGAGATGTTGTGAACTGATGCCCTATTTATAGATGAGGAAGTCTTTATTAGGTTTGCAACCTACGCAACATGTGATTGGATGCATGCATGGCATGATAGAGGATGCGCCATAGCCTTAGGTGCATGCATACAATATTCACATGCAAGGTCACATGCACCAAGGCTATTGGCGCGTACATGTGAATTTTGCCATGCAATGAAGAGACACCAATAGCATGGGCGCCTAGGTTGGTTTATGCGCCTAGGGAATGAGCACCTGCTTTGGACTATTAGGGCAGAGATTCTTGTGAGATTCCTTGTGTGCAAGCGCATGTTTTGTGTGTGCAGAGATTCTACCAGGCGCATGCATTGTATTATCTTGTCTGTGCATATGAATTGTGTGATCAATGTATTCAATGTTTACCCTATTTAATTGCATGTGAATAACATATCAATGCATTCACCATCAATACCCATACAGATCAATAGAATTACTAAAGTTAGATTTAAAAAAAAAATCTTCCTCACAACATTACATGATCAGTGCCCATACCGAAGGTGAAATATTTGAGCATCAATTATTCAATTTTTGTTTTTACAACACAGAGCTAACTCAGTTTACAATAAATCGACGATCAAATTTTTCACATTTGAAATAAAGAATAGAAAAGAAATTGCAGTGCAGTCCTGTGGGCCAAATCATCTATAAAAATATGATTTGGTTTGTAGAAAACCAGATGAAGTTTTATAAGAAAAAGATTCGAGATGATGACGATGTTCAATATATGTTTGTCAGTCACGACATTTTCATGTACCGTGCTATAACTTAACCATGTTTTTATATTGCCATTCTGAACCTTAAGGTGATAGGTGGGTGGATTCTCTTATTTATAAATGCCCATGTCTTCATATTTCCAACCAATATGGGACTATTATCCATACTACCCACACTTGATACATTCTTAACATTTTTTCTCAAGTGTGAATCCACAATGCTCCCCCTCAAGTGGAACGTTTCTTATTCACCATCCTAGCACCGTTGACACTCTTCAACAAAACGTTTCTTACTTAACACCCTTATGGCACCGTTGACTTTCGATACAAGTAAGTCGGTCAATTTCTCGAATCAAAGGCTCATGATACCATTGTTGGAGGAGTTTTTCACTAGTGAACATTGAACATTATGAGAATTCTTTTCTAGAGCATTTTGTGAGAGATACATCACATATTCACCAAAAACCTTAAGGTCGTATGTGGGTGGGTTCTCTCACTTATAAATGCTCAAGTCTCCATATTTCAACCAATGTGAGACTATTACCCACAGTACTCACACTTGATACATTCTCAACAAAAAAGTAATTATTTTCTCGTTGTTTAATTTCCTTTTTGTGCTTGTTTATCCGGGCGTGTGGGTATGGTATGCATATTTCTTCTTTATTGTTGTATTTATCCTTTTAAGAACACACTAGTTGTACATTTTTCTACATATCATAATGCTGATATACACGTGATTGTAACATATAAAAAATACAAAAATTTATGCTATTTTGGCCGCCTTGTTTTGCTTTCTTTAGGTCCATATTACCATTGAACATATAAATATGGTTGTCCTTGTATAACATACCAATAGAACTGTCAAGTGTTTAGTTTTTCCCTCCTATTAGTGTTGTGCGTTCATGATAAACATGTTATGGTAGCTATTGTCTGATAATTACATATACACTACTTACAAATTTTAGGTCAAATAATGAAACGATGGTAGGTTTGATGCTTGTTTGTTTCTGCATATTGGTGGTTGATAATTTCCTTGTTTTCTTACAATATCAAAATACCAGCTTACAGGTAGATTGAAAACACTATTGTATTTTGGAAAGTATGCTAATATATTTTCAACTCTAACAGTCATATAGTTAATTGCTCATAAAGACACCCAAACATAATCACATTCTTAGCGAAGTATTTGTTTGTCGTAGATTCCGATAGACTTGATAGTGTATAAAAATGAATCTCTTTGGAAAAGGGTAAATTAGAAAAATATATTGCACATCTTTTAACCAAGTTTTGTTGAAAATGTCCTCTTATTACTCATTTAACACTTTGTATATCCTATGATGCAATTTTACTCTTAAGCAAGTCCCACGTCGATTTAAATATTGTAAGAGTTTTATAAAGCTTCAACATACATAAACATAAGTTATACTTAAGTGAAATAGAATGATAATTAACCTATTGGACTATTGGTGTATATAAAAGATTTAATTTTAAAGGTTCTAACTAATTAATTAGTTTAGAAATATATTAGTTCAATTTATTAAATATTAATTCATTTAAAAACATATTAATTAATAATTATCCTAATCACCATTGTCACCTAATTAAAAAATATTTTTGTATCCATAAAAAAATACAAAGACAATCAAAATTGAGGGATTAAAATCGCAGCTTTTATAATAAGAGACAAATTGTTTAAAACTCTTAAATTAGAAGACCAAAAGTGCATTTAAACATTTTAACTTTATAAAATTACATAATGCAAAAGCAACACTTACACGAATCATTAATATTATTCTATAAACAATATATGCATTTGAGAAAGAATTGATTTTTTTGTACATAATTAAGTATGTCATTAAGACAATATTATTTTAACATTTCATTATCTAATGATCTTATTTTTTAAATGTTAACAAAAATTCCAAAAATATCATTATTCAATTTAAAATTTTCAAACATATTTTGAAATAAAGTAATTATTTTATCTACTATATATAAAAAATAATCATTTTTAAATAATTCATTATGAGATTTAACAACTTCATTATTGATATTCTCATCAAAATCTTTATTTCCACAAATAGTTTATTTTTAACTAAATGTGGGTTATATATCACTTTCTTTAGCAAAAATGAGAGTTGTTTCAAAACTATATTCCCTGTATTTTTCAAAAAATATAATTAGATCTTTTAATTGTTCTATAGCAATATGAATAGGCATATCATTATTTTTTCATATTTGCTTTTTTTTTTAATAAGTTATCTAAAGTCCTTTTTTATGATGCATAAAAGCTTAATTTTTTTTTGATAATTTTGAATAACCTGATTCATAAAATTCAATGTTACACTATTACTTGTCTTCCTTCATGTTAGACAAAAAAAAATTGTTTTGATTCAAAACTTAACAAATTGAAAATATGACGAATATTTTAAACTTTGAAAACTGAAAAAATTAAATTAACAAACAAATAAAAATTTGAAAGAAATGAAAATGATGATCGAAGTAACTAAATTAAACACAAGGCTGCAAGTAAATAAACAAACTTAATAAATTAAATAATTCAAGATAAATAACACATGTCTTTAAATAGTGATGTAATATAAGATATAAATTAAAATTTGGGAAGAACAACTCAATAAAATAAAGAGTTAAGGAGACTTGAAAGCAACATTATGATTCTGAAGAGGAACAAAGAAAGACAATATGACTATTAACCTTAAAAATAGGAGTGTGATGAGAATAGCAATGTTAATAAAAGATAAAATGGAAATTGCAAACACTAAGGCTACAAAATTACAACATATAGGCTATGACAATCGACAACAATAATTAAAAAATGCAATTAACAAAACTAATAGTTAGTTTAATTAATAATAATTGACAAACATTTTTTGATACAATATATATATATATATATATATATATATATATATATATATATATATATATATATATATATATATATATATTGGGGCCTAAAGTTAGTGCTTTATTGGTCTAAGGGTTGAGACGATCCTGCTTTTGTTATACATCTTTTAATACGTTTTTACTTTCTTTACACATGTTATAACATTTTTATATCTAAAGGCATAAAATTATAAATTGTATGTTGTGGGAGAGTTACGCCATGCAATTCATCCATTACAATCAACGGAGGGAAGATATGTTGTTGCCAACATTATTTTGTGATACACAAAAGTCAAAGGAGAAGGTTCTATTTATTTTTCTTGGCGTTTTAAATATTCATCGTTATTGCTGAATTGTAATTTCTTGTGTCGAAGTAAGTTGCTCGACAGAAGTAAGAAACTATTGAACTGTGTAAATGTCAAAACGTCGAAGTAGTGTATCTCGGCAGTTTGAGAGCATAGAGGAACTTTGTAGAAATTTCTTTTTCTTCTTCCTTACTCAAAAACCCTAATTTTATTTTCTTCCCCAATTCAGTTTTGCTTATTTTCATTATCAATTATGCAGGGAAATCTTGCAACCAAAGTGTGGTTGATTCACTCGAGTGAAAAGTGAAGAACAAGAGGAGTTATAAATCAGAAAGATTGATTATTGTTCACCAAGATTTGGTTTATAATTCATCAAGTTTTGCTGAAATTATTGAGATGAGATTGGTGAATTTCCAACTTTTGGTATCTAAAGCATTGGCTGAGCGATTCTAGGAAGCATAAAATGATTAATCATTCGAATGGACATTTTCTGTCAAGTCTCCCAATTCTATAGAATCAAAATTACAAGAATGGGTGCAAGCAAATAAAGATTGTATTTTCCTATCAGGATCATTGGGATCTTATGAAGGAATGAGTGATACAACTTGCAACAAACACGTAGGATGAAGAAAAGACTGCACACATATAATTGAAGAAGAAAGATTATAAAGTTATCTTTATGATCCATCAATGCGTTGATGCAAACAAATTCAAAAAGGTTAATGATGATGAATCAACAAGCATGGTAAATTCTGGAAAAATCATTTGTAGGCACATAAAAGGTGAAAGAAATGATGTTACAAACTCATAAAAGAACATATGAATTGCTTCAAATGGAAGACAATGAAAGCATGGCTAATTTTTTCAGTAGGGTTACAAAACTGGTGAATCAAATCAAGGTATGTGGAGAAGTGTTGACATCAATATCAGTTGTTGCAAAGATATCTAGGTCATTGGCTCCAAAGTTCCACTATATGGTGGTAGTCATATAAGAGTCAAAAGATTTGTCAACATTGACAAAGTAAAAGCTTTAAGGTACGCTTGAATCTCATAGACAAAGAATGGTTGAAAGAGCTACAGGAAATTCGAAGAGTGATGTGGCTTTGCAAGCACAATCAACAAGAGAAAAAAAAGGAAAAAGGAAGTGGCTCGACAATAAAGGTAGATGCGACCACAACACTTCGACTAGTCGAAATCAATAAGAAGGAGGTTGGTTGAATCAGAGAAAACCCTCATACCAAAGCAACCAAAGATTTGGTGCTACAGGTAGAGGAAGAGGTGGAGGTCAAAAATATGACAAAAGTCACATTCAGTGTTTTAAATGTCATAAGTATGGTCAATACTCTAGTGATTGTCCTGAAAAACAGAAGAATCAAGAAAATGATGCAAACTTTACAAAGCATGAAGAAGAATAAATGTTGTTGATGGTTACAACAAGAGATGAAGAGAGATTCCAATGTCAATGGTACTTGGACTCATGATGCTTATTACACATAACTAGTAGGAAAAATTGGTTTGTCAACATGAAACCTTCAATGAAGAACATGATAAAATTTTCAAATGGCAATACTCTAGCAGCTGAAGGTATTTGTGATGTTCTGATTATTATGAAAGATGGCAAAAGGTCAATAATTTCCAATATACTGTACATACCATACATGAAAAGCAATTTGCTCAGCATAGGGTAGTTGGTCAAAAAGAACTACAAAGTGTCGATCAAAGACAAGATGATGAAAGTTATAGACTTAGGTGGAAGGTTAATCTTGAAGGCACCTATGTCTCAGAATATAACTTTCAAGATTGAATTTAATGTGATGGAGCACAAGTTCCTTGCAACTAAAACTAATAGAGATGAATGGATATGGAACTATAGACTTGGCCATCTCAACTTCAAAGACATCAGAGATTCGAAAAGAAGAAATATGGTTTAAGGGTTACCAGAAATTAACATTCCAAATGAAGCGTGATAGGAATGTGTGCATGCGAAGCAACACAAAAACAACTTCAACAAGGATGCAAGAAGCAAGTCGAAGGCAGTTCTTGAAATCATATACTCCGATGTATGTGGTTATGTCCATGTGGATTTGATTGGAGGTAACATATACTTTGTCATATTTATAGATGATTTCAGTTGAAACTATGGACTTACCTGATCAAGAAGAAAAGTGAAGTGATCAAGGTATTTGCCAATTTAATATATGGTTAAAAGACAAAGTGGTCGAAATCTCAAGATTCTGAGGACTGATGGTGGGGGGAAATATGTGTCAAAATACTTCAACATGTTATGTGATAAAGAACGAATTGTGCATGAAGTGGTGCCACCCTACACTCCACAGCAAATGGAACTATAGAAAGGAAGAATAAAACCATCATGAATATGGAGAAAAGTATGTTGAAAGGCAAGCATATATCCAATGAATTATGGGGACAAACTGTGTCGATAACAACATATATTTTAAACAAATGTCTGATAAAAAGGCTAGAAGGAATCACTCTAGAGGAATGTTGGTCTGGTGTCAAGCCTGTCTTGAATCATATGAATATATTTGGATCTGTATCACATAAACATGTGCCATATAAGTTGAGATGAAAACTTGATGATAAATCGAGTCAAATGATTATAATAGAATATTATTCGACTGGAGGTTACGAGTTGTTCGGCCCAGTGAACAAGCACGTAGTGATCAACAGAACATGATCATAAATGAGTTTAAGGAATGGGATTGGACTGAAAATATCAAGAAAGATTTAATGATGATCTTATGTGAAGAACCAGCAAGTGAAGTCGAAAGAGAAGTTTGACAAGAAGAAGTCAGAATTTCTAACGTCGTAAGTTTTCTTATATTAGAAAACAAAAAACAATTAGGATCCTTTTTAAGTGTTGTAGTTTCTAACATTGTAAGTTTTCTTATTAATACCACTCATTTAGTACCAACCATATTTTTTCCCTCAGATATAATGGTATTACTTTTCTAACCCCTACTTTCATAACTAACAGGGCTTATGCGTAAGTAGACCTAGAGTTTGTCGACATATTTTTTAATGATTTAGGTCAAACTTGGAAATTGTATGATGGTGTGCATGAATTTATAATTTGAGTGAAATGGAACTATCACATATCCTCTTGTTAAAATTGGCTTTAGGGAAACGAAAAAGTATATAGGATTATGTCGCAATTACCATATGGTGTTTTTATGTTATCATGGTGATAACATGTTTTTTCCTTCATAAGCAAGATGAGTTCTATTAGACTCGAAATTGTTTTACCAGACCATCAAAACTATTATGATTCGGAATTGTTTTACCAGACTATCAAAACTATTATGGTCACTGAGCTAGTAAGTATTAAATTTTGTTCCTCAGAGGACAAATTTCGAACTCGATACTTCGACTGACGGTTCGACAAGATACACTAGAACCACTACAATAACAATTACTAGACGATGAAGCAGAAAAACAATAAAGGACACAATCAATTATTTACCCATTTCAATGAAATTACACCTATGTCTGAGGGGCTAAGTCTACAACCCAATAAAGGAAATTCGTTATTAGTAGCTTAGTACAATTATACTTACAAGCAACAACAAACCATATATTGTTAAATGCCTCTTCCTAAAACTACTCAATGACTTTCTATTTAGAGCCTTCCCCTAAACATGGGAACCTACTCACCTTCTTTTATATCACACAACCTATGATATGAGATAAAAATCACTAAATCTTAGTCATCAACTTCAATCTAACAAGATGGATGATGTTGAATATTACAACTCAACTAGACAAACCTTATATGTCAAGTTATTGAAATATAGAGGTGTACATAATAATGTTGAATTTACAACTCAACTAAACAAGCCTTCTATGCCAAGTTACTGAAACATAGAGGTGTGCATAAAAATGACAAGGACCCTTGTAAACTCCAACACTCTAAAATATTCAATGTGAATGCTTGCTCTCCAATGTAGGTTTGAGTTCCTTATATAGCAAAATAACTTTGAGATTTTTTCTTGTGGATCTGCAGTAATTTTTGTCCAAAATCTCTACACAATTTGTTGGATATTTGATTTGCTCCTTGAATATCTCCAACAAAAAGATATGATTTGGTTTGTTAAAAATTCAAATTTAAATCTCTTTCAAATCTGATTTGATCTTCACAGTTGTCCAATAAATCATATAAACATATTGCTAAACCAATAACAATAAAACATAATTGAATCTTCTCAAATGATTCAATTAAAGCACATCAATCTGGTGCTTGTTGCACACGACCCATATGTTATACCACATGTTGGAGCACCGCGCCTAACATGTGTCCCTTTTGGAGTTCCATACAATTTTAGTAAGCTAGACCAATCTTGAACACTTGGGTACTTCTCCAAGGTGTTGTTTTTCTAAATGCAACCAATCAAAAGGACCGATTCATTAGGAACAATAATCTCCACCTTTATAAAATTGTGGCAAAACAACTCTTCAAGATGAATAACTGTTAAGGACCAATTATCACTACTTTTCATATATTATTATTGGTCCCTTTTACCATGTTCTTATTGAATTTACACACTTTTATTCTCACAATTTAGTAAATATGCAATTAAGTTTATTTTAATTATGTTTTGAGTAGATATTTCACTTATTTGTTAGTTTTGTAGAAATTGTGGACAAGAGAGCATTGGATTGCATGAGCAAAATTTGGAAGGAGCTTGATGGGCATTTTGGAATCACACTTGAAGAATAAAGTTTGGAAGAAAAAGTGTTAATGTAGCTTACAAGACAAAGAATCTGCATTTCCTTCAGTTCGCGCTGCGACCCATGTTGGCGCCGCGAACTCTGTGAAGACAACAAGCTTTTTTATTAGTTTGGATCACTTGTTATATTTGAAGCCCAACTTAAGTGTGTCAGTTTTAGAACATTTTGAGATCACTTTTTTGTTTTAGACCAAAAGGAGATTATTAGGGAAAGAATGAACCTTTTAACCACACAATGGGAGAAAAGGAGAGATTATCACAAGTTTTGTAATAGAACTCTAGAGGCCATTTTCAGAATCCATTCCATTTGTTTTGTTGTCAAACATGGTGATGAGAAGCTAAATCCCACTTTGTCAAGATTGGAGGTAGTAGCTATCCCTTATTGATTATGTATTCCTATTAACTCTTGTATGTGACAATTAATTATTGATGTATGGATTGATACTTTCACCCTATTTTGAATATTCAGATTTGAGTTATTGTTGAGAAATGTTGTTCAAGTCTTGACTTAAAGTATGCTTTCAAGTAGTGAATAAATTGTAGAAATAAATTTATATACTACTTTTCTTTTGTATCAAACATTAAAGATTGTCATATTAATAGTTAGATGGAGAAATCGTCTAAAGATTAATATAGTGATTATCACAATCTCATTTAGAAATAAATGTTATTGAGAGGATACTTGAATATCATCAATAATTTTGAGTCCATATAGTTGTCACTAGGGAAACATAAGAAAGTGGGATAGTGAACTCCAATCTTGGCAAGCCTTTTATATTTGATTTTAAACTAATTTCATTGTCTTAGTGTCATTTTAATTAAGAGATAACAATTCACTCAAAAACAACTTGGTTACTTTTCAAACTTACAACAATTGAGATTATTGAACGGCGGTAGTATCACCCAATCTCTGTGGATACGATATAAAAATATTTGCCGGAAATATACTTTTCAACAAATTGGCGCCGTTGCCGGGGATTGGTGTTTGATATTGCAAGCATTGCAATAATTCATTGTTCTAAGTTTTTTTACTACTATCACTCTTGTGTTTCACTTGGTTTGTTAGTTTTGTAGATTCTAGTGCATGCGAGGAAAGGCTACCGAGGAGAAATTTCAATTCGATCCCGAAATTGAAAGAACACTTCGAAAGCTCAATAGCAGAACACGAAGAAGAAGGAAACTAGCCAAAGAGAGGAAACGGAGAGAAGAAGCATCTACTTCTTCACTTGTTCAAATTGAAGAAGTGGGTGTAGAAACTTTTAAAGGAAACATGGCAGGTGAAGCTCCTACCGAAATGTCCGCCAATAGTCCAAGGCGGAATGCCCAATTTGCTCGTGGTGGAAGGAACACGGAGATGAAAACCGGAATCCTCCAACTCCTTTATGCAAATCCATTCACCGGAATGGACCATGAAGATCCGTATACCCATCTCACCAAATTTTATGAGATTGCGGGTTCTACGGGAATAGAGGAAGCGGGTGAAGAAGCATTATTCAAGAGAATGTTCCCACATTCCTTAGTGGGGAAGGCAAAAGAGTGGTATCTTGATCAAGCACCAAGAGTGATGACGGATTGGAATTTATTAGAAGAAAAGTTTCTAGAAAGATATTTTCCTCAATCCCGGTTCATGGAAGCCAAAACGGCTATTGCGGTATTCAATCAAGGGAGCAACGAGTCTCTAAACGAGGTTTGGGAAAGATTCAAGTCAATGTTGAGAAAATGCAAAGGCCATGGTTTTGATGAACTCACTCAAATCCACATTTTTCTAAATGGGCTCCAATCGAATCACAAGACACTTTTGGATGCTATCGCGGGTGGCTCTCTTATGTCAAAGAACGCGGAAGAGGCGAAAGTCATTATTGACCGGATGGCACTCAATGATCGTCAAAGTCAACATGAACGTAGTCCTTCACGAAGGAAACCAGGAGTTCTTGAATTAAATACCTGTCATACGGTGAACTGACTTTGTGTGTTTTTGCTTTGGAAAGCAAATGTCGCGGATAGCAAGAGTCGCCACCGACTTTTCTTTTATCCAATAAGGAAAGGCAGAAAAGAACAGGAAAGACCTTGATTAGATTTTGGGTTCGGGAGGTACATTACACAAAGGGAAGGTGTTAGCACCCTTTGTATCCATGGTTATCCATGGGCTCTTAATTGCTTAATCACTTATGTTTTTCTTGTTTGAAAAAGTGTTTGAGAAATGTTTAGAAAATGCTTTGAAAAGAGAGTTTAACTTTGTAATGATTCTTGTACGAATATATACAAAGTGTTTATCTCGTTTAACTTTGACAGTTGTTTAGAAAAATATAACTCGGTAATGATTCTAGTATGAATGTATACCAAGTGGTGATTTTCTAAAAGATGTTTTGAAAGGTGTGAGGTGTGAAAAGTATTTTAAGTTGTGAGTAAGCATTTAAGAGTTATACCTACCCGAGGTCTTTATAGGTATTTCCTATCCTTATGAGGGTAAAACTGTCCTTACTATTGAGAAGTAAGTAGGCTTATCCTTTGGATGTAAAGGGGCATCGTAGGGTCATCGATTGGTCATAGAAGGCAACATTTGTAAGGATACCTTAGCATTAGAAGGGACGATCATCATTTAACCGTAGGCTACAACGACGGGCCATCGAGGGACAAAATCATATATTCGAAGGCAACATCCGAGGGACTATGATTTATCTTATAGGGACATGATGATTTAATCGAAGGGTCTTTGCTAAGTGTATCCCCACATTCGCGGGACATGACCGTAATACCGTAAGGCAACAAAGAGAGGGCCAAGATCACATGTATTTAAAGCAACATTTGTAATTAGTTAGGTAATTAGAATAGATCTCCACAAGGGTATCCCACAAATAAAGTGGAATACCTAGCAAGCTACCTTCTTCGGGAGTATGTGAACCCTCACAAAAGTTAACAAACGGATTAGAATACCAAAACGGGGTGCAATCGAGAGTTGCACCAAACAAAATAATCACAGTAGTAAGAATATCAGGCAAATAATACACGGTTATAATAAAACATGTCAAATAAGCACAGAACAGAACAGCAAAATCAGCGACTGTCATGTTCGCTACTGCCTCGCATAGCGAAGGCTTGGCGAACACTCGCTACATGTTCGCTGAGCGAGGTGCTAGCGAACGGCTGCGGGTTTTGAGTTTGATAACAGTACGATTTCCGGAACTCCGAACTCTATGGCATCCATTACAGAAATTACACGGTTAAACATTCAGGATATTCATGCATACTTAAACCCACATGCAAAATCTAGTTACATATCCAAAAATTCAATCATAATGCATCATGTATTTAGAGATTACAAATTAGAAGCATAAAACGGTAGTGATGTGCAAACCTGTTTGCAATTGAATTGCACCGGTAAATTGGCAGATCACTCTTAGGGTTTGTACCGGATTGAGTTGGGCGGAGGTAACCTTTGTGCAGATGAGTTTCCTTTAGGGTTTCCTTTAGGGTTGCTCTGAATTCTTTTGGTTAGCCTCCAGGGTTTGCTCTCTGTGTATGTTTGTGTTTCTCCTTTTCTCCTCTGTCCTCGTCCTCCCTTTTTCTGAATGAGGTCTTGGTATTTATAATAGTTTTTTGTGACCTGATGGGCTCAGAATGAAGCCCAAAATTTCTGGTATTCGCAAGCTTCGCTAGGCGAGTGTTGCAGCGAAGAGTTCGCTAGGCAAATGGTTTTGCTCGCCTAGCGAGCATGCCAGTTTGAGTCATTTTCTGGATTTGGCCACCTGTGAGCTGGGTCTTTGTTCCTTTAAGATCAATGTCTTGAACAATGAGTTGGAGTGCCTTGAAGAATGTCTTGAAAGACTAACGGGCAAATTTTGGGGTATGACAGTTGCCCCTGTTCAATATTCTTAAACCGAGAGAGTTAGAATGGTATGTACGCCATTCGTGGTCTGGAGGTGGAAGATTATTGAACACTTAGAATGCCCCAAAATTTTGCACTTGTTAATTAAAAATTAGTCTTGATGGGGATGGGCTTAAAGATGCCATCCAGGAAGGTTGATGATGAGAGCTTCAGAGTGCGTCGTACGTTAGACTACATCTGGAGACATGGGTGCCACACTGGGTCGTACGCTAGACCGTATAGTGAGTCATCCATTAGGCTATCAACTTCACTGGGGATAAAAGATCAGAATGGATCGTACGCTAGATCGTATCTGAGTTGCAGAATGAGCCATAAGTTAGGTTGTATCTGACGAAATAAGGATCAGAATGGATCGTAAGCTAGATCGTATCTGAGTTGCAGAATGAGTCGTACGTTAGGTTGTATCTGAAGAAAGTAGTCGTACGCTAGACTACACCTCGGAATGTACCGTACGCTAGGTAGTATCTGAGGAATGAAGATCAGAATGGATCATACGCTAGATCGTATCTGAGTTGCAGAATGAGTCGTACGTTAGGCTGTATCTGAAGAAAGTAGTCGTATGCTAGACTACACCTCGGAATGTACCGTACGCTAGTTAGTATCTGAGGAATGAAGATCAGAATGGATCGTACGCTAGATCGTATCTGAGTTGCAGAATGAGCCGTACGTTAGGCTGTATCTGACGAAATAAGGATCAGAATGGATCGTACGCTAGATCGTATCTGAGTTGCAGAATGAGCCGTACGTTAGGCTGTATCTGAAGAAAGTAGTCGTACGCTAGACTACACCTCGGAATGTACCGTACGCTAGGTAGTATCTGAGGGGATGAACATCCAAATGGGTCGTACGCTAGACCGTATTGGAATAGTTGAAGAAATCATATGTTGGGCTGAATCAGAATAAACCGTATGTTAGGCTATATCTGATAGTATTTGTATACGTTGTATTTGCAGTAAATGTCTGGGATGGGCTTAAAGATGCCATCATTAGGAGGATGTCAGAATGCTTGCCAGAATGAATGTTTATATAGAGTATATCTGATAGATGTATCCGAACCTTGAATGTAATCAATAAGAGTACCCGTCTGAATGGATCTTTATTTTGACTGTATCAGGAGGATAATTAACCTGAAAAATAAAGTTAGCTTCATGCCATGTCATGATGCATGAGATGTTTTATGTTTTCGAAAATAAATGCGAATATTGTACGCATGCGTATGCCGTGAAATGATGTAATGAATGAATTATGCGTCTGAAAAGTTTTTCCAGGGAAGATAAATCCCGAGATTCCGGTCGGAGACATTTGTGTTGATGACCCTTTCTCAGCTGAGGGTATTTGATTTCTGTCTGATGGTAGAAATATTCAACAGAAGCCTGGCTGGGGATGGAAGAGATGACCAGTCTGTCTAGTAATTCCAATTTCTTATAGGGAATAACTGGCTTTGCTGGGGAATAGAATTAGCAACGGATTCATTGGAAAGCATGGTTAGACCTTCTCCTCGATCCTGAAGTCTTTTAGTAATCGCTATTTCTATTTTATGCATGTATTTTTGGTAAACATCGATCATATTCAAATGCATATATTAATTCAAATTAAATCAATGGACGTTTACGCAAACAAAACAGAGAAAGTAAAACAAAAGCATCTTTTTGGAAATAAAATTGTATTGATTCTGAAAGAGGGCCTATAAACAGGCAATTTGGATACAAGGAGACAGAAATCCTAGTAAGAGAAAATTGTCGAGAAAACAAAGAAAAGCTATGAAGAAAAAATCCTATTGATTTTAATTCTGCCACTGTCATTATGTCTTCAAGCATCTCATCTCCTACTGTCGGATAGAAGTGATTGGCTTGTTCAGTCGCTTTGGCTTGGGTGAAGCTGACTGAGAACGGGACATAGTCATACGCTTTAATCCCTAATTTTTGCCTGGACCGCCTTTTCAGGTTTTCAGTCCACCAGGATACCCTTTTATGCCCAAGCCGCCTTTTCAGGTTTTCGACTTGCCGGGTGTACATTTTTATATGTTTATCCCTAATTTTTTCCCAAACCCTTTTGGTTCGCCGGGATGCCCTTACTTTTGCCTAGATACGTTGACCTAGCGGGTCTCTTTTATGCGTAGTATTTTTTGACTATGTTTGCGTTCACGGGATGCGGGAAGTCTTCGCCATCCATTGTAGTGAGCATCATGGCTCCACCAGAGAATACCTTCTTAACTACAAATGGCCCTTCGTATGTGGGAGTCCATTTGCCTCTGGGATCACCTTGTGGTAGAATGATACGCTTTATCACTAAGTCGCCAACTTGATACACCTGTCTTTTGACCTTTTTGTTAAATGCATGGGTCATGCACTTCTGATATATCTGCCCATGACAAACAGCCGCGAGTCTCTTCTCATCAATCAAATTTATCTGATCGAGTCGAGTCTGAATCCATTCATCCTCATCTAAGTCTGCCTCTTTCATGATTCTTAGAGAGGGAATATGAACTTCCACTGGTAAAACGGCTTCCATTCCGTAGACTAAAGAGAAGGGAGTTGTCCCTGTCAAAGTGCGTACTGAAGTGCGATAACCATGAAGAGCAAACGGTAACATCTCATGCCAGTCTTTGTATGTTACTGTCATCTTTTGTATAATCTTCTTAATATTCTTATTAGCAGCTTCTACGGCGCCATTCATCTTTGGCCGGTACGGAGAAGAGTTATGGTGTTTTATCTTGAACTGCGTGTAGAGTTCAGTAATCATCTTGTTGTTCAAATTAGTGCCATTGTCAGTGATAACTCTTTCAGGGATGCCGTATCGACAAATGAGATTATTCTTGATGAATCGTGCCACCACATTCTTGGTGACAGAAGCAAATGAGGCTGCCTCTACCCACTTTGTAAAGTAATCAATAGCAACAAGGATGAAACGATGTCCATTAGAAGCAGTAGGTTTAATCTCTCCAATCATATCAATGCCCCACATTGCAAAGGGCCAAGGTGATGTTAACACGTTCAATGGAGCAGGAGGTACATATACTTTGTCCGCATAGATCTGGCACTTGTGACAAATTCTGGAGTGATGGTGGCAATCAGCTTCCATGGTAGACCAATAATACCCTGATCTCAGAATCTTCTTGGCCATCGTATGTCCACTAGAATGAATCCCAAAAACACCGTCATGTATGTCTTCCATAATCTTTTCTGCTTCCCTTTTATCCACACAGCGCAGCAAAGTCGAATCATGATTACGTTTGTATAATACTCCATTACTCAAAAAGAATTTAGCGAAGAACCTCCTCAGAAATTTTCTGTCATTGATGGATGCCCCTTCAGGGTATTCCTGAGTCTCTAAATATCTTTTTACTTCGTGGAACCAAGGTTTCTCTTCTACTTCATCGGTATTAAGTTCATAACAATATGCTGGTTCATCTAATCGTTCAACGGTGATCATGGGAGCTTCATCATCCCATCTGACTCTGAACATAGATGACATGGTGGCCAATGCGTCTGCCAACTGATTCTCTTCTCGTGGAATATGTTTGAATGTAATCTCTTCAAAGTATGGGATTAATGTCAACACCCGCTCTCGATAAGGGATGAGATTCGGATGTTTAGTATCCCATTCTCCTTTGATTTGACTGATTACCAAGGTTGAGTCTCCATACACACTCAAAAACTTGATTCTCAGGCCTATAGCAGCTTTGAGTCCCAAAATACATGCCTTATACTCGGCCATATTGTTGGTACAATCAAAACATAGTCTAGCAGTGAAAGGCGTGTGGCAACCCTTGGGGGAAATAATTACAACCCCAACCCCATTGCCCAATGCATTAGAAGATCCGTCAAAAACCATAGTCCATCGGGATCCCCTTTCGGGTCCTTCATCCGATCCAGGTTCTTCATAATCAGTAACAAGCATGACATCCTCATCTGGGAACTCAAAAGTCATAGATTGGTAATCATCAACTGCTTGTTGAGCCAAATGATCCGCTAACACGCTTCCTTTGATTGCTTTCTGGGTAGTATACTGGATATCATACTCTGTTAAAATCATCTGCCATCTTGATATTCTTCCGGAGAGGGCAGGTTTCTCGAATATATAATTGATAGGATCCATTTTAGAAATCAATAAAGTGGTATGATTCAATATATACTGTCTTAGTCGGCGAGCAGCCCAAGCCAAAGCATATTAAGTTTTCTCGAGCAATGAGTATCTTGTTTCACAGTCGGTAAACTTTTTGCTAAGGTAGTATATGGCATGCTCTTTTCGACCAAACTCGTCATGTTGCCCCAACACACACCCCATCGAATTTTCCAACACGGTCAAATACATGATTAGAGGTCTTCCTTCAACTGGTGGCATCAGAATTGGAGGTTCTTGGAGATACTTCTTGATTTTGTCGAAAGCTTCTTGACATTCATCATTCCATATCATCTCTTGATTTTTCCTCAGTAATTTGAAGATGGGTTTGCAAGTAGCGGTCAAATGGGAGATAAATCGGGCAATGTAATTCAAACGTCCCAAGAAACCTCTGACTTCTTTATTTGTACGGGGAACTGGCATTTCTCGAATAACTCTCACCTTGGCCGGGTCAACCTCAATTCCTTTACCACTGACAATAAAGCCCAAGAGTTTACCGGATCTTACTCCAAAGGTGCATTTGTTCGGGTTCAATCTCAACTTGTATTTCTTCAACCTCTCAAACAGTTTGTATAAATGATCGAGATGTTCTTCTTCAGTATGAGATATGGCTATCATGTCATCCACATATACTTCTATTTCATGATGGATCATGTCATGGAACAAAACCACCATAGCACGCTGGTATGTTGCCCCTGCATTCTTTAAACCGAATGGCATTACTTTGTAACAGAAAGTGCCCCATTGCGTCACAAACGTAGTTTTCTCTATGTCTTCAGGCGCCATCTTGATCTGGTTATAACCCGAGAATCCATCCATGAAGGAGAATACCTTATGTTGAGCGGTGTTATCTACCAGAACATCAATGTGCGGAAGTGGAAAGTCGTCTTTAGGACTCGCTTTATTCAAATCTCTGTAATCTACACACATTCGCACCTTACCATCCTTCTTCGGCACCGGTACCACATTAGCAACCCATTGAGGATAAGAAGTAACAACTAGAAAATCGGC
The DNA here is from genome assembly GCF_024323335.1 of Lathyrus oleraceus. Classification (NCBI taxonomy): domain Eukaryota; kingdom Viridiplantae; phylum Streptophyta; class Magnoliopsida; order Fabales; family Fabaceae; genus Lathyrus; species Lathyrus oleraceus. The sequence continues at coordinate 38,428,339 of NC_066580.1, read as the reverse complement.
ATTGAACTGTTTCATAACTTCGGCTTTGATTTTCTCGGACATTTCAGGACGCATGCGACGAACCTTTTGCTTAACAGGGTGACAATCTTCCTTCATCGGCAAACGATGTACTACTACATCAGTATCCAGTCCTGGCATGTCTTCATAAGACCAAGCAAAAATCTCAATATAGTCATGTAACATCTGAATCAATCTTTCTTTGATACTGTCTCCCAAGCCTGCTCCTATTTTGACTTCTTTCTTGTCTACTTCCGTACCCAGATTTACAATTTCGATTGATTCCTCATGCGGCTGTATAGTCTTTTCTTCTTGCAGTACCAGTCTGGAAAGCTCTTCAGGTACTTCACAATCTTCCTCACTTCCATCCTCGGCTTGGTAGATCGGATTTTCAAAGTCATAATTAACAGTAGCAGAACTATTATCAACAGGATCCAGAGTGGATATGGATCTGCAATTCGTTACGTGAGTGTGTGTAAGAAAACATAGCTTGTTTGAAAGATGATAGGAAAGATAAAGAGCGCAATATTTGAATGCAAAACGTCCATTGATTTATTGAATGTGAATATGCTTATGAAGATGACAAAACCCTTAACAAATTAGCTGTTGTGCCCCGGGCATAGACACAATGCTTTTAAGAAGTTCAATTGTAAAAAATTAAAATTTACAACACTAAAATAGGCAATAACAATTACTCCTGACTAAAGGAAATCGAGATGGTGTCTTCAGCCTTCCAATTATTGAGTCCGTCACCGATTGTTGGGAAAATCCAGCTATCCAAGTCACAATCGCTATCAGCATCTTCTACAGCATTAATCTGATCTTTGACTATCTTTTCAGAGTTAAACCCCAGGCCAGACTTATCAGACTTGTACGGTACATCGATCAGTTGACCCCAGCCAGTATGACCACCATTTCCAACCACGGCTTGAGCATCTTTCAGAGAAATCATAGTAGGAGGAGCACGAATAACCTTGGGCACATGGGAAGTTGGCTTAAGGACGAGACTGGTCAGAGGAACCATTTCAAATGACTGAGAAGGAGTCTCAAAGAATTCACCATCCATCTCGACGTATCTGAAGGCCTGCACACTACTGACAATATACTCTTCTTCTCCACACACAGTGACAATCTTGCCCTCTATTGGATACCTCAGCTTTTGATGGAGAGACGAAGCTACCGCACCGGCCCCATGGATCCAAGGGCGTCCCAGCAAGCAGGAGTAGGCAGGACGAATGTTCATTACGTGAAAGGTAGTGTTGAAGACTTGAGGTCCTATCTTGGTAGGGAGAACTACTTCACCATGGACAACACTCTTCGCACCATCGTAAGCACGTACCACAAAGTCACTAGGTTTCAACTCAATGCTTTTACAGTCCAGTTTATCGAACACAGCTGTCGGTAGCACATTCAAAGAAGAGCCATTGTCGATCAATACGTGAGACAAGGTGATCCCCTCACACTCAATGGAGATATGCAGAGCTTTATTGTGATTCTTTCCTGCCGGTGTCAGGTCAGCATCGGAAAAGCCTAGGCCATTGTCAACAGCCAAGTTAGCAACATAATGTTCTAACTGATCCACAGATGTCTCCTGAGGTACATGAGCGGTCTTCAAGAATCTTATCAACGCATCAGCATGAGATTCAGAAGATAACAACAAGGATAACATCGAAATTTTAGACGGAGTATGCCCCAATTGTTCTACCACATCAAAGTCACTCTTACGGATGATTTTCAGCATCTCTTCCATCTCCTGCTTGGCGACATCTTCGGTAGTAACTTCGACTGACGTCTTTGACTGAGAAGGATCGATTACTGGTTCTTTTCCTCGAGTTTCAGGGGCGGGAGGTGAGATCTCTGGAGAGAAGATCCTTCCACTTCGAGTAATTTTACTAGTCCCAACAATGTCATTAGGATTAGCAGAATTATCAACTTGCTTTATGCCATGGATGTAAACATCACCTCCATAATTCCACGGAATGGCTTTGCTTGAGGAATACGGTACTGGGCCAGGTGCAGTAATGATTAGGGGAGCCACCTTGGGCTCAGTAGTAATCTTCACAGGCACTCTAGTAGCGGTAATCTTCACTGGAACTTTGGACCTAGCAATCATAGATATTTCTTCAATAGGGTTTTCCACCTTAGGAATCTTTTCAAAGAGAATTGTACGATCATCCATCAGCCGTTGAATACCATTCCTTAACTTCAAGCAATCATTGGGTCGGAGTATACAGAGATCACAATTTTCAGCACAACCTGGAAATAAACCAGCTTGCAATAAATTCCTCTTGATGATCAGGAGGGGAGATGCTAAGTCGGCCATATTAGTAATGTGAGAATTGTCATCCACAACATTAACAGTCTTGTCATGATTAGGCATAGGTGCAGTGATGACATTGGGAGTCTCCGGAGGATCAAATTTGATTTCTCCCGCGTCGATCATATCCTGAATCTTATTCTTCAACAACCAGCAATCGTTTGTATCATGCCCGGGGCTATCGGAGTGATATGCACACCTGGCATTAGGATTATAACGAGGAGAAGTAGTGTTGAGATTTGCAGGAGGGCCTCTGAGGGTAATTAAATTTGCCTTTAGCATACCCTGCAGGGCTTGTGCTAAAGTCATATTGATCTTGGTAAACTGCCTTCTTGGCCTGTCTTGTCTGTGCTGGAAGTTTTGAGATGGCGGTGCTGCAATCGTAACTGCTCCAACGGTATGGTCACGGTTTTTCTTGTTATGACCTCTTTCACCGTACACGGCATTTGATTCATTCTTTCCCTGATAGGACTTTTTGGTGCTTGTAGAGGTAGCTGCCTGTATCTTTCCACTTCGAATGCCGCTTTCCACACGTTCACCTGTCAATATGAGTTCAGTGAAACCCGATGAGGAACTTCCCAATAGGTGGCTGTAGAATGGGCCAGTCAGTGTACTCATGAACATGTCCACTAATTCTCGATCAGTCATAGGGGGTTTGACTCTGCCAGCCAAATCTCTCCATTTTTGAGCATATTCTTTGAAGCTTTCTTTAGATCCCATAGTCATATTCTGCAACTGTAGCCGAGTAGGCGCCAATTCAGAATTATACTGGTAGTGCTTGTAGAAAGTTGTCGCTAAATCAGTCTAGGTGCGGATGTTAGAGCTCTCGAGCTGATAATACCACTCCAACTGTGTGCCAGACAGACTCTCTTGGAAGAAATGGATCCATAGCTTCCTATCAGTGGTATACGGCTGAATCTTTCTCACATAAGCTCTCAGATGCATCTGAGGACAAGACGCACCATAATACTTAGTGAAAGCGGGGATCTTGAATTTGCGAGGAATGACCACATCAGAGACCAGCCCCAAGCTTTCGAAATCCAGACGGGGCGCCTTCTGACCCTCCATAGCTAGCATACGTTCTTCCAGCAACTTGTACTTATCATCTTTTGGAGAGTACTGTTCATTTTCATAATCTTCATCGTCGTCCTCATGGTTGAGAGGATCAGCATTCTCATCTTCCGAATCATTTTTTGTCTCTCCTTCTTGATCCTTCAGAATTCTAATCTTGACTCCTGCAGCCTGTCCTTTAAGCCTTCTTCCCGGGTTAATGTAACTCACAGGTTTCTTGTCTTTCTTCTTCTCGAGCAAGAGAGCCTTCAGTTCCTCCTGCCCCTTGGATAAGCTCAAGATCATCTCCTGGAATTGAGCATTTTGAGCCTGGAGATCTTTGACAGTTTGTTCGAGGGCCATTTTTCTGTTTAATAGGAAGACTGTGAGAATATTGATCCTTTGGAATACCTGTTATGCAATGTTATGTTATGCTATGCAATGTATGAAATGTTTTCAAGGACTTTTGGAATTTAACTTTGCGTAAACTGCCAAAAAAAGGAAACTTTTATTAATAATTTTTAATCAATATTCATTACAAAAAATAATAAAATACAATAAAAGCTCAAGTCTCCCAGGGGCGGCTTCTTTTTGGGCGAAGATATGCGTTGAGTCTTCGTTCCTCATTAAGCTGGCTGGTGAGCTCTAACACTTTCTTCCTTTCAGCACAGAACTGAGCTTCAAAAGTATCCCTTTCCTCTCTCAACTGGATCCAGGATTTCTTTAATTCTTCAACATTGGTAGGCATATCTGGATAAGGGATGATCTGAGGAGTACCTCATTCAACTTCTGGTTCAACAATCAGCGGTCCGACTGCAAGATATGGCATGACAAGTTCACGAGCTCTGGCGCGTACCCATCTGAGATAAGGTTCCATAGGAATAGAGTTTTTCTGTCCTAAAGTGCTTCTTTTCACCATGCCCCAAGCTCGTACAAACCTTTGACGGAGACCTTGAGAGTCGTTGTCATAGTCAAACACAGTGCCTTGGATAATTATTTCATGTGGACCATCTCTTCGAGCACAACCAAACTGACGTAGGGCTAAAGCAGGATTATAAGTAATACCTCCTCTTATCCCCATGAGTGGTACATTAGAGAATTCTCCACAACGGTCAATGATGATAACATTTTCTTTGAGATGAGGACACCAACGGATGTCTGAATGGGAGAGCGACATTATCGTTTGAGACCATTTCAAATTCTGCTCATTCTTCAAGACTGATTGAGGAAGGTGCGAAATAAACCACCTAGATAATAAAGGTACACAACACATGAGAGTCCCTTGCCTTTTCATAGTACGACTGTGAAGGGAATGCAAAATGTCTCCAAGCAAGGTGGGCACCGGGTTATGAGTGAGAAATATCTTAACGGCATTCACGTCTATGAATTGATCCGGGTTAGGAAATAGCACCAAACCATAGATTAGTAGTGCTAGAACATCTTCGAAAGCATGGACATTCATAACTTTTAGGAATTCTCGGGCCTTATTTATCAGAAATTTGGCAAGTAAACCCTTAACTCCACTTCTTATTACCCAATTGGTTTCAATGTCGGACTTTGTCATGTGTAAAACTGCGGCAATTTCTTCAGACTTCAGGACCTTTTCTAAACCACTGAAAGGTATTTGATCAAGGATAGGTATCCCAAGCAGCCTGGAAAACTCTTCTAATGTGGGTACCAACTGATAATCTGGGAAGGTGAAGCAATGATGTTTAGGATCGAAGAACTGGAATAGGACTCTCATCATATCTTCTTTGAAACCAGTGGTAACCAAATTGAGGAGAGAACCATGTTTCTTGATGAACTGAGCCTGATCGGGAAGTTCTGACACTAAATCCTTGAGTTGAGGAGAGATGGCTACAAAATTGATCCGGATGGTCTTCCTGGGAGCCATAGCCTTACAAAACAGAGCAACGTTAAATCCCTAAGTCCTTGAAATGGTTAGTACAATGCCATGATGTTATGATGTTATGATGTTAAATAAGTAACAAGCACAAACAAGTCACACAACAATCATTCTTAGGTTTTAAGGCCTGCATGAGTTCCATAGGTAAGTACCCTCCCCCCTGAAGTTTGGTTGGTTCAACCTGTCCTATAATAGTAACCGGGTTCTAGAAGGATCTCAAATCATTGACCTTTCCTTAAGTCCACTTCAGTGCAACACCAAGTAGTTGACCAAAGCTTCCATAAAGTCCAATCTCAAAGAGTGTAGTATCGAGTCTCAACCAACCCCAGTCGGAACCGAAGTCAGTTATTTCACTACTTTCTTATGGCTAGGATGAGTCAATTAGGGTTCTAAAGGTCTGGTTAACGCTTTGATGACACCACGCGGACGCCAAATTTTTCCTCAAGTAAACATGACGAACATCAGGACATCCAAAGTGTCACGTTAACCGTAGCCATCATTTTAACCATTCCAGTATACGCCGGATAGTCGCGATGATCTCTTGCTACTTACCTAAGGTACACTAGATCCGGGTGTAGGATCTTTCACTCAAGCATAAAATACCCAAGCAATCCCTTAAAAGTAAATCAGACAATTCGAATACATAAGTGATCTTGTTTTTTAAGGTAACCTCTCTTTTTAATATTCCCCAGTGGAGTCGCCAGTTCTGTCATACGGTGAACTGACTTTGTATGTTTTTGCTTTGGAAAGCAAATGTCGCGGATAGCAAGAGTCGCCACCGACTTTTCTTTTATCCAATAAGGAAAGGCGGAAAAGAACATGAAAGACCTTGATTAGATTTTGGGTTCGGGAGGTACATTATACAAAGGGAAGGTGTTATCACCCTTTGTATCCATGGTTATCCATGGGCTCTTAATTGCTTAATCACTTATGTTTTTCTTGTTTGAAAAAGTGTTTGAGAAATGTTTAGAACATGCTTTGAAAAGAGAGTTTAACTTTGTAATGATTCTTGTACGAATGTATACAAAGTGTTTATCTCGTTTAACTTTGACAGTTGTTTAGAAAAATATAACTCGGTAATGATTCTAGTGTGAATGTATACCAAGTGGTGATTTTCTAAAAGATGTTTTGAAAGGTGTGAGGTGTGAAAAGTATTTTAAGTTGTGAGTAAGCATTTAAGAGTTATACCTACCCGAGGTCTTTATAGGTATTTCCTATCCTTATGAGGGTAAAACTGTCCTTACTATTGAGAAGTAAGTAGGCTTATCCTTTGGATGTAAAGGGGCATCGTAGGGTCATCGATTGGTCATAGAAGGCAACATTTGTAAGGATACCTTAGCATTCGAAGGGACGGTCATCATTTAACCGTAGGCTACAACGACGGGCCATCGAGGGACAAAATCATATATTCGAAGGCAACATCCGAGGGACTATGATTTATCTTATAGGGACATGATGATTTAATCGAAGGGTCTTTGCTAAGTGTATCCCCACATTCGCGGGACATGACCGTAATACCGTAAGGCAACAAAGAGAGGGCCAAGATCACATGTATTTAAAGGCAACATTTGTAATTAGTTAGGTAATTAGAATAGATCTCCACAAGGGTATCCCACAAATAAAGTGGAATACCTAGCAAGCTACCTTCTTCGGGAGTATGTGAACCCTCAGAAAAGTCAACAAACGGGTTAGAATACCAAAACGGGATGCAATCGAGAGTTGCACCAAACAAAAGAATCACAGTAGTAAGAATATCAGGCAAATAATAAACGGTTATAATAAAACATGTCAGATAAGCACAGAACAGAACAGCAAAATCAGCGACTGTCATGTTCGCTACTGCCTCGCCTAGCGAAGGCTTGGCGAACACTCGCTACATGTTCGCTGAGCGAGGTGCTAGCGAACGGTTGCGAGTTTTGAGTTTGATAACAGTACGATTTCCGGAACTCCGAACTCTATGGCATCCATTACAGAAATTACACGGTTAAACATTCAGGATATTCATGCATACTTAAACCCACATGCAAAATTTAGTTACATATCCAAAAATTCAATCACAATGCATCATGTATTTAGAGATTACAAATTGGAAGCATAAAACGGTAGTGATGTGCAAACCTGTTTGCAATTGAATTGCACCGATAAATTTGCAGATCACTCTTAGGGTTTGTACCGGATTGAGTTGGGCGGAGGTAACCTTTGTGCAGATGAGTTTCCTTCAGGGTTTCCTTTAGGGTTGCTCTGAATTCTTTTGGTTAGCCTCCCGGGTTTGCTCTCTGTGTATGTTTGTGTTTCTCCTTTTCTCCTCTGTCCTCGTCCTCCCTTTTTCTGAATGAGGTCTTGGTATTTATAATAGTTTTTTTGTGACCTGATGGGCTCAGAATGAAGCCCAAAATTTCTGGTATTCGCAAGCTTCGCTAGGCGAGTGGTGCAGCGAAGAGTTCGCTAGGCGAATGGTTTTGCTCGCCTAGCGAGCATGCCAGTTTGAGTCATTTTCTGGATTTGGCCACCTGTGAACTGGGTCTTTGTTCCTTTAAGATCAATGTCTTGAACAATGAGTTGGAGTGCCTTGAAGAATGTCTTGAAAGACTAACGGGCAAATTTTGGGGTATGACAATACCAGTGATGCTATTCTTGCCCAAAACAAGTTACTTTCTCAACAAGTGGATTTACTCACTCAACAAATGTCCAAACTTCCACAACAAATGAAGGAAATTCAAGGATCTCAAGCTAGACATCAAGTGGCATGTTATGAACTATGTCAAGGAGATCATCCCACCGGTTATTGCCCTCCATTGGAAGAAGTGAGTTATGTGAACAACCAAAATCAAGGTTATCAAAGGCAACCTCTACATCACAACAACTCATATCAAAGGAACAACCAAGGCTATCAACAATCAAGATTCAACAAGCAAAATTTTCAGCAACAAAGTCCATATCAAAGTTCAAACTCTCAAGTCCAACAATCGCAAGGCGGAAGTTCAAAGATAGAAGATACTCTCACACAATTCATGCAAGCCTCCATGGCAAACCAAAAGAGTAATGAGGCAGCTATCAAAAATTTGGAGAATCAAGTAGGTCAACTTGCGAAGCAATTGTCGGAACAACAAACGGGTTCTTCTTTCTCCGCCAACACTCAAACCAATCTGAAGGAGCATTATAAAGCAATTGTTACTAGAAGCGGTAAAGAGGTGACAAGTGGAAGAAGTGAGGAGGTTGCAGTAGAGGATGATATGAATGTCGTAACTGAAAATGAAGAGAATGAAGTGGTGGTAGAATTTGAAAAGAAAAAAGAGGAAAAAACTGTTCAGTTCGCGCCGCGACCCCCTTTGGCGCTGCGAAATGAGCATGGTCTGAATGGTTCAGTTGAACAGGAGGGTGAAGCAGGTGAGAAGGAAGAATCAAAGGCAAGAAAGAAGAAAAAAGGAGATAAAGGAGTGAGTGCTATTCCAGCTCAACATCTACCTTACCCGCACGCACCATCAAAGAAGGAGAATTCTAGACATTATGCATGATTTATGGATATATTTAAGCAACTTGAAATAAATATTCCATTTGCCGAAGCATTAGAGCAAATGCCAAGGTATGCGAAGTTCATGAAGGATATCCTCACAAAGAAGAAGAGATATGTGGAAGATGATACAATCTTGCTTGATGCACGTTGTTGCGCCATAATCCAAAAAACTCTCCCAAGGAAGGAATCCAATTCGGGCCGAGTCGTTTTACCGGTGACCATTGGAGGCACTTACATTGGCAATGGTTTGGTCGATTTGGGATCTAGCATCAATTTAATTCCCTTATCCATTGTTAAAAGATTGGGGAATGTTGAGGTGAAATCTACGAGGATGACTTTGCAACTAGTAAAGGTGGACAAATTCTTATTTCCGGTAGATTTTGTGGTAGTGGACATGGATGATGATCATGATGTTCCTCTAATTCTTGGAAGACCATTTATGAAAACATCCCAAATGATGATCGACGTTGATGATGGACTCATGAAAGTAAGAGTGCAAGATAAAGAGGTAACTTTCAATCTTTTTGAAGCCATGAAGCACCCTAACGACAAGCATGACTCTTTCCGAATCGATGCCACCGAGGAGGAAATCGTGGAGGTTGCAAATCAAGTTCATCTTTCTAATCCGTTAGAGAGATCTCTTATAGGAGCTTACAATGTTTTAACCGAAAATGAAGAAAAAGAAATTGAAGCATTTTTGGATGAATTGGAGTCTTGCAGATAGATTGCTTATCAGGAGGAGAAAAATAAGGACTTGGATGTGAAAAAGAAAGTGGAAGAGTCAAAGTTAGAGTTAAAGATGCTACCTCCACACTTGAAATATGTGTTCCTTGGTGATGATTTCACTAAACCGGTGATCATTAGCAATGCCTTGTCCACAAAAGAGGAGCATACGTTGATACAAGTGCTGAAAAAGAATGAAGGTGCAATAGGGTGGGTATTATCCGATTTAAAGTGTATTAGTCCGGCTTATTGCATGCATAAGATCATGATGGAAGAAAATTACAAGCCCGTTGCACAACCTCAAAGACGCTTAAATCCATCAATGAAGGAAGTGGTGAGAAAAGAAGTTGTCAAACTATTGGAGGCCGGAATGATTTATCCTATCTCCGATAGTGAATGGGTGAGTCCGGTGCAAGTAGTCCCAAAGAAGGGTGGTATGACGGTTGTTAAAAATGATAAAAATGAGTTGATTCCAACTAGAACGGTAACCAGATGAAGGATGTGCATTGACTATAGGAGGCTAAATCAAGCTACAAGGAAAGATCTTTTCCCGCTACCTTTCATGGACCAAATGTTGGAAAGGTTGGCCGGCGAGAATTTCTATTGTTTCTTAGATGGTTATTCGGGTTACAACCAAATTTTGGTCAATCCGGCAGATCATGAGAAAACGACTTTTACATGTCCTTTCAGCATTTTTTCTTACCGAAGAATTCCTTTTGGATTATGTAATGCACCGGCAACATTTCAACGGTGTATGCAAGCAATATTCTCGGATTTGATTGAAGAGTGCATCGAGGTGTTTATGGATGACTTTTCTGTTTATGGGTCGTCCTTTGACTTATGCTTGAAAAATCTTGATGTGGTGTTGGAAAGATGTGTGAAAACAAATTTAGTGCTCAATTGGGAGAAATGCAATTTTATGGTCACCGAAGGTGTTGTTCTTGGTCACAAAATCTCTTCCGAAGGGATGGAAGTTGATAGAGCAAAGGTGGAAGTCATTGAAAAACTACCACCTCCAACAAACATTAAAGGATTAAGAAGCTTTCTTGGACATGCCGGATTCTATCGAAGATTCATCAAGGACTTCTCAAAGATAGCAAAGCCCTTGAGTAATTTGCTCAACAAAGGTACGCAATTTCTTTTTGATGAGTCGTGTCTAAAATCATTCCATGAATTAAAAGAAAATTTAGTCACCGCACCCATAATCGTTGCACCTAATTGGACACTTGATTTTGAACTTATGTGTGATGCAAGCGATTATGCGTTGGTGCGGTTTTGGGTCAAATAAGAGCTACATTTTTTCATGCCATCCACTATGCTAGTAAAGTTTTAAATGAGGCGCAAGTCAATTATGCGACAACTGAAAAGGAGTTACTAGTTATAGTGTATGCATTGGAAAAATTTTGAGCTTATTTGATCGGGTCCAAAGTTGTAGTTTACACCGACCATTCGGCAATCAAGTATCTGCTAACCAAGCCGGATTCCAAACAAAGACTAATTTGTTGGATTTTGTTATTACAAGAATTTGATTTGGAAATCTGGGATAAAAAGGGTTCAGAAAACTTGGTAGCGGATCATTTGTCCCGATTGGTTAATGTGGAAATTACAAATAAAGAAGAAGAAGTGAGGGAAGAATTTCCGGACGAAAAGCTTTATGCGATTCAAGTGAGGCCTTGGTTTGCCGGTTTTGCTAATTATAAGGCAACCGGTTTGACACCGGAAGACCTCACTAGTAATCAAAGAAAGAAATTTTTAGCGGATGCAAAGTACTATGTGTGGGATGACCGTATTTGTTCAAAGCGGGTGTCGACAACATTTTAAGAAGGTGTGTGACACTTGAATAGTCAAAAGATATCCTTTGGCATTGTCATAACTCTCCGTATGGAGGTCATTATAGCGGTTTGCAAACAACCACTAAAGTCCTCCAAGCAGGATTTTATTGGCCGTCCGTGTTTAAAGACGCACATGAACATGCAAAGAACTGTGACACATGCCAAAGAAGCAGAGGGATAGGCAAATGAGATGAAATGCCCCTAACCAACATGTTGGAAGTGGAAGTCTTTGATTGTTGGGGCATTGATTTTGTTGGCCCATTTCCCTCTTCTTTCTCTAATGAGTATATTCTTGTAGCCGTTGACTATGTGTCAAAGTGGGTGAAAGCAATTGCTTCACCTAAGGACGACTCCAAAACCGTGATAAGATTTCTAAAGAAAAACATATTTTCACGTTTTGGTGTGCCTAGGGTGTTAGTAAGCGATGGTGGGTCACATTTTTGCAATACACCCTTGGAAAAAGTCTTGGAACATTATGGTGTAAAGCATAAAGTGACTACTCCTTACCATCCACAAGCAAATGGTCAAACGGAAGTGTCAAATAGAGAAGTAAAAAGGATACTTTGAAAAAACTGTTTCGAGCTCAAGAAAAGATTGGTCTTCAAAATTGGATGAAGCTTTGTGGACGTATCGTACCGCCTACAAAGCTCCTATTGGACTAACCCCGTTTCAGATGGTATATGGGAAGACTTGTCATCTCCCGATAGAGATGGAACATAAAGCACTTTGGACTCTTAAATTCTTGAACTTTGACTCCACTCTAGCCGGTGAGAAAAGAAAAGAACAACTCCATGAATATGAGGAATCAAGGAACAATGCTTACCACTCAAACAAGCTTTACAAGGAGAAGGTGAAAGCATGTCATAATGGAAAGGTCCGTCCCAAGGAGTTCAGAGTTGGACAAATGATGCTCCTTTTTAATTCAAGACTCAAGTTGTTTCCGGGTAAGTTGAAGTCCAAATGGTCGGGACCGTTTGTAGTGAAAGAAGTGCGAGATTATGGAGCCATTGTGGTAGAGGACCCAAAGTAAAAAGAGAGTTGGACTGTGAATGGGCAGAGATTAAAAGTCTACCATGGTGGAGAAGTAAACCCAGACGTCTATGTCGTTTCGCTCGCCAAACCGTGAAGTATCGTCGAACCGTCGAGCTCAAACGACGTTAAACAAAGCGCTTGTTAGGAGGCAACCCAACTTCGTAAGCCTTCATTTCATTTTTTTTGTTACTTCATTTGTGTAATGTATTCTGTTTTGTTTTAAAGATTATAATGGAGGTCAGTCAAATTTCCAAAATTTTTAGAAAATTCCTTCAGTTCGCCCCGCGAACTGAATGGAAAATTAATTCCCCTATTTTTGTGTGATACTTTGGAAGTTGGAAAACCCTCAGTTCACGTCGCGAACCGAGTTGGCCCCGCGAACTGAGCGGAATAGACCATTTTAATTTTTGTTTTGTTTTACTTTTGTTTCTTTTATATTTTTTTTATAACTTCATCTCTCTCTCTCTCTTCACCACTTTCACAACTCACTCTCTCACTCCTTAACTCAAACCTAACAATCTTAACCCTCTCAATCTCAATAATCCCATTTTTTGCAAGAATCGTCTCAATCTCTTTCTCTCGTCAAGGTATGTTTACTCTTTTTCCTTTTTCCTTCTTTGCTCTCTCGTCAAGGTGAATTAGAGTAATTGTTAGAGGATGATTTTTGTTGAAATTCACTTTGCATGTGTAGAGATTCTTCAAAGTAGGACAAGTTAAGAGTTTGTGGTATCAATTTTGAAAAGATTTTAGCAGTAGGAAAAACCATATGGCTGCTGGTTTTTCTGGTTTTCGCAGAGATCACGCCGTGTTCTGGCCTTCACGCCGCGAACTGGAAGAATTTCAGCACTTCATTTTTTTTTGTTACGTATGCTGACTTAAGTCTTGGCTGTTGTGTGGTTGCTTTGTGGTTTTCTTGCGGATGTCTAAACGCACAAAAATAGTAAGCTTCGGTCCCTCAAGGTCCGTGCGGAGATTCATAAGTAATGAGCATGAGGAGAGGTTTGAAAAGCTGATCAAAAGAACCATCCAGCCAGAGAGGTTCATTCGTTTGTCACCAGGTGGCAACTATAGGAAGATTGTGTTCAAATTTTGAAAAGAGAAAGTGAGGAAAAGGTTATGAGCCGGAAGCGGAGATCAATTATGACATTGTGCGTGAATTTTATGCCAATGCTCTTCAATTGGAAGAAGGTGTAGCATACCACTATCAAACTAAGGTGATTGGGAAGATCATCGCTTTCAATAGGGATGCAATCAATACTTATTTGGGTCATCCTCTCACCTTGGCGGATAACATGCGGTGTGAATACCGTGCTAAAGAGATTGCAAATGATTGGGATCTTGCTGTTGTTAGTGCTCACCTTTACCTTGAGGGAAGGACGTATGACTTGAATATCATCAATAATTTTGAGTCCATATAGTTGTCACTAGGGAAACATAAGAAAGTGGGATAGTGAACTCCAATCTTGGCAAGCCTTTTATATTTGATTTTAAACTAATTTCATTGTCTTAGTGTCATTTTAATTAAGAGATAACAATTCACTCAAAAACAACTTGGTTACTTTTCAAACTTACAACAATTGAGATTATTGAACGGCGGTAGTATCACCCAATCTCTGTGGATACGATATAAAAATATTTGTCGGAAATATACTTTTCAACAATAACACTTCTTCCAAGTGACATCCGGTAGATGTACTGAATATTTAGAGCATTTAAGTAGCAATAACTTCCATGTATCAGAGTTAAGCATCAACAGCAGAAGAAGTCAGAAGCATTAACATTCATATGCTTACACACAGTCCATTTAGTTGCTCCAAACCAAACAAACAACTATGCAATTATTCACATACTTAGTCATGCATGAATATACTATCACATAGTTAGTAACATACAATCCTACTAACTAACATATATTAATATGCAATCATTCAGATACTTAGTGATGCATACATAATCAGTTAGTAGTTGATATAAGAATATGTAATGAATACTACTAACACAGATATATCTGTTTTCACAAATTCAAGGACCAGAACCAGATGTCATGCCTGATGCTCTAACATGGAGCACATCATAAGAACTTTCCTAAAAAGGTTAGTACTAAACAAGTACATATTGCATAGCCAACACCACTCCCCCCCATTTCATAATTTGGTAAAGGGTAAAGTCTCCAACTTGACATCTAGAAGCTAGTCACCCATAGGTTATTATGTTAACACATACACAACCAGATTATGAAAGAACAACTAGAATTGACTGTCTTTAATTTGAACACACCAATCTTAACAGGTTGTGAATCCTTTACATGATCAGAACATTACAATACAAACACAATGACATATAATATTTTGGAGACAACTCTCCTCATATTTGGTCTTTAATTCATCCTCTTGAGTTTATGAAGGTGACCCAATCATTATATGCATCCTAGTCACTATCTTGCAATGAGCCTTCTTCAAAATCTTCATATTAGTCACTTAAGTCTTCACAGTAACAATTACTCCACTTGATGGTCCATCATGTGGTCATTCAACACTTGCATGAGAGGAGGAACCCATTCCTTGTTCTTTTTATCCGTGGCTTCCTTGGTTCTCTCATTATACTTGCTAGTGTTTATTATCAAACTAGAAGTATTCGTCTTAACTTTCTCTTGGTTTTAACTCATGTTGAATAGCAAACACTTTTATAGGGTAGAAGAAATAGTATATTTCACAGAGAAAAATAAGGTTAGATGACCTTTTTCTTGACAATATTTAAAGTCCATATATAAGGAATGATTCGAAATAGATAAATCACCCTGAATAAACGTGCACCATCTAGAATAGGAGAGAGAATTTGGCTTGGTCTCCCAACATATTTCCTTATATTTGATTGTTATAATATCTCACATGTGCACACACCAAGTGCACTTCTTGATATTTCTTCCAATATGTCTCAGTCTAGTGACATTCCATCTTGTCCCACATTATACTCCTTCATTATTTGCTTTATCCGGAGTATTTGCTTACCATTACTTCCTATAATAGTAAGTTCAACTTCATCGAGAGATAAGGTCACAATGACCTTCTTCTTGTTAGCCCATGATAAGATGTTAGTGGCAATAAGATAGCATCTATGAGACGTACTCTTTTCGTTATACTTGTGACTTAACATGATAAGCTCATTGTTTGTCACATAGGCTTCCTTCAGCAGTTGTTATATTTCCTCGAATATCAAAACTCATTTTGACATTTCCTTTTAAAGACATGTCATTTTATGATACAACAACGCACTCTTTAGCAGACTTCTTGTAACTAAAAAATGCACGTTAAGGGAGAGAATCTCTGTCGTTCAGCCTTCTCGGGATATTGGACCTATTGACTAAGGCATTTGCTTTAGTATCAGATTCTGATTTGACCATTCTAGTTTCTTAAGTTTGTACATCCTTCCTTTGTAACTTAGTCTTCAACATGTCTTCCACATCTTGGACAACATATTCCTTATCAACTTTGATGACATCCTTGAGCATTGATTTACTCCACCATAGTTAAGTGCAACTTTTTTCTTGGGAGTCACTTGAGTAATCCTTCATTTGCTCGAGATTAATCTGCCCTTGATGAATAAACTACTTTGTCTAGCTTACCATCAGATCCTCACAATCTACTATGATGACACTATCAAGAGTAGCATTCCGAGAATTGTTCTTATTCATTTCAGCAGATGCCAAGGAAACCTCTTGTTTCTCATTACTTACAATTAAGGATTGATCTTCATCATTATGAGGCGACATATCATCCATAAATTATGTGTTCTTTGACATTACTCCCAACTTCTTTCTATTAGTAACACAATCTATAAGAATGATTTCATTCTCACATATCACTCAATTACTTAGAGTATTCATATCTTCTAAAGCCCGGTCATGGTTATTATCACTGTTGTCAGCTATACCATAATCATCTTAAACATCTTCATGGTTATGACCATCAACTTCCTTAGGCACTTGATATTCAGCCAACATGTTGGACATGATGTCTGACACATCATTATCATCATAAGGATTTCTCAAACCCGAATTTTGGGAATCTTCATCATGAAACATTTTCATAGACCCAATTCCGAGTGAAACCATATTCAGGATCCCCTCAACATATTTATCATACATGTCTGATACATACCCCAACACACCAACTTCCAATTTATCAAGCACCATGACATGTTGTTGATTAGTCATACTTTCATATATATGAGAAGGAATTCTATCATAACCATTATTCTCCATTAGCTGAACTATATTAGGTTGTTCAAAGTTGGGATGACCTCCAACCTGACCGTCAATCTTGCCTTATGTGACACAACCCTCATGAGTTACTTCAGACTCATGAGACATATGTTTGACCATCTATTTAGACATCTTGGTAGACTTTTCTTCTACAAGTATAACAAATTTATCAATTCAGAGGTCTTGCACACCCTTAATGTCTTCCTTCTTTTGCACAAGAACTTCTTTACCCTTGACATAATGCTTAGACGATTTGAAGTTCATAATCCACCTTTGACCTGGAGTAACCAATTTCCATGAGCCTTTGATTCTTCCCTTTAGTCAATTTCCTTAAGATGTCTTATTTATAGCAGTGTGTCCGATACACTCACTATTAAAATACCAATTTTTACTTGAGGAACTTTTGTGTTCTACGGAGCCAGTTGAAGTAGTATTGAAATTTCACTTCTTTTTAGCATGAACTTCCGTGCGTCCTCTGATGTCTAGCTTCAACCATTTGAAGAAACAAGGTCTTGTATGTTCATATTTTCCACAATAGTGACACATCAAAGATTATTTATTATTTCTCCAGTGATAAGGTGACACATATTAAACACGATGCTGGGACATGTGATCTAACTTTAGAATAAAAAATATAATTAATAAATAAATTAAAATAATTTCACTATTAATAAACAAGTCATATATATTTGAATTTACTACATAAAAAAACACAAATGTGTCATTAATAATATAAAGAAATACATCAAACAAATATTTATAACACTATTGTTTTTTACAAAATAATAAATTATTAAATATGGAATAAATGATATTAAATGAAATTTATATTCACATTATTATTAAATATATAAAGAGTGAAGACTCGTTTTACTATTCCTTTAGGGAAAAAAAATCATATTTAATCCTTTAGAAAAATATATTCGGTTTATCGTTTATTTATTTTTTAATAAAAATATCCACACAAGAGTATACGAAAGTCACAAACTGAAACCTAACATTCACATTTCACTCCCTCCTCCGCCGCACCGGCTAACAAACCCGCCGTAATGAAGTCACCATTCACGGAATCAACACTGGACGAGAACGACGTAGAAAACGAAGTACCGAAAGGAAAGAAAAAAGGTAAACACGATAAACCAAAACCCTGGGACGACGACCCCAACATCGACCACTGGAAGGTCGAAAAGTTCGATCCATCATGGAACGAAGGTGGAATGCTCGAAGTGAGTTCATTCTCCACTCTCTTCCCTCAATATCGCGAAAAGTATCTCCAAGAAGCTTGGCCTCTCGTTAAGTCCTCCCTCAAAGAATTCGCCATCTCTGCTGAACTTAACTTGGTATGTATATGTATAATGTATGCTATTCGTATTGATACTGTTTCGCGCTTTTTGAAACCCTAATTGATTGATTTGAGTTTAATGATAATGTGTAATTTTTTTATTACTTTTGGAATTTATAGGTTGAGGGTTCAATGACAGTTTCAACTACCAGGAAGACTAAGGATCCTTATATTATTGTTAAAGCTAGGGATCTTATCAGGCTTCTTTCTCGGAGTGTTCCTGCTCCTCAGGTTATTCTTATTATTGCTTTAGCTTTAGTATATAGGGTTAAATTTGAATATAAGGGTTTGTTCAAAATGTTTTATTTGAGCTTATAAACACAACTTGTGACTATCCATAAGTTGTTTTTAGCTTATTTATATAAGCACTCCATAGTAACTTATGAAAACAACTTATAGCTTATGTGAAAATAATTTGACCTTGGTTTATCTTTTGTTATAGACATCTTATATTTAAAGCGCTTAGTTGAACTGTTTATCCGAACATGTTTTTTTTTTGCTAGGGTCTTAATCTCTCTAGAGAATATCATCTTATCCAATTTAGTTCCTCTGTTATTTTCGTTAATGTTTAGACTCTGATTTGTTGATATCGGGATGTTGGTCCCTAAATTGTTGACTTTGAGGCTAAACATAGATGAGAATTTTCACCAAACTATGCCTAAGCGTTGATAGAATAATTTGTAGGCGCTGACAGTGTTATCAAATAGCGGCGCCATGGCCGCTATGGCGGATATACATAGCGGTTTTTGGGCTTGCCGCAATGGTAAGTATCGGCTGATATTGCGGGTTTTTCCGCTATAATCTGCTATAACAGCGACGCAAAGCGGGCGGTATGGTGGGATTTTGGCTCTCCGTCATGGACCGCCATCCACCATCAACAAGACTGGGTGCTGTATTTGATAAGCGATTGTTTTGTAGGAGTTAAAAACATTTTTAAGTTTAACCCTAAATTATTACCAATATCCAAGTATTTAGATGGATGACTTAAATTTTAGTGTTATTTTTTAATTTATGATATATGAAATAGTTGGTTGATTTAGGTGTTTGTATGTTATGTTGATTGTGTTTCTCAGGCAATAAAAATACTTGACGATGAAATGCAATGCGACATCATTAAAATTAGCGGGATGGTTCGCAATAAGGTAACTTCAATGAGCTGCCTCTCTAATTTTAGTTGACAATATTTTCTTGACTTGTGGGGTTAGTTATCAATTTATTTTGTTGCCATTCTGCCCATTCTTATTGCTGGTTCTTACGTTTATGATGTTCTCTTGTTCCCCCTTTCATCCTGTGTGGTTTTCTTTTCTTTGTTTTGTTTTTAACTTAGAATATTGAACCCTCTGCTGGATTCATATTTAGTTTAATTCTTAATCCTCCGCATTCAGCATGTTTTCTATTCAGTCCGAACTTAAAAATGGCTGGAAAACAATTTGGTAAACTGAACATATGTACATCAAGGGTCAAATTTAAAACAGGCCAGATTATGTGTCTTTGTTTGAATCTTCAAATGTGTACTCTTGTTCACCATAGCAGCTGTGATTTGCTGCAATGGAGGAAACCACGGAGTAGCCCCCTCTGGCTGCAACGCAAAAATTCTGCTACCTCTATTCACAATTGACTGCCACGAGACAATGTTAGGATACACATGCTGTTGACCAGATTGTGGCTCAATAATCATTCAACCTGCGCGACCTATCATTCTGAGACATCACATTAATAAGAGCAACACTTTCAAGTCTTCTTCCTTGATGAAGTGCTGAAAGTCCTAAAATTTTGTAACAAAAAGAACTATCAAACCCTGGAGGTTTTTCCTTCCATGCTCAATCAGCTCTTTGGACTTCTTATTTTGCATATAAGCTCATATTGATTTTGTATAAAGCGTGATGGTTTTCAAAAAATAAGCGTTTCAAAAAAATTAATCTGATGGTAGGAAGCTTCCATTGATATTTGACTGCAGGAGCGTTTCGTGAAAAGAAGACAACATCTTGTGGGTCCCAATTCTTCTACTTTGAAGGTATGTTTTGTGTAGATTTGTTTTTTTAGTACTGAGGATTGACTTTATTGTCTTTTCTATTATTACTTTGTACTCCATTCCCTTGCTTAACTTAAGCTTTGTGACTCACTCTTCTTCATCTACAACTGTGCAGGCTCTTGAGATACTCTCGGGCTGTTACATTCTTGTCCAGGTAATTAATTGTTGCTTCAAATTCTAAAGGCTGAAACATTTACCTTCACTAAGATTTGGGTTGAGTCCAGAATAAGGTGACTGCCATCTAATTTTGCTCGTAATTTTACAGGGAAACACTGTTTCTGTGATGGGTTCATACAAAGGTTTGAAGCAAGTTAGAAGGATTGTTGAGGAATGCATGCTGAATAAAATGCATCCCGTCTACAACATAAAGGTTTATAAATTTGTATTTTTCTCCAGCTTATTTTCTAGTATAGATTTCAGGTGTAGAAAATATCTTATTTCTTTTCACATTGTCAGATTCTTATGATGAAGAAGGAACTTGAAAAGGACCCAGCACTTGCCCAAGAGAACTGGGATAGGTTTCTTCCAAAGTTTAACAAGTATGACCTTAATTATTTGATAATTTGTATATAGAGTATGTATGCATCATCTGCTTCAGTTTTGTTGACACTTCTTTCTTTTTCCAGGAAAAATGTAAAGCAAAAGAAGGTTAGCGCTAAACAGAAGAAGCCATATACTCCCTTCCCTCCTCCTCAACAGCCTAGTAAGGTGAGACAACCAATATCTCCTTCCTCCTTCCAAGACTGATTTTGTTTAGATCCAAGTTTATTTGACAAGCTATGCTCTTCCATCATCTATTCTGTGAAGTAAATTCTGAAGCACCCTTCGTAATTTATGTGATATTTCAGGTTGATATAGAATTAGAAACTGGAGAATACTTTATGAGTGACAAAAAGAAATCGAAAAAGAAGTGGCAAGAGAGGCAGGAGAAGCAGGCTGAAAAAACCGCTGAAAACAAAAGAAAACGAGAAGAATCCTTTATCCCACCCAAGGTATTCTGCTGTTTTCAAAATAAATTATGTCATGCATATTGCTTTATAATTTCCTTCATGGAGTTTCATTAAACTTCTATTTATACTCTTTAGGAATCTGCAAAACCGGTGGATAACTCTGAGGATGCTAATAATAACGTAACTGAAATGGCAATGTCCTTAAAGGTGCGAGATTCTATTGGAATTTGCTGTTGGCATGACGGTTTTTCTTATTTTGTTATTACAAGTTTTCTTTGCCAAGCTAATAGTTTATTTTCAATGGATGATTATCTCACTTGAATACAAAATGGTTCCTCCACAGGAAAAAACAAAGAAGTTTGGGAAGCGCAAATCTGAAGAAAATATAAATGCTGAGACATATATTATTGGGTCGTCAGAACAGTCATCAAGAAAGAAATCTAAGCAACAAAGGTCTTAAGCATGATCTTCATTCTAGAGATGGAAGAGGCATTTGTGATATGAATTTGATCCATAAATTTTGATCCAATGGCTGTAACATGTACCCTTCTGGGTCCTCTACAACTTTTCCCTTTCAAATTCGGTTCCAGACACTTATGTATAAACTATATATGAGACAAATTTGGTGCAGTACAATTTTGGCGGATGTGGAAGAAAAATCGATACATTTTAATCTAGGTTGACACCTTTTGTTGATCAATTTGGTATTGATCTTATTAGAGTTTAGGAAGTGATAAAGAAGTAGTAATATGTTGAGTGTTTGGTTCAGGTGTTTTCATGTTTAAGTGGTTTTCTCTCTTACTCACTCTCTTTACTATATTCACATCATATGCATCATTTTTTCTTAACGTGGATCTGATATCACACTCACCGGGAGCCTCACATACTATGAAATCACCCTTAACTGAATCGTCATCAAATAGCCAACCATAGGCCTAACACAAACTATCAATTTTAATTGATACTAGATAATAGTGAGGACTGGATTATGGATCAAATGTAAGATGTTTTCTGATACACAAGATCCTCATTTGAGGCAAGTGTGTACTTGCATCTATGTGGGGGAATTATGATATGAATATAGTAACTAAAGCTTTTAGGGAGAAAGAAAAGATAATTAGAACATAGTTGTTCTTAAACACACAAGGAGGTTTATTTGTGATTGCTTGATGAAAATATGTTACAAGAGTTCTCCTTTATAGGCAAGGAGGTACATAAAGGACAAAAACAACACTATTTACAAGCATGACATTTTAATATTATAGAAATGTCTTTTTCAAAAGTCTGACACACTTATCTCTTATGGATAAATAATGAAATTATTTTTACACAAAAAGACGAGAAAACACTATTCATAGGTATGCTTATGACATATAAGGGACACTTGTCAACTAGTCTTTGAAAATGAGTTCATGAGATAGGGACATATTCTGATCGGATAAATTCTCATCAGAAAAGCAATCTCCAAAGCGAGATGACCCATGTTGTCAGATGTCATCCATCATGTAAGTGCGATCCATTAATTTTCTATTAGCTTCTTCCACTTGTCCTTTTGAGAATTCTACTTTCATTGGAGAATCTGGATTCTGCTGTGTGGCTTGGGTTGAGCTTTCTCCAATTTCTGGTCTTCTGAATTTTTCATGACTTATACAAATTGTACTATCATCAAGGTTCTTTGGGTCATAGACTAGGAGGATAATATAATCACCAATTGTTTCCCATAAGTGAACATAACTCTTACAATTAAATAACTTAGTTGCGGTATTTGTCTGATAGGGCCTGTGTAGAAAGAAAACAATCTTGAGCTTGCTAATAGCTTCTAAGGCTAATCTTCTCTATTTGATCTCGTCTATGACCGATTTTAATCGATTTCTCCACCATTGTATGGAGAATACCATTCAAGAGTAGTCCAAATCAAGGACTTGTAGTTCTCGGGATTCATTATGTGTTGATACATGGCTTCAGTGGGAATAAGATCAGACATAAATACAATACAGTGGCACACCAAATATACCATAAAAGGTTTTTTGTGAATTTGACATTTGAATTTATTAAAATTGGTAAGAGGAAAGGTATGTCAGGGAAATAAGGAGTATGATCTGGGAGTTTATTCCTTATGATTTTTGTCATGTAATAAAAGAGATTGTTCCTGGCATACTGTTTGAGCTGGGATGGTGAAGAGGAGACTGTTATTTATGGAGGAAGATTCCTGGTTGTGAATGCATGAGCTGGTAGTGGTTTGACCATAAGAATCAGAGGGAAATTGTGCTTGGATGTGATGATTTGGATATGTTTCATAGGTCGGGATAATAGATCAGGGATTACATTCTGGGTTCCTTTGATATGTTTTACAGAGAAATCATATATAGAAAACCAATCTTTGAGGCGAAGGGTTTGAGCATCAGGTAACATCTTATTTTTGAATTCAAGAATCTTGGGAAAAGAGGAATTATCCATCTGGACTTCAAATTAGTAGCCTCTTAGGTGGAAGTCAAATTTTTGAATTTCCATTTTTACAGCGAGAGCTTCCTCGTAGGTGGTGTGATAGTGTTTTTCAGCTTCTTTAAATTGGCCGCTGGCATGACCATAATAGTATCTTTTCCCCTCAAGTTCTTCTATCAGAACTGCTCAATGATCACTGACATTGGTCTGCAGAATTCTTTTCCTATTTCCAGGGATTTTTAGGGCAGGTGGAGTTTATGCGATCTTCTTCAACGCTTTTAATGCTTCAGTTTGCATTGTTCCCCATGGTGTTTTTTTTCTCTTTAGCATTTTTGATAGAGGACTCGTGTATTTCGCAAGTCTTGACAGGAAATCTCTGATATAATTAATTATACTAAGAAATTGTTGAATTTTCTTAACTGTGAGATTTTCATCAGGAAAGTTTAACAGTTCTTGGGCAATATGAGGCTGGGGTTGATATTTCCCTTGGGAGTAATGCATCCCTGAAAAATTAATCTCTGTTTGGCTCAATTGACTTTTCTTTTCAGAGAGCATCATTCCATGTTGTTGGGTTATTTGAAGGAATCAACCCAATAATTGTTTATGGTTTTTTTCCATCTTTTGAGAACAATAACACATCATTGATATATATGAGGATACTATTGATAATGGCCTAAAAAATTATTGTCATGGCTTTTTGAAAAAGTGACGGAGTTACTTTAAGCCCAAATGGTAGCACAGTCCATTGGTACCGGGCGTTAGGAATGCAAAATGCCGTTTTGTAACGATCCTCGGGGTTGATACCTAATTGCCAAAATCCTTGTTAGACTATGGCACGGATCTAGAAGGGGGGGTTGAATAGATCCCAATTAAAAACTTGAGTCGGCGCTACCAATTTGAAAGAAAATTGGTTTTGAAAATTTGTTTTAAGTGCGGAAGCGGCCGAGGAAAATTTTAGTCTAAAACGAACCGTTATTGGAAAACCGGATATGCGTTAAGCTAATGGAGTAGAGATAAAATGAAATACTAATTACTACACTATTTGCACACTCAAGAGATATATTTCACTAACTAGCAAGCCTAGTTCCAATGATCCAAAATACCAGATAAAACTGAATGTAAACTTAAGACAACTTTGGCTTATGCAAATTTACAAACACTTGGTGTGCATACACTCCAAGAGATATTTGAGTTGAGTAAGTAATTCAAATTTATCTAGTACAATACACTATTGTACTTTGTATTCTAACAACAGTTTTAATCTCTTACTCAACTTATATCAACGTTTGGGAAAATTGCTTAAACTAAAATCACTTAATTTTTAAGCTGAAAAACAGATTATGCAGAAAATTAAAGAAGACAGAGATTTGATGAGGCAGTTCCCCCGCCGTCCTCGCTTCGAGGTACGTCTGCCCTCAATTCTAAAAATAGAATTGAGATGATTAATTAGATATCACCTGTGAAATTTAATCGTTTATACAAGGATTGCAAAGCATGTAAACAACAGAACTTCCAATGTGTTGAACGATGCTTCCTATCCTTGCTCTTTGATTCAAGATGAATCAAGACCTTCGATCGTTGTTGCTAGACCTCCGATTCCAGCCCCTTTGTTGAAGAATCTTCCGTTCTTCAAACCCTCGGCCCGGCTGATCTCAAACACAACGAGTCGAACCCGAATCCTTCACTTCAATGCCCCCGAATCCGCTACTAGACTGATGAAGACTTCCTCTTCTCAATCACCTTCGCTCGGCTGAATATTGAAGAACGATTCGTCCAAAAACCCCCAAACACAAACCCGTATTGGAGGACAAAACCCTAACGGTTTTATTCAAGAAAGAACCTGCCACAAGCTTCAACCCGAACTGGATTCTTCGATCACAGCTTCGAACCTTATCACCTTTGCTCGATCACGAACCACATCAAAAGTAATTGTTTGCAGATGATGAGTTGTGAAATGTTGAAGATGAAGATGATGAGTCTTGGACACCTTTTTCACTTTTTCTTGTTTCCTTGAACACTTGAACTCAATTAGCAAATGTTGGTTAATAAAAGTGTTTTAACTTCTATATATAGTAACAAACAAAACCAATTAAAAATAACAGAATTTCAAACATTGGAAATAGCTCAGAAAACTGAGTTTACGCACGAGCGGTCGACCATAGGTCGGCGTGCGCTGAGCCGTGAGTGATGCGCCGACCCCTATGGTCGACCCATGGTTCTATGCGCTGACCCAGGGTTAGTTCATTATGCCATGCGCTGACTTCTGGTCGACGCAAGGAGTTTTTGCGCTGACCCGTGAGTTATGCGCCGACCCTTATGGTCGACGCAAAGGAGCATGCGCTGACCAATCTCAGTTCTGCTGAGCTTTGCGCTGACCCGTGAGCTTTGAGCTGACCCCTATGGTCGACTCAAGGCCTTCAAATCTGCATAAAACTGTGTTTTGTGATTTTCATGCATTTCGTCATGATTACACTTTGTCCACATATGTTTTTGATCATTATAATAGGTTTAGACAAACGTAGAAAAGGATATGGTGGATAATGTGTTTCATTTGTTTGTAGACGTGCATGATGGTCTTTTGTCATCATCGAAACTTGCGATCGTATGTTGTCTGACTCTTTGTCTTTACATACTCCCCCTTTTTGATGATGACAACCTGTATAATTCAGCATGACGAACAGCATGCGATATTGACACATTTTCCACACTCCCCCTTTCTTTTGTAATCTAAGGCTATCTGCAGAAAGCTACTGTTGGTTGTGGGCATTTTTGTCTTTTGTCTGCCTGCTTTGTGCACCTTTCTCCCCCTTTGACAACATCAAAAAGAGAGACAGAGTGATTTTTCAAGATATCAAGGAAATTTCACAGGAAATAACATAAACATATAATAGTAACACACCAATGTCATTTCTGAGCAATAGTCATTGATAAGGAAAACAAGTAAAACATAGAGATACATTCAATATAACAGTCAAACTACATAATGCATGTGAATGTCTATGTCCTAGTGGCGGTGTCCTGGATGATAATAAATTCCCGGGTTTTTGTAAGGGTCAGCCAGAGATGATAGGTATTCGGTGACACCGTTCAGATTCTTGAGACTCATGTCGATCGACTTTTCTTGAAGTTCAAATAAAGCCGAAAAGGTTGCAAACCGGTCATTCATGCTTGTAGAGAAGGAGTCGAGACGTGCATTTTGGGCTTGAATTTGCTCGTTGATATGAGCATAGCGCTCATCTTGAGCTTGCATGAAGGACTGTTGAGCTATCTGCATATTATGCATCATATCCAACAGTTCTGAAGAATCAGCTTGTTGTGGAGGGGACGGAGGAGATTCTTCCTCATCTTGGTAATACGGCTGGTAAAATTGACGTTGAGTTGACCAGCCCTTGTGTTGCCATTCACCCCAGCCACCCCAACGTGGAGCATCTTCTTCATTTGAATGCGACTGCTGAGCCCAAGCGGAGTCCGAATAGTCGTGAGTGTCAACGGGTGGAGGATCATCATCTCCACCATTGTGATCCACATCGTGCCTGACTTCTTCTTCTTCATTTTCTTCTTCATCTTCTTGGTCTTCGCTTTCATCACTATCATCATCTGCAGGAATATTTGCTCTCCGAATAAACTTATACATCCTCCGCTCATTGCACCAAAGATATCCCATCATAGACATAGTTTTTGTACTGAACTCTTTGTCAGATGAGATGGAAGTGTACTTGAAAGACGGATGATGAACGTTAGCTGCAGTCAGGACCTCTTGAATGAAGGATCCGTAGGCAAGCGCCGTTCCTCGTCCGGAGTCACGTAGCCCAAACATTTTACTGGCAATGTAGTACGGTCGGTTGATTTTTATCTTATTTTTCAGAATGTAAATCAGATGAACCTCGGCCGGTTCGACTCTGGAGAGGCCTCCCTTCTTTGGGCGCAGGATTCGTGAGACAACCCACTGAAGGATCCTTTCTCCGGCTTTCAGCTTGCCGGCAGTGACAGTTCGTGGGAACGCGTCATTGTTCACAAACTGATCAGTATAGGGTCGTCTCAGCATGTCATTCAATGCATTCTTAAACTCATAGCCAGCTACGTGGTGAGAGTCAGTGACCTCAGGTAGAAGGTTTCCATCATCATCAACAGACATATCAAAGTATTGGTTCCAGATATTTGATTTAAGCGGTACCTTTGTCGGACCAATTCTAGAGTGGAACTTGTGCCCGCGAAAGTTGTCATGAAGGCCGGCATAGAACACGCGAACAAGGTCTTCACTGTATTTGGTATTACATTCCAAGAAGTTGATAAAGCCCTGATGCTGCAGCAGAGCCAGGACTTCAGGAAGGTGCATGCGTTCAGCGGTAAGTTTGTAGAACGCATGTTGTTGCATAACGCCTCTTTTGCTGATGTCTATGTTGAAGACTTCGACGCGAGCGGGTGGAACGAGTGATACAGCAGATATGGGTAGAGATGCGGCGGATGATTCTCGGGATCTCTTGCCGGAGGGTCTGCGTGATGTGGTAGCCATTTGAGCAAGTTTGAAACGGAGTGTTTGGGTATAGAGAGAAGGTTTAAGAAGGGTTTTGAGAGTGATTCTGCTAGATAGAGGTTTCTCCCAATTTATAGTGGAAAGGTTAGGGTTTTGGGAAGATGGAAGATCAAAGAACAATAGCCACTAGGTAGATGCAAGTTACAAAGTAGTGGGTAGTTTGAAAGGTGATGGAATGTAAATGCATAATTAATGATGATTTTTGGATGGGAATGCATGAAAAACGATTTAAATTTTTCTACAGAAAAACGAAATTTTTGAGCGATGCGTCGACCATAGCCCTATATGCGTCGACGCATACTGTTTGGTTTTTGTGAAAATGCAGAAATTAATTTGCTTGCGTCGACCATAGCCCTGCTGCGGTCGACTCATACAGTCCAAATTTCAATTTTTCACTATTTTCCACATGCAATGACAGGTTTGATGCATAATTAACACACCATACAGCAATAAACATCCAAAGGGAGAAATCATATATATATATATATATATATATATATATATATATATATATATATATATATATATATATAAACAACATCATTATGGGATATAACTATTGTAGTCATGAGATTTTGCAGAGAGAGAAAGAGAGGAACAGTATCACCTCAATGCCAGAGTGACTTAGTGAACGGTAGACTTGTGCTTACAACAACATAGTTTGGTTAGAGGCACAAGATTAAAGTCTTATATGTAATAAGGTAAAACAGCAGATTACAGTCCCCGTTCCGAAATATCGAGAATGCCAAGTTCTCGGCGGATATGAAAGAAAGGTTCAGTGGCTAGCGGCTTTGTGAAAATGTCCGCTAGTTGATTTTCAGTATTGACATGTTCAAACACGATGTCACCTTTCTCTACATGATCCCGAAGAAAGTGGTGTCGTATTTCGATATGTTTGGTGCGAGAATGTAGCACAGGATTCTTGGTTAGGTTAATGGCACTTGTATTGTCACAAAAAATGGGAATACGTTCAAGTTTGAGGTTAAAATCCAATAGTTGTTGCTTAATCCATAGGATTTGGGCACAACAACCACCGGCGGCAGCGTATTCCGCTTCGGCGATTGACAAAGCAACAGAAACCTGTTTCTTGCTATGCCAACTGACCAAAGAGTTTGAAAATAAGTGACAAGTGCCATTGGTGCTCTTCCTATCCGATTTGCAACCGGCAAAGTCGGAATCAGAAAAACCTACCAATGAACAATCATTACCTTTGGAATACCATAGTCCATACTTCGGAGTACCGGATAGGTATCGAAGTATTCGTTTGACGGCTTTTAAATGGGATTCCTTGGGACATGATTGATATCTTGCGCACATGCATACGCTAAACATAATATCGGGACGAGAAGCAGTAAGATAAAGGAGTGAACCAATCATACCTCTATACCGTTTTACATCTACTTCCTTACCGTCTTCATCTTTGTTCAAGTTTGTACACGTAGGCATGGGGGTGTCTATGGCCTTAGATTTTGCCATGTCAAATCTCTTGATAAGGTCCAAACAGTACTTTGTCTGGCTCACGAAAGTTCCTTCTTTGAGCTGTTTGATTTGCAGACCGAGAAAGTATGTGAGCTCCCCCATCATACTCATCTTGAATTCGCCCTGCATAAGGTCAGAAAACTCTCTCACAAGATTCATGTTAGTAGATCCAAATATGATATCATCTACATAAATTTGCACTAATATCAAGTGCTTTCCTTGACGTTTAATGAAGAGGGTTGTGTCAACCTTTCCTCTTGAGTATTTTTGATCGAGTAAGAATTTGCTTAGTCTCTCATACCAAGCTCTAGGAGCTTGTTTGAGGCCATACAAGGCTCTTTTTAGTTTATAGACATGATCAGGATACTCATGGGATTCGAAACCCGGAGGTTGTGCGACATAAACCTCTTCATTTATGTGACCGTTAAGGAATGCACTCTTGACATCCATTTGGAATAGCTTAAAGTCTTCCGCACATGCGAAAGCAAGGAGAAGGCGTATAGCCTCGAGTCGGGCAACCGGCGCATAAGTTTCCTCATAGTCGATGCCTTCCTCTTGGTTATACCCTTGCGCGACTAAACGTGCCTTATTACGGGTTATTACCCCGTTTTCGTCCAGCTTGTTCCTAAACACCCATCGGGTGCCGATTACTCGATGATCTCGCGGAGGAGGGACAAGGTCCCAGACCTCATTTCTGGTGAACTGATTAAGTTCCTCCTGCATTGATAAAAACCAGTGTTCATCGAGTAGGGCTTCTTTAGGGTTTTTAGGTTCCATCTGCGAAACGAAAGCGAAGTGATAACAGAAGTTACTTAGCTTAGATCGAGTTGTTACGCCCTTTGATATGTCCCCGAGAATGTTGTCTATTGGATGGTCTTTGGAAGACTTCCAAGCTTGAGGAAGATCATCGTTTGAAGGCGGATGAACTACCTCGGTTTCCTCATGGTGTACATCTTTTTCCTCCTCAATTTTGACTATGTCGGGTTGATCAATCCCCGGCTCGCCACCTTTGAGTATGTCTTCAGTAGATGTACCTGCACCATGTAAAACACTACCCTTTCCGACATTTCTCGGATTGGATTCATCAAAAGTGACATGTACAGACTCTTCTACAGTAAGTAATCGCTTGTTGTATATTCTATATGCTTTGCTAGATTGAGAGTATCCGAGGAAGATACCTTCGTCGGCCTTGGAATCGAATTTTCCTAAGTTTTCCTTTCCATTGTTCAATACGAAACATTTGCAACCAAAGACATGTAAGTGAGAAACATTTGGCTTTCGCCCTTTTAAAAGTTCATACGGTGTTTTGTTTAGAATGGGACGAATGAGCACCCTATTCAAAACGTAACAAGCCGTACTAATGGCGTCAGCCCAAAAATATTTCGGTAGGCCACTTTCATTGATCATTGTTCCTCCCAATTCTTCCAAAATTCGATTTTTACGCTCCACAACCCCATTTTGTTGAGGAGTACGTGGAGCGGAGAAGTTATGATCAATACCATGGTTACCGCAATATTCTTCAAATAAGTGATTTTCAAATTCACCTCCATGATCGCTTCTAATTGCAACAATGTTTGTATTTAGTTTATTTTGGGAAAGCTTAGCAAATCGTTCAAAGGCGGCGAATGTGTCACTCTTACTTACTAAGAAAATAGTCCAACAAAATCGAGAAAAGTCGTCCACTATTACGAAACCGTAATAGTTTCCTCCTAGACTTTTAATCCTAGATGGTCCAAATAAATCCATATGGAGAAGCTCGAGAGGTCTAGTTGTTGAAACGATATTTTTGGATTTAAATGAGATCCTCGTTTGCTTCCCCTTTTGACAAGCATCACAAAGGTGATCCTTGGTGAACTTAATTTTGGGGAGACCTAGGACTAGATCTTTTGAGACTACTTTGTTGAGTAAGTCAAAGTTAACATGTGCTAAACGCCTATGCCATAACCATGAATCTTCACTCATTGTTACGAGGCATTTGTCACTTGTTAACGATACTTCATTTAAGTCAAGCATATAGACATTGTTCACACGAAGACCATTAAACATACTCTTCTTATCATCATTATGTACAATTTTGCAACAATCCTTTGAAAATGATACATTGTATCCTTTGTCACATAATTGACTGATGCTAAGTAGATTGTGTTTAAGACCTTCGACAAGCAACACATCAGAAATAGTAGTAGAGGAGGGATTACCTACACTACCTTTACCAAGTATTGCTCCACGGTTGTTATCACCATAAGTTACATATCCCTTCTTCTTAGCCACAAAGTCAATGAAGAGAGATATGTCACCTGACATGTGCCTTGAGCATCCACTGTCGAGAAATCATCTTCTCTCGGTAGTCTCGAGGCATTGTACCTGTGACAAGATAATTAACAAGAGAAGGTACCCAATTGCTTATTGGGTCCTGAGTGGTGAGGAACGAAATGGTTGCATTTGGGCATCCATTGATAAATGCCTTTAGGAACTAAAAACCTCCTAAATCTACATTTAGCAATGGAATGACCTTTCTTGCAACAATAGAGACAAGAGAAAGCTACATTTGGATTGCTTTTGCTATCTTCATCTTTTATAACATATTTATATTTTTGATATGGATTAACCATACTTTTTCGAAAATTAGATTTGTTGATAGCAAAAGTAATCTTGGGCTCAAGAGCCTTGTCAAGTTTGGCTTTTAGGTTTCTTACTTCACCTTGCCAAATGTAACAAGTATCACACCCAAAGTTCATCATTCTACTTTTAAGGTCCTCATAACTTGTTTTTGTGCTTTCCACTATAGAAGCTTTAAGAGCCTCAAGTTTCCGTTCGGATTCTTGAATTTTATGTTCCAAATGAGAAAAAAAATTCTTATTTGAGGCAAGCCTTTTAAAGGCTTCTTTTGCTTCATAGTGTAAAGTATCAAAAGTAGTTTGCAATTCATTATGAGACATACTAGAGGTTTTTTCATATTTAGCATGTCGTACCTGTTTCTTTTTGTTCTTTTGATGAGCAGAAAGGCATAGATTTGCATTTTCATCTTCATCACTAGAGCTTTCATCATCAGAGGAGTCGCTATCGCTTTCCCAAGCGATGTATGCTCTCCTTAGCTTTGATGGTTTCTTGTGTGGTTTGTATGAGTCTTTTTCTTTTGTCTTTTTGTTCATCGGACAGTCCGGTTTGTAGTGACCCGGCTTTCCACACTTATAGCACGACCCTCTAGTTGTTTTTCCTTTTGAGTCATCATTTTTGGAGAACCTAGATTGCTTCCGGAAGTTTACCAGGTTCTTCTCGGAATGTTGGATGCCGTTCTTTCTTACGTAACGGTTGTAGCGTTTGACGAACAGCCCCATATCTTCACTCTTGTCCTCTTCTTCTTCGTCACTCGATGAATAATCACTTTGCTCTTTTGCTTGAGACTTTGAGGAGGAAGTCTTTAGAGCTATTGATTTCTTTTCACTCACCTTTGCTTTGTCTTTCTTGTCTTTCTTTTCGTGTTGTTCCATGCTTAAGAGAACTTGTTCGTGCTCTTGTAGTTTACCGAACAATGTTGTCAAGTCCAATGTGGTAAGATCATTTGCCTCTTTTATGGCGGTCACTTTCAGCTGCCATTCCCTGTTAAGACATCTTAAGATCTTATTAGTAGCAATATCATTGGAAACAGGCCTACCAAGTGAATGTAATCGATTGGTGAGATGAGTGAATCTCTTTTGCATGTCGGCAATGGTTTCCCCTTGCTCCATGAAAAAGATATCAAACTCTTGTGTTAGTGTATTGATTCTAGCCAATTTAACATCATTTGTCCCCTCATGGGCAATTTGTAGTGAATCCCATATGGCCTTAGCAGTAGGACAATGGGATACACGATAGTATTCATCTACACCTAATGAGGAGATAAGGATGTTTTTGGCTTTCCAATCATAATTGTATTTCTTTTCATCATCATCGGTCCATTGTGCTTCGGGCTTAGGCACAACTTCGTTGTTCTCATTGGTCATGGTTATTTGAATTGGACCATTGAGAATAACATTCCATATTTTTCTATCTATGGAATTTATGTGCACCCGCATACAGTCTTTCCAATAACTATAATTTTCACCATTGAAAACGGGAGCTCTATTGTAAGCCCCTTTAGGTTCGTTAGCCATTTTCTATCAACGTTGTATTTTGAAGCACAGAGTGAACCGGAGCTCCTGATACCACTTGTTAGACTATGGCACGGATCTAGAAGGGGGGGTTGAATAGATCCCAATTAAAAACTTGAGTCGGCGCTACCAATTTGAAAGAAAATTGGTTTTGAAAATTTGTTTTAAGTGCGGAAGCGGCCGAGGAAAATTTTAGTCTAAAACGAACCGTTATTGGAAAATCGGATATGCGTTAAGCTAATGGAGTAGAGATAAAATGAAATACTAATTACTACACTATTTGCACACTCAATAGATATATTTCACTAACTAGCAAGCCTAGTTCCAATGATCCAAAATACCAGATAAAACTGAATGTAAACTTAAGACAACTTTGGCTTATGCAAATTTACAAACACTTGGTGTGCATACACTCCAAGAGATATTTGAGTTGAGTAAGTAATTCAAATTTATCTAGTACAATACACTATTGTACTTTGTATTCTAACAACAGTTTTAATCTCTTACTCAACTTATATCAACGTTTGGTAAAATTGCTTTAACTAAAATCACTTAATTTTTAAGCTGAAAAACAGATTATGCAGAAAATTAAAGAAGACAGAGATTTGATGAGGCAGTTCCCCCGCCGTCCTCGCTTCGAGGTACGTCTGCCCTCAATTCTAAAAATAGAATTGAGATGATTAATTAGATATCACCTGTGAAATTTAATCGTTTATACAAGGATTGCAAAGCATGTAAACAACAGAACTTCCAATGTGTTGAACGATGCTTCCTATCCTTGCTCCTTGATTCAAGATGAATCAAGACCTTCGATCGTTGTTGCTAGACCTCCGATTCCAGCCCCTTTGTTGAAGAATCTTCCGTTCTTCAAACCCTCGGCCCGGCTGATCTCAAACACAACGAGTCGAACCCGAATCCTTCACTTCAATGCCCCCGAATCCGCTACTAGACTGATGAAGACTTCCTCTTCTCAATCACCTTCGCTCGGCTGAATATTGAAGAACGATTCGTCCAAAAACCCCCAAACACAAACCCGTATTGGAGGACAAAACCCTAACGGTTTTATTCAAGAAAGAACCTACCACAAGCTTCAACCCGAACTGGATTCTTCGATCACAGCTTCGAACCTTATCACCTTTGCTCGATCACGAACCACATCAAAAGTAATTGTTTGCAGATGATGAGTTGTGAAATGTTGAAGATGAAGATGATGAGTCTTGGACACCTTTTTCACTCTTTCTTGTTTCCTTGAACACTTGAACTCAATTAGCAAATGTTGGTTAATAAAAGTGTTTTAACTTCTATATATAGTAACAGACAAAACCAATTAAAAATAACAGAATTTCAAACATTGGAAATAGCTCAGAAAAATGAGTTTACGCACGAGCGGTCGACCATAGGTCGGCGTGCGCTGAGCCGTGAGTGATGCGCCGACCCCTATGGTCGACCCATGGTTCTATGCGCTGACCCAGGGTTAGTTCATTATGCCATGCGCTGACTTCTGGTCGACGCAAGGAGTTTTTGCGCTGACCCGTGAGTTATGCGCCGACCCTTATGGTCGACGCAAAGGAGCATGCGCTGACCAATCTCAGTTCTGCTGAGCTTTGCGCTGACCCGTGAGCTTTGAGCTGACCCCTATGGTCGACTCAAGGCCTTCAAATTTGCATAAAACTGTGTTTTGTGATTTTCATGCATTTCGTCATGATTACACTTTGTCCACATATGTTTTTGATCATTATAATAGTGTCATACCCCAAAATTTACCCATCATTTTTCCTGAAAAAAAAAAAAAAATTTAAAAAAAAAAAAAAAAAAAAAAAAAAAAAAACGAAAAAAAAAAACGAAAAAAAAAAAAATAAAAAAATTAATTAATTAATTAATTAATTAATTAATTAATTAATTAATTAATTAATTAAATAATTAAAATAAATAAATAAATAAAATATAACAAATTATTTTGGACTTGGGTCTCCCTCATTCCAAGCCCATTACCCACAAAATTAGTCTATAAATACTGAAGTTTCAGTAGAGGAAAAGGGACTTGGAGTTAGACTTGGAGTTACACTTGGAGTTACACTAGGAGATTCACTTGAGAAAAAGGGAGAGAAGCAAAAGTACTCTGAGGTTTCCTTAGAACAAAACCACGAGGAAAAAGATAGTGAGAGAAGGAAATCTAGGAACTACTCTGCAGCAACCTCCAGGCAACTCTGAAAGGTTCATTCTGACTCAAAGACTTTCAGCTCAAGCAAACCCTGCCATTTGATTTTTCTTCTCCAATCAGGTTTGCCCTATATCCATCATCTTTATGCCTTTAATTTGAATGCTCTAAATATATGAAGTATTATGGGTGAATTTGATACCCTTTTGATGCATGTGTTTGACAAGAGGTTTAGGCCTCCTACCCTTTATTGTTTTTTTGTGAATTGAAAGGGCATGATTCATGTGGTTACATTTTGATTTGAGGGCAACTCTTGGTTACCCTATTTTGTTTCACTAACCCTTTTGTTGAGTTTTTGTGAAGGCACATGACTTTTGCAGGGATAACTCGCGTGGTTTCCCACTTTATTTGTGGGATACCCCTAGAGGTTTCATTCCGATTACCTGTACTGACTCACTTTCTTTGATGGTGTTTAGCTTGGAAGGATCCCTGGGTTTCCCATTCCTTTAATTGCTGTAACTTCGGATCTTTATCCGTGTGGTAATTTTTTCCCTTTCTCATACTTTATCGCTTTCTTAGCTGGAAGACCTCGATAGGAGGCAATGTTTGAGCCCCTTGGTGGCATTTTACTTTGAGATACATGTTTTGTGTTTTGTATTCATATCCCTGCAGGTAGCGCGGTTCCTTCGTCAAGGACTGCCTTTTTGCCCTCGAGCATCCCAAACCCTAAAACCCAAAGCAACATGTTTACTCCTTCTACTACAGGCGAGTAAGTCTCCAAAGGTCGAGCATCCGGTAGATTGCGTAGTGACGTCGTTCGTCCAAAACCCAATCCATAACCCCGTAGTTAGCCGAACTACGGTTTGC
This sequence comes from Lathyrus oleraceus, assembly GCF_024323335.1. Classification (NCBI taxonomy): domain Eukaryota; kingdom Viridiplantae; phylum Streptophyta; class Magnoliopsida; order Fabales; family Fabaceae; genus Lathyrus; species Lathyrus oleraceus. The sequence continues at coordinate 38,391,773 of NC_066580.1, read as the reverse complement.
TCTGATTCTCATTCCAGATGAGATACGTAGGCATAAGACGCGATGTCTTAGCGAGCACACATCCCCCAACCCATAGGTCAGCCGAGCTACGAAGACTCTGATTCTCATATTCAGATGAGATACGTATGCAGTGGATGCGACATCCACGCGAGTCATTTTCATTTAACCCTTTTTTTTTGGGTAAACAGCACAAGATAAACTCACACCCTTTAGACAAGAACTACAAAAGTGGATCCCGTAGAGTACTACGGATGTGTAGGGGTGCTAATACCTTCCCTTCGCATAACCGACTCCCGAACCCAAGATTTGGTTGCGAGACCTTGTCTTTTCCTTTCCTCTTTTCAGGTTTACTTCGAGCGTTTCCTTTCCCTCCTTTGGGATGAATAACGCACGGTGGCGACTTTTCTGTCATTTTCTTTCGCCGGTTGTTTTTTCGCACACTGTATTTTTCAGGTTGCGACAGTTCACATATCCCAGGAAAAGGTTATTGGCTAGGTATTCCACTTTATTTGTGGGATACCCTTGTGGAGTTTCACCCTAAATTAATTAATTTCTAATGTATTAATTTTTTAATATATTATTTTTAATAATTTTAATGTGGAGTTTCATCCTAATTATATAATTAATTGTAAAACTTTGCCTTTGAATAAGTGATCTTGGACCTCTCTTTGTTGCCTTACGATTACGATATTACGGTCATGTCCCGCGAATGTGGGGATACCCTTAGCAAAGACCCTTCGGTTAAATCATCATAAAATAAATTATAGTCCCTCGGATGTTGCCTTCGAATATACAACTTTGTCCCTCGATGACCCTCCGATGTTGCCTACGATTAAATGATGATAGTCCCTTCGAATGCTAAGGTATCCTCATAACTGTTGCCTTCAATGACCAATCGATGACCCTACGATGACCCTTTTACATCCAAAGGATAAAACTACTTATTTCTCAATAATAAGGACAGTTTTACCCTCATAAGGATAGGAAATGCCCGTACAGACCTTGGGTCGGTATAACTCTTAATTGCTGGCTCACAACTTAAAACACTTTTTCACACCTCACACCTTTCAAAATACCTTTAGAAAATCACCACTTGGTATACATTCATACTAGAATCATTACCGAGTTATATTTTTCTAAACAATTTTCAAAACTAAACGAGATAACCACTTTGTATACATTCATACAAGAATCATTACAAAGTTAAATTCTCTTTTCAAAACAATTTTCCAAACAATTCACAAACACTTTTTTTAGACAAAAATAATATAAGTGATCGAGCAATTAAGAGCCCATGGATAACCATGGATACAAAGGGTGCTAACACCTTCCCTTTGTATAATGTACCTCCCGAACCCAAAATCTAAATTAAGGTCTTTCCTGTTCTTTTCCACCTTTCCTTATTGGATAAAAGAAAAGTCGGTGGCGACTCTTGCTAACCGCGACATTGCGATTAAAACCACAAAAAGTCCAGTTCACCGTATGACAGAACTGGCGACTCTGCTGGGGAATATTTAAAAAGAGAGGTTACCTTAAAAACAAGATCACTTATTCAATTTGTCTGATTTATTTTTAAGGGATTGCTTGGGTATGTTATGCTTGAGTGAAAGATCCTACACCCGGATCTAGTGTACCTTAGGTAAGTAGCAAGAGATCATCGCGACTGTCCGGCGTATACTGGAATGGTCAAAATGATGGCTACGGTTAATGTGGCACTTTGGATGTCCTGATGTTCCTCATGTTAGTTGAGGAAATATTTGGCATTCGCGTGGTGTCATAAAAGCATTAACCAGACCTTTAGAACCCTAATTGACTCATCCTGGCCATTAGAAAGTAGTGAGATAACTGGCTTCGGTTCCGACTGGAGTTGGTTGAGACTCGATACTACACTCTTTGAGATTGGACTTTAGGGAAGCTTCGGTCAACCACTTGGTGTTGCACTGAAGTGGACTTAAGGAAAGGTCAATGATTTGAGATCCTTCTAGAACCCGGTTACTATTCTAAGACAGGTTGAACCCACCAAACTTCAGTGGGGAGGGTACTTACCTATGGAACTCATGCAAGCCTTAAAACCTAGGAATGATTGTTGTATGACTTGCTTATGCTTGTTATTTGTTTAATATCATAATATCATAACATCATAACATCATAACATTATGACATTGCACTAATCACTTCGAGGACTTAGGGATTTAACTTGGCTCTATTTTGTAAGGCTATGGCTCCCAGGAAGACTATCCGGATAAATTTTGTAGTCATCTCTCCTCAACTCAAGGATTTAGTGTCAGAACTTCCTGATCAGGCTCAGTTCGTCAAAAAGCATGGTTCTCTCCTCGATTTGGTTACCACTGGTTTCAAAGAAGATATGATGAGAGTCCTATTCCAGTTCTTCGATCCTAAACATCATTGCTTCACATTCCCAGATTATCAGTTGGTGCCCACATTAGAAGAATTTTCCCAGCTGCTTGGGATACCTATTCTTGATCAAATACCTTTCAGTGGTTTAGAAAAGATTCCGAGGTCCGAAAAAGTTGCCGCAGCTTTACACATGACAAAGTCAGATATTGAAGCTAATTGGGTAACAAGAAGTGGAGTTAAGGGTTTACTTGCCAAATTTCTGATGAATAAGGCCCGAGAATTCTTAAAAGTCATGAATGTCCATGCTTTCGAGGAGATTCTAGCATTACTAATCTATGGTTTGGTGTTATTCCCTAATCCAGATCAATTCATAGATATGAATGCTATTCAGATATTTCTCGCTCGTAACCCTGTGCCTACCTTGCTCGGCGACATTCTGCATTCCCTTCACACTCGTACTATGAAGAGGCAAGGGACTCTCATGTGCTGCATACCTTTATTATCCAGGTGGTTTATTTCGCACCTTCCTCAGTCAGTCTTGAAGAATGAGCAAAGTTTGAGATGGTCTCAAAGGATAATGTCGCTCTCCCACTCAGACATCCGTTGGTGTCCTCATTTCAAAGAAAACAATATCATCATTGACCGTTGTGGAGAATTCCCTAATGTACCACTCATGGGGATAAGAGGAGGTATTACTTATAATCCTGCTTTAGCCCTACGTCAGTTTGGTTGTGCTCGAAGAGATGGTCCACATGAAATAATTATACAAGGCACGGTGTTTGACTATGATAACGATTCCCAAGGTCTCCGTCAAAGATTTGTGCGAGCTTGGGGCATGGTGAAAAGAAGTACTTTAGGATAGAAAAACTCTATTCCTATGGAACCTTATCTCAGATGGGTCCGCACAAGAGCTCGTGAACTTGTCATGCCATATCTGGCAGTCGGACCACTGATTGTTGAACCAGAAGCTGAAGGAGGTACTCCTCAGATCGTTCCTTATCCAGATATGCCTACCGATGTTGAAGAGTTAAAGAAGTCCTGGATCTAGTTGAGAGAGGAAAGGGATACTTTTGAAGCCCAGTTCTGTGCTACAAGGAAGAAGGTGTTAGAGCTCACCGGCCAGCTTAATGAGGAACGAAGACTCAATACATATCTTCGCCCAGAAAGAAGCCGTCCCTGGGAGACCTGAGCTTTTATTGTATTTTACTTCTTATTTTAATGAATATTAATCAAATATTATTAATAAAAGTGGCTTTCTTTTTGGTAGTTTATGCAAAATTAAATTCCAAAAGTCCTTGAAAACATTTCATACATTGCATAGCATAACATGACATTGCATAACAGGTACTCTAAAAGGATCAGTATTCTCACGGTTTTCCTTCAAACAGAAAAATGGACCTCGAACAAACTGTCAAAGATCTCCAGGCTCCGAATGCTCAACTCCAGGAGATGATCTTGAACTTATCCAAGGGGCAGGAGGAACTGAAGACTCTCTTGCTCAAGAAGAAAAAGGACAAGAAATCTGTGAGGCACATTAACCCGGGAAGAAGGCAGTTTACGAAGATCAATATGACTTTAGCACAAGCACTGCAGGGTATGCTAAAAGTAAATTTAATTACCCTCAGAGATCCTCCTGCAAAACCCAACACTACTTCTCCTCGTTATAATCCCAACGCCAGGTGTGCCTATCACTCCGATAGCCCCGGGCATGATACGAATGATTGCTGGTCACTGAAGAACAAGATTCAGGATATGATCGACGCTGGGGAATTTGAATTTGATCCTCTGGATATTCCTAATGTCATCACTGCTCCTATGCCCGATCATGACAAGACTGTTAATGCTGTAGAAGATGTGAATAGCGATTGCAACTTGGATAATTGGAAGGCTGAAGACACTATTCCAACTTCCTTTAGTCAGGAGTAATTGTTTGTTGTTTATTCAATGTATCAAATTTGGTTAAATGTTTTGTCATTCTCATAAGCATATTCATATTCAATAAATCAATGGACTTTTTGCATTCAAATATTGCGCTCTTTATCTTTCCTGTCATTTTTCAAATAAGCTATGCTTTCTTGCACACACTCACGTAACAAATTGCGTATCCACATCCACTCTGGATCCTGTTGATAATAGTTCTGCTACTGTTCATTATGACTTCGAAAATCCGATCTACCAAGCCGAAGATGGAAGTGAGGAAGATTGTGAAGTACCTGAAGAACTTGCCAGACTGTTACTGAAAGAAGAAAGGACTGTACAGCCGCATGAGGAGTCAATTGAAACTGTCGATCTGAGTACTAAAAGTAGACAAGAAAGAAGTCAGAAGCCTCTTGGGGCACTTGAATTACATTGCCCGGTTTATATCCTACTTGACTGCTACTTGCAAACCTATCTTCAAATTACTGGGGACAGTCAAGAGATGATGAATGTCAGGAAACTTTTGATAAAATCAAGAAGTGTCTCCAAGAACCTCCAATTCTGACACCACCAGTTGAAGGAAGACCTCTAATCATGTATTTGACCGTGTTAGAAAATCCAATGAGGTGTGTTGGGGCAACATGACGAGTCTGGTCGAAAAGAGCATGCCATATACCGCCTTAGCAAAAGGTACCGACTGTGAAACAAGATACTCATAGCTCGAGAAAGCTTGCTGCGCTTTGGCTTGGGCTGCTCGCCGACTAAGACAGTACATGTTGAATCATACCACTTTATTGATTTCTAAGATGGGTTCTATCAAATATCTATTCGAGAAACTTGTTGTCTCCTGAAAGAGTTATCACTGATAATAGTGCTAATTTGAACAACAAGATGGTTACTGCACTCTGCACGCGGTTCAAAATAAAACACTCTAATTCTTCTCCGTACCGGCCAAGGATGAACGGCGCCGTGGAGGCTGCTAACAATGTCCAGAAGCTTATACAAAAGATGACAGTAATGTACAAAGACTGGCATGAGATGTTACCATTTGCTTTTCATGACTATCGCACTTCAGTACGCACTTCGACAGGGGCAGCTCCGTTCTCTTTAGTCTATGGAATGGAAGCCATCTTACCAGTGGAAGTTCAGATTCCCTCGCTAAGAATCATGAAAGAGGCGGGCTTAGATGAAGAGGAACGGATTCAGACTCGACTCGATCAGATAAATTTGATTGAAGAGACTCGCGGCTGTTTGTCATAGGCAGATATATCAGAAACGCATGACCCAGGCATTCAACGAAAGGGTCAAGCGACAAGTGTGTCAAATTGGCGACTTGGTAATCAAGCGTATCGTGCTACCGCAAACTGATCCCAGAGGCAAATGGACTCCCACGTACAAAGGGCCATTTGTAGTTAGGAAGGTATTCTCTGGTGGAGCCATGATACTTGCCACAGTGGATGGCGAAGATTTCCCGCATCCCGTGAACGCGGACATAGTTAAAAAATACTACGCATGAAAAAGACCCGCTAGATCGACGTATCTAGGCAAAAGTAAGGGCATCCCGGCGAACCAAAAGGGTTCGGGCAAAAATTAGGGATATATATAAAAAAATGTACACCCGGCAAGTCGAAAACCTGAAAAGGTGGCTTGGGCAAAAAAGGGTATCCTGGTGGACTGAAAACCTGAAAAGGCGGTCCAGGCAAAAATTAGGGATTAAAGCGTATGACTATGTCCCGTTCTCAGTCAACTTTCATCCAAGTTCGAGGGACTGACCAAGCCAATCACTTCTATCCGACAGCAAGGGATGAGATGCTCGAAGACATAATGACAGTAGTAGGCTTAAAATCAATAGGACTTTTTCTGCATAGCTTTCTCTTTGTTTTTGACAATTTCCTCTTACTAGGATTTCTGTCTCCTTGTACACAATTTGCCTGTTTATAGGCCTTCTTTCAAAAATCAATACAACCCTCTTTCAAAAAAAGATGCTTTTGTTTTTTACTTTTCTGTTTTGGTTGCGTAAATGTCCATTGATTTAATTTGAATTAATATGTGCATTTGAATATGATCAATGTTTATCAAAAATACGTACATAGAATAGCAATAGCAATTACTACAAGACTTCGGGATCGAGGATAAGGTCTAATCATGCTTCCAATGAATCCACTACCAATTCTCTTCCCCCAGCAAGCCTGTTTTTTTTCCCCAGAAGAAGTTGGCAGTATTCCCCGGCACAACCAGCTATTCCCCAACAGAGGTCGGCATCATCAGACAGATTGATCATCTCATCCATCCCCAGCCATGCTCTGTTGAATATCTCTACCATCAGACAGAAATCAGAACCCCCAGCCGAGAGAGGGTCCTCAACACGAATATCTCCAATCAGTAGATGGGGATTTATTTTCCCCAGTAGAGTCCCCAAGCAGAACTTCTCATACGCATAACTCATTCATTGCATCATTTCACAGCATACGCATGCATACAACATTCGCATTTATTTTCGAAAGCATAAAACATCTCATGCATCATGACATGGCATAAATCTAACTTTTCTTTGCAGGTTCATTATCCTCCTGATATAGTCAAAGTAAAAGGCTCATTCAGGCAGACGCCTTTATCAATCACAAACAAGATTCAGATACATATTCCAGATGCAATTCATGGGAACATTCATTCTGACAACACTTCGATATCCTCCTAGCGATGGCATCTTTAAGCCCATCCCAGACATTTATTGCAAGTACAACGTATACAGATACAGCCTAACATACGGTTCATTCTGATTCAGCTCAACATATGACTCCTTCAACTCAGATACGATCTAGCATACGATCCATTCTGACCTTCTTCAACTCAGATACGATCTAACAGACGATCCATTCTGACCCTCAACAACTCAGATACGATCTAGCGTACGATCCATTCTGACCTTCTTCAACTCAAGTACAGTCTAATGCACGACCAAGTTAGACCTTCATCTGACCAGATGCTACCTTCGGACAGGTACATTTCTGGATGGTAGTCCAGTATACGGCTACTCCCTTTCCCAGATGCTACCTTCGGACAGGTACATTTCTGGATGGTAGTCTAGTATACGGCTACTCCCTTTCTCAGATGCTACCTTCGGACAGGTACATTTCTGAATGGTAGTCTAGTATACGGCTACTCCCTTTCCCAGATGCTACCTTCGGACAGGTACATTTCTGGATGGTAGTCCAGTATACGGCTACTCCCTTTCCCAGATGCTACCTTCGGACAGGTACATTTCTGGATGGTAGTCCAGTATACGGCTACTCCCTTTCTCAGATGCTACCTTCGGACAGGTACATTTCTGAATGGTAGTCTAGTATACGGCTACTCCCTTTCCCAGATGCTACCTTCGGACAGGTACATTTCTGGATGGTAGTCCAGTATACGGCTACTCCCTTTCTCAGATGCTACCTTCGGACAGGTACATTTCTGAATGGTAGTCTAATATACGGCTACTCCCTTTCCCAGATGCTACCTTCGGACAGGTACATTTCTGGATGGTAGTCCAGTATACGGCTACTCCCTTTCCCAGATGCTACCTTCGGACAGGTACATTTCTGGATGGTAGTCCAGTATACGGCTACTCCCTTTCCCAGATGCTACCTTCGGACAGGTACATTTCTGGATGGTAGTCCAGTATACGGCTACTCCCTTTCCCAGATGCTACCTTCGGACAGGTACATTTCTGGATGGTAGTCCAGTATACAGCTACTCCCTTACTCAGATGCTACCTTCGGACAGGTACATTTCTGAATGGTAGTCTAGTATGCGGCTACTCCCTTTCCCAGATGCTACCTTCGGACAGGTACATTTCTGGATGGTAGTCCAGTATACGGCTACTCCCTTTCCCAGATGCTACCTTCGGACAGGTACATTTCTGGATGGTAGTCTAGTATACGGCTACTCCCTTTCCCAGATGCTACCTTCGGACAGGTACATTTCTGAATGGTAGTCTAGTATACGGCTACTCCCTTACTCAGATGCTACCTAGTGTACGGTACATTTCTGAAGTGTAGTCTAGTGTACGACTACTCCCTTTTACCATCAGATTCAGCCTACTGGACGGCTCATTCTGCAACTCAGATTCGATTTAATGTACGATCCATTCTGAGCTCCAGCAACTCCAATGCGGTCTAACGTACGACCCATTCGGATCCTCAACTACTCAGATGCTACCTAGTGTACGGTACATTTCTGAAGTGTAGTCTAGTGTACGACTACCCCTTTCATCATCAGATTCAGCCTAACGGACGGCTCTCTCTTCAACTCAGATACGATCTAGCGTATGGTCCATTCTGATCCTTTATCCCCAACAGCATATGACACACTCCGACTCCCCAGCGAAGTCGGCAGCCTAATGGATGACTCATTATTCGGTCTAATGTACGACCCAGTGTGGCACCCATGTCTTCAAATTGGCCTAATGTACGGCTCGATCTGAAGCTTTCGTCATCAAACCTCCCGGATGGCATCTTTAAGCCCATCTCCATCAAGACCAACTGTCGATCCTCAAGTGCAAATTTTTGGGGCATTCTAGTGTTCAATAATCTTCCACCTCCAGACCACGAATGGCATACACGCCATCCTAACTCTCTCGGTTCAAGAATATTGAACAGGGGCAGCTGTCATACCCCAAAATTTACCCATCATTTTTCCTGAAAAAAAAAAAAAAATTTAAAAAAATTTAAAAAAAAAAACGAAAAAAAAAATTTTAAAAAAAAAAAAAAAAAAATTAATTAATTAATTAATTAATTAATTAATTAATTAATTAATTAAATAATTAAAATAAATAAATAAATAAAATATAACAAATTATTTTGGACTTGGGTCTCCCTCATTCCAAGCCCATTACCCACAAAATTAGTCTATAAATACTGAAGTTTCAGTAGAGGAAAAGGGACTTGGAGTTAGACTTGGAGTTACACTTGGAGTTACACTAGGAGATTCACTTGAGAAAAAGGGAGAGAAGCAAAAGTACTCTGAGGTTTCCTTAGAACAAAACCACGAGGAAAAAGATAGTGAGAGAAGGAAATCTAGGAACTACTCTGCAGCAACCTCCAGGCAACTCTGAAAGGTTCATTCTGACTCACAGACTTTCAGCTCAAGCAAACCCTGCCATTTGATTTTTCTTCTCCAATCAGGTTTGCCCTATATCCATCATCTTTATGCCTTTAATTTGAATGCTCTAAATATATGAAGTATTATGGGTGAATTTGATACCCTTTTGATGCATGTGTTTGACAAGAGGTTTAGGCCTCCTACCCTTTATTGTTTTTTTGTGAATTGAAAGGGCATGATTCATGTGGTTACATTTTGATTTGAGGGCAACTCTTGGTTACCCTATTTTGTTTCACTAACCCTTTTGTTGAGTTTTTGTGAAGGCACATGACTTTTGCAGGGATAACTCGCGTGGTTTCCCACTTTATTTGTGGGATACCCCTAGAGGTTTCATTCCGATTACCTGTACTGACTCACTTTCTTTGATGGTGTTTAGCTTGGAAGGATCCCTGAGTTTCCCATTCCTTTAATTGCTGTAACTTCGGATCTTTATCCGTGTGGTAATTTTTTCCCTTTCTCATACTTTATCGCTTTCTTAGCTGGAAGACCTCGATAGGAGGCAATGTTTGAGCCCCTTGGTGGCATTTTACTTTGAGATACATGTTTTGTGTTTTGTATTCATATCCCTGCAGGTAGCGCGGTTCCTTCGTCAAGGACTGCCTTTTTGCCCTCGAGCATCCCAAACCCTAAAACCCAAAGCAACATGTTTACTCCTTCTACTACAGGCGAGTAAGTCTCCAAAGGTCGAGCATCCGGTAGATTGCGTAGTGACGTCGTTCGTCCAAAACCCAATCCATAACCCCGTAGTTAGCCGAACTACGGTTTGCTATGATTCTCATTCCAGATGAGATACGTAGGCATAAGACGCGATGTCTTAGCGAGCACACATCCCCCAACCCATAGGTCAGCCGAGCTACGAAGACTCTGATTCTCATATTCAGATGAGATACGTATGCAGTGGATGCGACATCCACGCGAGTCATTTTCATTTAACCCTTTTTTTTTTGGGGTAAACAGCACAAGATAAACTCACACCCTTTAGACAAGAACTACAAAAGTGGATCCCGTAGAGTACTACGGATGTGTAGGGGTGCTAATACCTTCCCTTCGCATAACCGACTCCTGAACCCAAGATTTGGTTGCGAGACCTTGTCTTTTCCTTTCCTCTTTTCAGGTTTACTTCGAGCGTTTCCTTTCCCTCCTTTGGGATGAATAACGCACGGTGGCGACTTTTCTGTCATTTTCTTTCGCCGGTTGTTTTTTCGCACACTGTATTTTTCAGGTTGCGACAGTTCACATATCCCAGGAAAAGGTTATTGGCTAGGTATTCCACTTTATTTGTGGGATACCCTTGTGGAGTTTCACCCTAAATTAATTAATTTCTAATGTATTAATTTTTTAATATATTATTTTTAATAATTTTAATGTGGAGTTTCATCCTAATTATATAATTAATTGTAAAACTTTGCCTTTGAATAAGTGATCTTGGACCTCTCTTTGTTGCCTTACGATTACGATATTACGGTCATGTCCCGCGAATGTGGGGATACCCTTAGCAAAGACCCTTCGGTTAAATCATCATAAAATAAATTATAGTCCCTCGGATGTTGCCTTCGAATATACAACTTTGTCCCTCGATGACCCTCCGATGTTGCCTACGATTAAATGATGATAGTCCCTTCGAATGCTAAGGTATCCTCATAACTGTTGCCTTCAATGACCAATCGATGACCCTACGATGACCCTTTTACATCCAAAGGATAAAACTACTTATTTCTCAATAATAAGGACAGTTTTACCCTCATAAGGATAGGAAATGCCCGTACAGACCTTGGGTCGGTATAACTCTTAATTGCTGGCTCACAACTTAAAACACTTTTTCGCACCTCACACCTTTCAAAATACCTTTAGAAAATCACCACTTGGTATACATTCATACTAGAATCATTACCGAGTTATATTTTTCTAAACAATTTTCAAAACTAAACGAGATAACCACTTTGTATACATTCATACAAGAATCATTACAAAGTTAAATTCTCTTTTCAAAACAATTTTCCAAACAATTCACAAACACTTTTTTTAGACAAAAATAATATAAGTGATCGAGCAATTAAGAGCCCATGGATAACCATGGATACAAAGGGTGCTAACACCTTCCCTTTGTATAATGTACCTCCCGAACCCAAAATCTAAATTAAGGTCTTTCCTGTTCTTTTCCACCTTTCCTTATTGGATAAAAGAAAAGTCGGTGGCGACTCTTGCTAACCGCGACATTGCGATTAAAACCACAAAAAGTCCAGTTCACCGTATGACAAATAGGTTTAGACAAACGTAGAAAAGGATATGGTGGATAATGTGTTTCATTTGTTTGTGGACGTGCATGATGGTCTTTTGTCATCATCGAAACTTGCGATCGTATGTTGTCTGACTCTTTGTCTTTACAATCCTGACTTAAGATCAAACTTAGAATAGATTTGAGCATCTTTGATGAAAACATTTAAGGACGAGGCCTTTGAAATGGGAAATTTATCATCTTTGAGAAAATGATTTGGAGGTTTGTAATCAATTACTAGCCTTTTTTTCCCTCACAACTTTTCAGATCTCTTCTCCACATAAAATGCTTGACAAGCCCATTCTGATTTGGTGGGTTCTATCAGACATTGCTTGAGCAGCTGGTTGCATTCTTCCTTAGCCAATGTATAATATGATGGACTCATTCCTGGATGAGTGGACTTGGTTAGATTAATATCTTCATTGAGCTTAAAAGTAAGTTGAAAAAAAGTCTTTATTTTTCCATAGATATTTTGGATGGCGGAATTTTGCATGGCTGTCTGCACAGAGTTTGAGTAGCTTGGACTTGATTTCTTCATAACCAACAGGGATTTTAGACAATGAATATAATTTCAATATTTCGGAATAAGGCTTGGATTCTCTTTTGAATTTGATTCATGTGGGGAGAATTTGAAGTCTACTCGTTGCTGAATAGACATCCATTCCTACTACAATATCTTTGTTTGGAAGATTACTGCCAACGACCCTGGTCCAGACGATGCAGTATGGGAAGAATTTAATTCCTATTTTCTCCTTGGTCATTAAATCTGTCTTAGAAACCTTCCCATCTGCTGCTACAAAGTATGCAACATGTGGTACCCATGATTCTGCTGGGAGAATGCTAGGATTCGTCATTGTAATTTGATTCCTAGTGTCCATATAAGCTATAACTTTCTTTGGACGTGAAAACTTTGTTGCGAGGATATGAACTTTAACACAAGGGAGAGGTGGAGTAGGAAGAGAACTTCCTATCTCTTTGAAGGAGTAAACATGGAGATATCTGTCATCTTCTGACTCCAAAGATGATACTTCATCAGGCTAAGAGTCTTGAAGGGAAAAATTATTTCTTCGTCAGCAGAGCTTTGCTTAGAATACAAAGATTCCAAGTCTCCTTCTAGGGGCTAAAGAGAGATAATCAGTTTTGCGGCTTTATGGGTATTATTAGAACATTCTTTAGAGAAATGTCCCTTCTTCCCACAAATAAAACATCTCTGATTTTTCCCCTTTCCTCTGAAAGGTCTTTTTCTAAAGAACTTCATAGTCTTATTTTTCTTTCCCTTGAAGGTCCTATGAAATTTGGTGTATTTTTGTTGATGATGCTTCTTTTTTGTTGCATAGTTACAACTTTTGTATTTACACTTAATCTCCAGGTAGGGATTTCTACATGCATGAGTGAATTTTGACTTTTGTTCTATAACTTCTGAAAATTGGTGATGAAAACTGCAAAGCTTTTCAAGTGCTTATAACATCACCTGGTGAATTTATCCAAGACTCATGGTTTTAATATCCATTTGAGTTGTGGCTAACATCCTATGAATCTATGGTCGGAGTTCTTGTGGTAGAGAGGAGACATATGTATTCTTGAGACTAGGGTCATTGTATCCATTAAAGACATAATATCTTTGTACCATCCAATGGTAGTGTTTGTCGAGGTCCTTTGTTTTGAGAGAACAACACTTCACCTCAAAGAATTCTTGTCTATTTTTCCTATCAAATATCTCCATATCACCAATAAATTCACGGTGAAGCACACCAAGAATATTAGCTGTAGTTTCTAGACGGTGTAACTCATCTTGTTTGAGAGTTCCAAGATTGTGATACCATTCTTTCATCGTGCCTGTCATTCTACAAAAAAATTCTTCAATGATCTTATACATATCTGGAATTGTTTTCAACATTTGGGTGTCAAGTCAAGCTCCAAATTCAAGTAGTATTTTTCTCCAACGGCTGGGTGGTATATCATCAAAAGTGAACCAAGGACCGCCATTTGGTTTAGTCCTTTCAGGGATTAAAGTTTCTTCAGGGGACTCTTTCTCAAACAATAATTCTTCCTCTTTTATATTTTCCATGAAGAGTCTTGGGATATAGTTGTCTTCAGATTCAGATTTTGATGAAACTGATCTTGGTGTTTCATGAGTAGATGTTTCTTGATGAGAGTTGTTGTCAGTATCTGTCGAGGACTCATCTTCCTTTTATGCCGATGATTCAGCAAAAGGGTAATTTTTCTGGGGAGATTCATAATTTCTAGTGATCACCATGGCTTGAAAACCTTTATCAGGAGTTTCTTCTTCCTTTTGGATTTTTGGAGGAGGTGTTTCAGGGATATCCTGAGAGTCTAGGGATGAAGTGCTCAGGCAGGAAGCTTTGACTTTTGTCTTGGAGGTCGAGGGAGTTGTAGTCCTAGTAGATTTTGGCCTATAAGTTGTAGGTGTGTATCTAACCTGATCTGGTGGTGATGAAACATAGACAGGGTAGAAATGCAATCATCCTTTTTGGTTGTTTGAAATATGTGGGAAAAGCAGGAGGGTCAAAGAAAGAGTTTTCAACAGGCTTGAGCTTTCTTTCATGAAAGGCTCTTAAGAAATAATCTATCTCTTTTACTTGGCCTTATAGATTTATGATTTCTCTTTCCTTTTATTCAAAAGTTTTACAAAAAATTCTCTCTTCTAACATCTGCCGCAAATCACGATCCAACTGGGATACTTGGGCTTTCAAGCTCCTGTAATGTTTCTGCATTTTTTGGGATAAAACCTTGAGATACTCATCTGTCTCGTCTATTTTCTCAGCAATCTTATCCACCATTTTTTCAAGGTTTTGGAGAATCTAATCTTGAGAAACCATGTTTTCAAATTGCCAATTTAGAACTTCTTCAGCTTGAGTTAAAGGTTTAAGTTTCCCATCGGGCTGGACTTCACTATGATGAATGAAGGGTTTAGATGTTCTGCCTATGATTGAATCCATCTTTTTTTCTAGGGAAGGAAATTATCGGCCGTACTCTGGAGTCGTGGCTGAGTACATAAAGCAAGGAATTGGTTGGACAACGGCTAGAGGATGTAGTGACTTACAATGGTCTGTTGGTCACCATGTAACAAGAGTTGGATCATCAGGTGGTAACAATCCTTCTTTCTTAAGGATTTTAAGTCTTTCCTCATAGATAGATATGGGTTTCTTTTTTCCATGGATTCCTACCCATGGACCATTGTCTGGATCAAATCTTCTTTGAGGAGGTGGAAAGGGTTTACACCTCCCCTTTTTCTTTATTTTGGGAAGAATGATATCTCGATCAATATCATTGTCGTGCATCCAACAGTCATAATCTGGGTCACATTTTGTTGGATCAATATCCCAAATAAAGTGGCCATCTATTTTATCAGTGTAGATGGGTTTTCCTTCTATTGTAACAACATAGACAGGACATCGGTTTTCTTTTAAAACTGCTTGGATCATCATTGTCTAGAAGATTGGAGACATTGAGGTCGACCATTCGTCTGGCTTTTTGAAAATCGTCTTGACCGTTTTGTCAATAGATCTTCTGAAAGTAGCCTTTTGGGATTGGATATGTCTTCTATTAACATGGAGTCTCTCGCAGTTGGTTATCTATTCAAGGGGAATTAGCTGAGTTAACTCTTTCCTTGTAATCCTTCTCGGAATCAGAACTATAGAGGGTATGTCTTCTTCTCTATTGGTGATAAACAATAGTGAATTAGAAGAGAAACTTGAGAGAGGAAAATATATCGAGTGATTCTGTAAGCGGTATATTATCTGGTGATGGAGAGTAGCTGACATGGCTTCTGGTACTTGGTCAAATCCGGTGATCTGGACCTGTACCTTTAGTCTCATAGATAAAGAATTATCATTGACACTCACATTATAGTTTGGAAAAATTGTGAGGATAACACTTCCTGCATGAAGTGTGGTTAGAACAGTTCCTATCACAGTGTTTTCATAGTGGAGGTAGCTTGAGTCAAGTATAGCTATTTTGCAAAAGACATGTTGGTTCTTCCTTCCATGAAGAGAAAGTATGAGCCTGACAATCCCAAATGTAAGGCTATATATCCTTCAATCTTTCAGTGACTATTGGGGAATCTCCAAATCTACGTACTGCTCCTGGTTCATAGCTCTTAAGCTACATTGGTCTAGTCTAGACGACTGGACATATTCTTTCATATGAGGGCGGTTTGTAGAGATAAGATTTCAGATGGATCTGGTAACACTTCTTTGTCTTTTGAAGATGTTGTACAGACTTAATATAAGAGGTATTGTTTCGGAAATTTGAGCATCTTCTGGAACATGAGAATACTCAATAAGGTTTTGTATTTTATGAGAATTTATCTTTTTACAGAGTTTAGGAAGCGATAAAGAAGAAGTAGTAGTAATAGGTTGAGTGTTTGATTCAGGTGTTTCCATGATTAAGTGGTTTTCTCCCTTACTCACTCTCTTTACTATATTCACACCATTTGCACCCCTTCTTCTTAATGAAGCTCTAATACCACACTCACCGGGAGCCTCACATACTATGAAACCCCTTGTTAACACCTTTTGTTTTTTTCGTCATATCATCAACAATGTTTTTATCGTTTGAGCGAAACATGTATGAATTATAGAAATATATCGAGACATTGTGGGAACTATTTGGTAGCAGTGTAATATGTATATATCTGCTTCTGTCGAATTAATTGGTTTAAAGGTGCGTTTTAGCCTCCTAGTCTTACTAGCAACGATGTGACATAACATGTTGGATGAATGTCAAGATGAGTGTACAAATCAATATTTTAAAAATCGGATTGGAGATTGAATTGATGAAACTTTTAATTTGAAGTTTAATTGTTTAATCGATTAAACATACGATCGAACAATTGATTAAATAAATTAATAATATAAAACTAAATTTTATAGTACAAAATTATATATTCAGAATTTAATAGAAACTTAATACAAGAATATTAATATTAATAGGACACATAATAATATAATACACTTAATTTTTGTTTAACAATAGTAATATAGTACACTTAATTTCAATATTTGTTTAAGAATAGTTAGAATAAATTAAAAAATTATAATAAAATAAGTTAAACTAATTCAAACTATTAATAATATTTAAAATAAAATTTAAATAATTAAGAATATCTAAATTAAATAAGATATAATTATAAAAAATAAACAATAAAATATACTTATTTGAACAACAACAATCAAATTTGAGTTGAAGGAAGATAAACAAGTCATAACTGAACAACTACAAACAATATTTAATTGAGTGACAATAAACAAGTCATAATTTGAGTTGAGCGGCACTAAACAAGTCATAATTGAACAACGACAAACAATATTTAATTGAATGACAAACAAGATGATGAAGTGTGGTTGAAAGAAAAATTATAACGAAGTGATATAACTTAAAAGTTTGTATGATTGTAAAAAAAAGTTTTTTTTCGAAATAGGAATATTTTAAGTTTTGATATTGACATATTATAAAAAAAATATAAAAAACAACCAACTTAATGCATTTTTTAATCGGGCAATTTACATAATCGATTCCGATTCTTTGATTCAAACCGTTTTAGATGGTTCAATTCGATTTTGATCCACTAATAATTTTGAATGATTGACCGATCTAATTCTCAGTCCAATCGGTTGAACCGAGTGATTCATTCTGATTTTTAAAACACTTACAAATTATTGAAATAATTTAAATAATAATTATAATTTATAATAGAGATTAATTGTTATGCACTGTCGGTGTAAAAAGTTTTACATTGTCAATGTATCACAATCATCCGTTTGTATTATTTTTTAAGTGGTTAAAATAAAAGTCAAACATTTTAAATAAATCAATGGTTGTGATTAACTGATAGTGTAATAGATCTTTACACTGTCAGTGTATATCAATTAAATTCTTTATGATATTAAATGATTTTAAAAAGATTAAACAGTTAATATACTCTAAACTATCAGTCTCTTAAGAATTCAATCCATAAACTGCTGAAATTATTTAAAAGGTTCGTAAACTATATATATATATATATATATATATATATATATATATATATATATATATATATATATATATGCTGAAAACGAAGAAAAATATGATAACTATGACGATTAGGTCCTTTTTTTAATCCTTTGCACTAATCCTTTTGGTAATTCGCTTGTACACCTAATTGTTTTTTTAATTATCACAATTAATTTAGGTAAAAATTACACTAAGTCCCTTAAGTTATTTCTTTTTAATATGTTGGTATTTACTTTCCTCAATTGCAACCTTAATGTCTCACTGTTGGTCAAAATAAAAGAGAGATAAAGAGAGTATGAAGGAGAAACAAGAAAAATAATAGTAAAAAGAAACAATAATGGTTATGAGAATTTTGAGGAGATGTTAAATAATAACCATTCATCTTTCTTGTTTTATTGGCTATAAAAGCCTTGTATCTTTCATTTGTAATCATCAGAACATAATTTCAATAAATTCTTTTAGTGTAATTGTCATACGGTGAACTGACTTTGTGTGTTTTGCTTTGGAAAGCAAAATGTCGCGGTTAGCAAGAGTCGCCACCGACTTTTCTTTTATCCAATAAGGAAAGGTGGAAAAGAACAGGAAAGACCTTGATTAGATTTTGGGTTCGGGAGGTACATTATACAAAGGGAAGGTGTTAGCACCCTTTGTATCCATGGTTATCCATGAGCTCTTAATTGCTTGATCACTTATGTTTGTCTGGAAAAAAAGTGGTTGTGAATTGTTTAGAAAATGTTTTGAAAAGAGAATTTAACTTTGTAATGATTCTTGTATGAATGTCTACAAAGTGGTTATCTCGTTTATTTTTGAGAGTGGTTTAGAAAAATATAACTCGGTAATGATTCTAGTATGAATGTATACCAAGTGGTGATTTTCTAAAAGATGTTTGGAAAGGTGTGAGGTGTGAAAAACATTTTAGGTTGTGAGCCAGCAATTAAAAGTTATACCTACCCAAGGTCTTTTATGGGTATTTCCTATCCTTATGAGGGTAAAACTGTCCTTACTATTGAGAAGTAAGTAGTTTTATCCTTTGGATGTAAAAGGGTCATCGTAGGGTCATCGATTGGTCATTGAAGGCAACATTTGTAAGGATACCTTAGCATTCGAAGGGACGATCATCATTTAACCGTAGGACACAATGAAGGGTCATCGAGGGACAAAATCATATATTCGAAGGCAACATCCGAGGGACTATGATTTATTTTATAGGGACATGATGATTTAATCGAAGGGTCTTTGCTAAATGTATCCCCACATTCGCGGGACATGACCATAATACCGTAGTCGTAGGGTAACAAAGAGAGGTCCAAGATCACTTATTTAAAGGCAAAGTTTTACAATTAATTAGGTAATTAGGATGAATCTCCACAATGAAATCAATACATTAAAATCAGCTAGGTAATTTAGGGTGGGTCTCCACATTAAAATTAATGCATTGAAATCAGTTAAGTGATTTAGAGTGAATCTCCACAAGGGTATCCCACAAATAAAGTGGAATACCTACCAAGCTCTCTTTTCCGGGGATATGTGAACCTTTACAAAACTCAGCAAACATGTCAGAATACCAAATCAGGGTGCAATCGAGAATTACACCACAAAAGAAATCACAACAATAACAGGATTAGATAAACAATACATGGCTATGATAAAACATGTCAGATGGGCAAGAAAAAAAAGAACAGAAAAGTCAGCTACTGTCACATTCGCTCCTGCTTCGCCTAGCGAAGGCTTAGCGAATACTCGCTGCATGCTCGCTGTCGCATCCGCGAAAAAACAACCGGCGAGACTCAAATAAAAACACAACACAGAGCCGCCACTACGCGTTATTTATCCCAAAATAGGGAAAGGAAACGCTCAGAGAAACCTGGAAAGGAAATGGTCTTGCGACCAAAGAGAAAGGGTAAGGGAGTCGGTTACGCAAGGGGAAGGTATTAGCACCCCTCACGTCCGTCGTACTCGACGGGATCCACGTTCTAAAATAAAGAATAGGTTGCTAAAACATCACACACACACACGGGGAACGCAGGTGGGGTTAGGAGAAGGGAGCTCGATAGGACGTCGCATCCTATGCCTACATATCTTGTCTGGAACAAGAATCAGAGCCACTGTAGTTCGGCTTACGCACGCCAAACAACACAAAACAAACAAACAGATGGCAAACATGGAGCCCGACAACCACTCGATGGAATTACGTCAGCATCCGAACCAAAACACGCACCAAACGGCAAACATGGAGCCCAACTGCCAATCAATGGACTTACGTCGGCATCCGAACCAAAACACACGAGAAGATAACAAACAAACACACACAAAAAGAAAAAAAAGTGCCCGGAGTGGTCTCGCACGACCACCTGCCTACATACCTCGTCTGGAACAAGGATCAGGGCGATGTAGTTCCCCCTCAAGGGAAAGAAAAACTGGCCAGAAACCGAGGGAAGACACACTACCAGGGAGCTGGACTCGAGCCTAGTGTTGTCATGCATCGTTACCCTACGTTCAGGTTTCTATCCTACTTGCATAAGCAAACTACTCCTATCCAGGAAAGAAGCAAGCATACAAGCATACAGGCATACATCAAATGAGAACAAGCATCTCAAACAGATATTCACATAGCACCCACTATAACCAAACAAGGGGCTCAATCAATGGGTTTGACTGTCGAAGCGAGTCGTCTGTACAAGCTGTGTTTGCTCTTAACCTTGCCATTACGAGGCTAAGGTGAAGCAGATGAAAAGGTGAAGTGAGGATGAGACCTCACAGCTCTTATCCCTGACCAGGGAGAGCTTCTGACAAAGGAGCGTGGGTCCAGAATGGAGGGACCCTTCTACGCTCAAAGACTCTGACTCGATTGTGCAACAGCACAGATCTTGGGTTTGTGTCCCAATGCATCAACACACAGCAGTGTGAGCAGAGGGACGACACACAGAATAGTGGGGGATAGATTGCATATCCCTTGGCTTCCACCAATTGCCTTGATTAAGGACTTTACCTGCTTAGGCACAATTTTAAACAATCACAACCATCGCCTCTTAAGGAGGACTTCAGACATTTTGCCCGGCCACATAACAAACCGGGTCTCCAGACTACATGAAGTCAAGAGGACCTACCTCAAATGGTCTACACAACCAAGCAGCAGCAAGCAAGTTCTTAAAGAACTGTAAGCGACTAAATGTACCTGAAAACAATCAAGTATCATCAGTGCTCAGACAGACAAACATAAACATCAAATGTTAATCAGTCAGACTATACAAGCTAATGCACACAAAGGCAAGCTATGAGCTCAAGCCCAAACTTCACAACCTACAAAACAAAGTTATGTTAGTGTACAAACATCAAACAAACTCAATTGAATTAACTTGATTCAATCTCCTTGAGCATTGTGCTTTTGATCCTGAAAAATCAAGCAAATGTGAGAACCTAGACCACTAGGCCAAGCCTAGGGTCCAAAAGGAAGAAAAAAGTCTAAACAACAAAGGATTCTCAACCAAAATCAAATTAACACAAATAGAAAACCAAAGCAATTGATCCCATGATTATATCATTTACCATATTCATTTCATGACCAAAACAAGCCAAACTAGGTCAAATGCAACATCAAAAGTCCCAACAGAATGAATTCAATCAAATCCATATCAAAACCAATCAAAAAATCCTCAAATAATTTACACCTAAACAGGACATATTCAAGGTACAACATGTCAAGTTTTAGCCCAATTGGACAAAAGGAACTATGTCAATGAAAATCAAGAAAAACAGACACAAATATATGAGCCAAACCATAACATCAACACATGCATTCACTTCAAAAAAATCATAAGTCAATGAAAACAGTTAAGAAATGAATGGGATCAAAACAGGGATGTCCTACAATGTGTCTACAACCAGCATACCAAATTTCATCATCATCCAATACCATATGAGCATTTCACAAAGATATTCCAAACATGTACAACATGAACTTGCACATTTGACCAACAGAGATGAAAAATATCAATCAAATTGAAAATGACACATAAAAATCCAGAAAAATTCACATAGCATCTTAACATGTTAATGATCACACATATAAAATTTCAAGTCATTTCAACAAGCCTAGGTCATGAAAATAAATCCAGAAAGTTGACCTAGCTAGGTGTGACACAAATTGTCACACCTAGATTCAAAAATTCATAACTCAATCACCAGGTATCCAAAATTCACAAAATTTACATGTAAATCACCAGTAACATGTCTAGAATCACCACAAAAATTTTCAAGAATTTCTTTTAAGGCATGAGAATTTCACATCAAAAATGGCAAAATGCACACAATTATACCACAAGTCAAACAACCCTAGGTCAAACCAATTTTTCACCAAGCACAATTTCTAAAATCATGTCCATAAAATTCTACAGGGAAAATGGAAGCTATAGAAAAAATCCTCATATTTTTCTGATTAATAAAATATTTTTTTATGAATTTTTTAAGGCGTTTTTGATTTTTTAATAATTATTTGAATATATTATAAATTAATTGAATTCATTAATGGCAATTTCGTAAATACTGCAACAGTGGCGCGGTAAACATCCATTTCAAACTTTCAAACGGAAATATGGATCAAATGAGATTATTTTCCAGAAATTCTCTCTCTTCCTCACGCGTTTTCCAGAAACTCAAGAACATGAAGAACAACGAACCATCACCAAAATCCACAAACCGCATATGGTTGGAACCGTCTCACCCTCAGGATCTTAGATATCACAATGATTTCACCTAATTGTCTCTAAATTCTTCGAATCGAAGGGATTAGGTTTTTGCATCCTACCTAAAATTCAACATAACTTCCTCTATGTTTATCCGTTTTACAAACCACTTACATCATTGAACTCTACATCAAACAAGCTATACAACGCATATGACCAATTGAAGAAACATGAAACTCGAATTCTGACCTTAATTTTGAAGGCAGTGTTGATTTTGGAGCTTTCAAGGTGTTTTGATGCGAAACAGGTGGAGAATAAGCTTCAAGGAGTTGACTGGAATGCTCTGGATCAATGGCAATGGCTTCTAGAAGAAGAAATTCGGATTCACCATGGATGGATCTTGTATGGACAGTCGCGATTTGGTGTGCATTTGATGATGAATTCCAAAAACAGTCCAAGAAGAAGTTGAATGAAGATTGGATCAACAAGAATTTTCGAATTCCATGGAGAATTGGAAGAGTTTGAAGGATTTTTGCTTTTTGTGTTCTTGAGAAATTTTCAGAAATTGGAGGGAATTTGAGATGTGATTTTGGGAATTGTGATTTTCTGTTATGAATTGGTTGTGATTAAGAATATATACTCTTGATTAATCCACACTTAATCACTCTAATTAACCAATTGGAATGTGTTAAGCATAAGTGTCATTTTCACACCAAGGGCAAAATGGTAACTTCACATGCCAGCTCATGACAGCTCAATACCAGCTCATACAAACCCTAAACACCTGTCATGAACTGTTGCCACTTGTTTCATGTTGATTGGACAAATATTTTGCATTTTCCACATGTGATGGCTATGTGTTCACTTGTTCAAGTTCATTTTAAAAGCCAATTTTCAAACCACAAGGCCTTGGCATGTTATGATGATTCCAAAAACTTTCAAATGTCAATTGTGAAGTGTTGCAAAAACCCCCATCCAAAAATTCCCATTATTTCTCAAGTTGGACCATTTTGCCCCTGGTCATTTTAACTGTACAGTTGAAATTTGACTTTTTGCATTGACCATTTTTGATGAAATCCAATTATGCACCATGAAAGTACATGTCAAATGGAGTTTGTGCATAAAAAGATCACCCAATTTGGACACTCCATGTGGAAGTTATGCCCTCCTGATTATGGGTCATTTTTGAAATTCACTGGGCCATATCTTGACAACCATACATGGGATTTTCAAGTTCTTGGACTTTTTGAAAAGGTGAGAACAAGATCTACAACTTTCATGTTGAACAAATTTTCATTTGAAGCTTCCTTTGACACGTAATTTTGAGGTCAAAAACTTTCCATTTTTGAAAACTTCTATTACAAGTCACTTTCTATTTTTGGCAATTCTTGTCCTGACTTGATTTTCTCCATTCTTAAGCTTTGAAATGTCAAATAACACTTGTTCTAACATGAATGAAGTGTATCCAACTCATTTTCACCTCCAAATCCATAAAATCAAGCACAGTTGACTTTTTCAACTGATAGATGAATCTGGCAATGCATTGATCAACCTGAGCTCCAATCCTCTGATGAAATGGCCCAAGGGTGAAACCCTAGCCTCAATAAGCTCCATACAATCACATAATTATCCCCATATCCATCACAAACCCCTCCTCCTGATCATGCCCTGACTGGCCCAATGCAACTGATTAGGGTTGACCAGTGGTCAAAACCCTAATCTCAAGGAATGTACTTCAACACTTGAATCTTCTGATGATAACAAACCATGATGATGATGTATCATTTCAAACAAGATGAAGACCAATCTCCTTTGAGAATCACAAAACCCTAATTTGGACCTCCACATCCTTAGATGATTAATGACCAGTCCAATAAAACCCTAGCTTACACATGACCTCCTATCTTCTGATCAAGACTTGTGAGGATGACTTGCACAATGTAACCACATGATATGCAATATGCAATGCCTAATGACCTAAAATGATATGCAAATATGTTATGCTATTCCCAAGAGAGGAGGGCAAATTTTGAGGTGTTACACTCGCTTAGCGATGTGCTAGCGAGCGGCTGCGGGTTCCGGTTTTGATAATAGTACAATTTCAGCCAATTTTATGCCTTATGGCTTTCATTACAGCTATTACATGGTTAATCATTTAAGGTATTCAGATACACACTAAAAATTCACATGCCAAACTTAAGATATTTTCATAAATTTAATCATAATGCCATATGCAAATTAAGAACATAAGGCGATAATAGCGGTGCAAACCTGTTTGCAAACTGAATTGCGACTTTGGATTGGCGAATTGGATTGGATTGGGCAGAGGTAACCTTGATGCCACTCGGTTCCTTCAGGGTTTCTTTACTCGGAATTCTCTGAGTTAGTCTCCAGGGTTTCTATGCCAGGGTTTCTGTCCGTCTTCGTCTGTCCATTTTCGTGACTGAAGTGTCGGTATTTATAGTGATTGAGATGACCTAATGGGTTCGGAATGAAGCCCAAAAATTCTGATATATCGCAAGCTTCGCTAGGCGAAGGATTTGCTCGCCTAGCGAGCAGACCATTTGTGACCTAATGGGCTCAGAGTGAAGCCCAACAATTCCGGTATTCGCAAGCTTCGCTAGGCGAAGGATTTGCTCGCCTAGCGAGCAGGCCATTTTGGGTCATCTTCTGGATTGGGCCCCTTGTGAGCTGGGCCTTTGTTTCTTTAAGGTAAACTCCTTAAAAAATGAGCTGGGGCGCTTCGGAAAATGTTTTGCGAGATTGACGGGCAAATTTTAGGGTATGACAGCTGCCCCTGTTCAATATTCTTGAACCGAGAGAGTTAGAATGGTATGTGTCATTCGTGGTCTGGAGGTCGAAGATTATTGAACACTAGAATGCCCCAAAATTTTGCACTTGTCGATTAGCCTTGATGGAGATGGGCTTAGAGATGCCATCGGGGGAAGTTTGATGACGGAGGATCAGATGGATCATATGCTGCTGGGAATAAAGGATCAGGATGGATCGTATGCTAGATCGCATCCGAGTAGCAGAATGAGTTATCCATTAGGCTGGTGACTTCGCTGGGGAGGAAAGATCAGAATGGATCGTTCGTTAGATCGTATCTGAGTTGAAGATCCAAATGGGTCGTACGTTAGACCGTATTGGGGTTGCAGAATGAGCCGTACGTTAGGTTGTATCTGAAAAGGGGTCAGAATGGATCGTACGTTAGATCGTATCTGAGTTGAAGATCCAAATGGGTCGTACGTTAGACCGTATTTGAGTTGCAGAATGAGCCGTACGTTAGGCTGTATCTGAAGAAGAAAGTAGTCGTGCGCTAGACTACACCCCGGAATGTACCGTACGCTAGGCAGCATCTGAGGATTTGAGTATCCAAATGGGTCGTACGTTAGACCGTATTGGAGTTGAAGATCCAAATGGGTCGTACGTTAGACCGTATTGGAGTTGCAGAATGAACCGTACGTTAGGCTGTATCTGAAAAAGGGTCAGAATGGATCGTACGTTAGATCGTATCTGAGTTGAAGATCCAAATGGGTCGTACGTTAGACCGTATTGGAGTTGCAGAATGAGCCGTACGTTAGGCTGTATCTGAAAAAGAAAGTAGTCGTACGCTAGACTACACCCCGAAATCTACCGTACGCTAGGCAGTATCTGAGGATTTGAGGATCAGAATAGATCGTACGTTAGATCGCATCTGAGTTGCGGGAGTCATATGTTGTATTTGCAATGAATATCTGGAGTGTATTTGAATCTTGAATGTAATTGATAAAGATGTCCGTCTGAATGGACCTTTGTTTTGACTGTATCAGGAGGATAATTAACCTGAAAAATAAAGTTAGCTTCATGCCATGTCATGATGCATGAGATGTTTTATGCTTATGAAGGTGAATGCGAACAATGTATGCACGCGTATGTTGTGAAATGATGTAATGAATGAATTATGCATCTGAAAAGTTTTTCCTGGCGACTCCCTGGGGAAAATAAATCCCCATCTTCCGGTTGGAGATACTTGTATTGATGACCTTTTCTTAGCTGAGGGTACTTGATTTCTGTCTGATGGTGGAAACACTCAACAGAGCCCGGCTGGGGATGGAAGAGATGACCAGTCTGTCTGGTGATACCAACCTCTTCTGGGGAATAGCTGGTTTATGCTGGGGAATGGAATTAGCAACCGGATTCATTGGAACGCATGGTTAGACCTTCTCCTCGATCCTGGAGTCTCTTGTAATTGCTATTTCCGTTTTATGCATGTATTTTGATAAACATCGATCATATTCAAATGCATATATCAGTTCAAATTAAATCAATGGACGTTTACGCAAACAAAACAGAAAAAGTAAAACAAAAGCATCTTTTTGGAAATAAAATTGTATTGAGTTTGAAAGAGGGCCTATAAACAGGCAATTTGTGTACAAAGAGACAGAAATCCTAGTAAGAGGAAATTGTCGAGAACATAAAGAAAAAGCTATGAAGGAAAAGTCCTATCAATTTTAATTCTGCTACTGTCATTAGGTCTTCAAGCATCTCATCTCCTGCTGTCGGATGGAAGTGATTGGCTTGTTCAGTCCCTTGAACTTGGATGAAGTTGTCTGAGAATGGGACATAGTCATACGCTTTTAATCCCTAATTTTTGCCTGGACCGCCTTTTCAGGTTTTCAGTCCACCAGGATATCCTTTTTTGCCCAAGCCGCCTTTTCAGGTTTTCGACTCGTCGGGTGTACATTTTTATATGTTTATCCCTAATTTTGCCCGAACCCTTTTGGTTCGCTGGGATGCCCTTACTTTTGCCTAGGTACGTCGACCTAGCGGGTCTCTTTTATGCGTAGTATTTTTTGACTATGTCTGCGTTCACGGGATGCGGGAAGTCTTCGCCATCCATCGTAGCAAGTATCATGGCTCCACCAGAGAATACCTTCTTAACTACAAATGGCCCTTCGTATGTGGGGGTCCATTTGCCTCTGGGATCACCTTGTGGTAGAATGATACGCTTGATCACCAAGTCGCCGACTTGATACACCTGTCTTTTGACCTTTTTGTTAAATGCCTGGGTCATGCGCTTCTGATATACCTGCCCATGGCAAATAGCCGCAAGTCTCTTTTCATCAATCAAATTTATCTGATCGAGCCGATTCTGAATCCATTCATCCTCGTCTAAACCTGCCTCTTTCATGATTCTTAGAGAGGGAATCTGAACTTCCACCGGTAAGACGGCTTCCATTCCGTAGACTAAAGAGAAAGGAGTTGCCCCTGTCGAAGTGCGTACTGAAGTGCGATAACCATGAAGAGCAAATGGTAACATCTCATGCCAGTCTTTGTACGTTACTGTCATCTTTTGTATGATCTTCTTGATATTCTTATTAGCAGCCTCCACGGCGCCGTTCATCTTTGGCCGGTACGGAGAAGAGTTATGGTGTTTTATCTTGAATCGCGTGCAGAGTTCAGTAATCATCTTGTTGTTCAAATTAGTGCCATTATCAGTGATAACTCTTTCAGGGACGCCATATCGGCAAATAAGACTATTCTTGATGAACCGTGCCACCACATTCTTGGTAACAGAAGCAAATGAGGCTGCCTCTACCCACTTTGTAAAGTAATCAATCGCAACAAGAATGAAGCGATGTCCGTTAGACGCAGTAGGTTTAATCTCCCCAATCATATCAATGCCCCACATTGCAAAGGGCCACGGGGCTGTCAACACGTTCAATGGAGCAGGAGGCACATGTACTTTATCCGCATAGATCTGGCACTTGTGACAAGTTCTGGAGTGATGGTGGCAATCAACTTCCATGGTAGACCAATAATACCCTGATCTCAGAATCTTCTTGGCCATTGTATGTCCACTAGAGTGAGTCCCAAAAATATCGTCATGCATGTCTTCCATAATCTTTTCTGCTTCCTTTTTATCCACACAACGATGCAAAGTCGAATCATGATTACGCTTGTATAATATTCCATTACTCAAAAAGAATTTAGCGGAGAATTTCCTCAGGAATTTTCTGTCATTGATGAACGCCCCTTCAGGGTATTCCCGAGTTTCTAAATATCTTTTTACTTCGTGGAACCAAGGTTTCTCTTCTACTTCATCAGCGTTAAGTTCATAACAATATGCTGGTTCCTCTAGTCGTTCAATGGTGATCCTGGGAGCTTCATTGTCCCATCTGACTCTGAACATAGATGACATGGTGGCCAAGGCGTCCGCCAACTGATTCTCCTCTCGTGGAATATGTTCGAACGTAATCTCTTCAAAGTATGGGATTAATGTCAACACCCGCTCTCGATAAGGGATGAGATTCGGATGTTTAGTGTCCCATTCTCCTTTGATCTGACTGATTACTAATGCTGAGTCTCCGTACACACTCAAAAACTTGATTCTCAGGTCTATAGCAGCTCTGAGTCCCAAAATACATGCTTCATACTCGGCCATATTGTTGGTACAATCGAAACATAGTCTAGCAGTGAAAGGCGTATGACAACCCTTGGGGGAAATGATTACAACACCAACACCATTGCCTAACGCATTAGAAGATCCATCAAAAACCATAGTCCATCGGGATCCCGGTTCGGGTCCTTCATCCGGTTCAGGTTCTTCATAATCAGTAACAAGCATGACATCTTCATCTGGGAACTCAAAATTCATAGATTGGTAATCATCCACTGCTTGATGAGCCAAATGATCAGCTAGCACGCTTCCTTTGATTGCTTTCTGGGTAGTATACTGGATATCATACTCTGTTAAAATCATCTGCCATCTTGCTATTCTTCCGGAGAGGGCAGGTTTCTCAAATATGTATTTGATGGGATCCATCTTAGAAATCAATAAAGTGGTATGATTCAACATATACTGTCTTAGTCGGCGAGCAGCCCAGGCCAAAGCACAGCAAGTTCTCTCGAGCAGTGAGTATCTTGTTTCACAGTCGGTAAACTTTTTGCTAAGGTAGTATATGGCATGCTCTTTTCGACCAGACTCGTCATGTTTCCCCAACACGCACCCCATTGAATTTTCTAACACGGTCAAATACATGATTAGAGGTCTTCCTTCAACTGGTGGCATCAGAATTGGAGGTTCTTGGAGATACTTCTTGATTTTGTCAAAAGATTCTTGACACTCATCATTCCATATCATCTCTTGATTTTTCCTCAGTAGTTTGAAGATGGGTTTGCAGGTAGCAGTTAAATGGGAGATAAACCGGGCGATGTAATTCAAACGTCCCAAGAAACCTCTGACTTCCTTATCTGTACGGGGCACTGGCATTTCTTGGATAGCTCTCACCTTAGCTGGGTCAACCTTAATTCCTTTACCACTGACAATAAATCCCAAGAGTTTACCGGATCTTACTCCAAAGGTGCATTTGTTCGGGTTCAATCTCAGCTTGTATTTCTTCAACCTCTCAAACAATTTGTGCAAATGATCGAGATGTTCTTCTTCAGTATGAGATCTGGCTATCATGTCATCCACATATACTTCTATTTCATGATGAATCATATCATGGAACAAAACCACCATAGCACGCTGGTACGTTGCCCCAGCGTTCTTTAAACCGAATGGCATTACTTTGTAATAGAAAGTGCCCCATTGTGTCACAAACGTAGTTTTCTCCATGTCTTCAGGTGCCATCTTAATCTGGTTATAACCCGAGAATCCATCCATGAAGGAGAATACTTTGTGTTGAGCGGTATTGTCTACCAGAACATCAATGTGCGGGAGTGGAAAGTCATCTTTGGGACTCGCTTTATTTAAATCTCTGTAATCGACGCACATTCGCACCTTACCATCCTTCTTCGGTACCGGTACCACATTAGCAACCCATTGAGGATAAGAAGTAACAGCTAGAAAACCGGCATTAAATTGTTTCATAACTTCGACTTTGATTTTCTCAGACATTTCAGGAGGCATGCGGCGAACCTTTTGCTTAACAGGACGACAATCTTCCTTCGTTGGCAAACGATGCACTACTATATCAGTATCCAATCCTGGCATGTCTTCATAAGACCAAGCAAAAATCTCTACATAGTCATGTAACATCTGAATCAATCTTTCTTTAATACTGTTTTCCAAGCCTGCTCCTATTTTGACTTCTCTCTTGTCCACTTCAGTACCCAGGTTTACAATTTCGATTGACTCTTCATGCGGCTGTATAGTCTTCTCTTCTTGCAGTACCAGTCTGGCAAGTTCTCCAGGTACTTCACAATCTTCCTCACTTCCATCCTCGGCTTGGTAGATCGGATTTTCAAAGTCATAATGAACAGTAGTAGAACTATTATCAACAGGATCCAGAGTGGGTATGGATCTGCAATTCGTTACGTGAGTGTGTGTAAGAAAACATAGCTTTTTCGGAAGATGACAGGAAAGATAAAGAGCGCGATATTTGAATGCAAAAAGTCCATTGATTTATTGAATGTGAATATGCTTATGAAAATGACGAAACCCTTAACAAATTAGCTATTGTGCCCCGGGCATAGACACAATGCTTTAAGAAGTTCAATTGTAAAAATTAGAAAAATTTCAACACTAAAACAGACAATAACAATTACTCCTGACTAAAGGAAATCGGGATAGTGTCTTCAGCCTTCCAATTATTGAGTCCGTCACCAATTGTTGGGAAAATCCAGCTATCCAGGTCGCAATCGCTATCAGCATCTTCTACAGCATTAATCTGATCTTTGACCATCCTTTCAGAGTTAAATCCCAGACCAGACTTGTCGGACTTGTATGGTACGTTGATCAGTTGGCCCCAACCAGTACGGCCACCATTTTCAACCACGGCTTGAGCATCTTTCAGAGAAATCATGGCAGGAGGAGCACTAATAACCTTGGGCACACAGGAAGTTGGCTTAAGGACAGGATTAGTCGGAGGGACTACTTCAAATGACTGAGAAGGGGTCTCAAAGAATTCACCATCCATCTCGACGTATCTGAAGGCCTGCACACTACTGACAATATATTCTTCTTCTCCATACACAGTGACAATCTTGCCCTCTATTGGATACCTAAGCTTTTGATGGAGAGACGAGGCTACAGCACTTGCCCCATGGATCCAAGGGCGTCCCAGCAAGCAGGAATAGGCAGGATGAATGTTCATTACGTGAAAGATAGTGTTGAAGACTTGAGGTCCTATCTTGATAGGGAGAACCACTTCACCATGGACAACACTCTTCGCACCATCGTAAGCACGCACCACAATGTCACTAGGTTTCAGTTCAATGCTTTTACAGTCAAGTTTATCGAGCACGGCTTTCGGTAGCACATTCAAAGAAGAGCCATTATCGATCAACACATGAGACAAAGTGATCCCCTTACACTCAATGGAGATATGCAGAGCCTTATTGTGATTCTTTCCTGCTGATGTCAGGTCAGCATCAGAAAAGCCTAGGCCATTGTCAACAGCCAGGTGAGCAACATAGTTTTCGAACTGATCGACGGATGTCTCCTGAGGTACATGAGCAGTCTTCAGGAATTTTATCAATGCATTGGCATGAGATTCAGAAGATAATAACAAGGATAACATCGAGATCTTAGACGGAGTATGCCCCAGCTGTTCTACCACATCAAAATCACTCTTGCGGATGATTTTCAGCATTTCTTCCATTTCTTGTTTGGCAACATCTTCGGTAGTAACTTCGACGGGTGTCCCTGACTGAGAAGGGTTAACTGGTTCCTTTCCTCGGGTTTCAGGGGCGGGAGGTGAGATTTCTAGAGAGAAGATCCTTCCACTTCGAGTAACTTTACTAGTCCCGGCAATGTCATTAGGATTAGCAGAATTACCAACTTGATTTACGCCATGGATGTAAACATCACCTCCATAGTGCCACGGAATGGCTTTGCTGGAGGAATACGGTACTGGGCCAGGTGCAGTGATGATTAGGGGAGCTACCTTGGGCTCGACAGTAATCTTCACAGGTGCTCTGGTAGCGGTAATCTTCACTGGAGCTTTGGACCTAACAATCACAGATATTTCTTCAGTAGGGTCTTCCACCTTAGGAACCTTTTCGAAGAGAATTGTACGATCATCCATCAGCCGTTGAATACCATCTCTCAACTTCAAGCACTCGTTGGGTCGAAGTACGCAAATATCGCAACTTTCAGCACAACCTGGAAATAAACCAGCTTGCAATAAATTCTTCTTGATGATCAGGAGAGGAGATGTTAAGTCCGCCACATTAGCAATGTGAGGATTGTCATTCACAGAATTAACAGTCTTGTCATGGTTAGGCATAGGAGCAGTGATGACATTAGGAGTCTCCGGAGGATCAAATTCAATTTCTCCCGCGTCGATCATATCCTGAATTTTATTCTTCAACAACCAACAATCGTTTGTATCATGCCCGGGGCTATCAGAGTGATATGCACACCTGGCATTGGGATTATAACGAGGAGAAGTAGTGTTGACATTTGCAGGAGGGCCTCTGAGGGTAATTAAATTCGCCTTCAGCATACCCTGCAGTGCTTGTGCTAAAGTCATATTGATCTTGGTAAACTGCCTTCTTGGCCTGTCTTGTCTGTGCTGGAAGTTTTGAGCTGGCGGGGCTGCAATTGTGACTGCTCTGATGGTATGGTCACAGCTTTTCTTGTTATGACCCCTTTCACCATACACAACATTTGACTCATTCTTTCCCTGATGGGTCTTTCTGGTGCTTGCGGAGGTAGCTGCCTGTATCTTTCCACTTCGAATACCACTTTCAACCCGTTCACCCGTCAATATAAGGTCAGTGAAACCTGATGAAGAACTTCCCAGTAGATGGTTGTAGAATGGACCAGTCAGTGTACCCATGAACATGTCCACCAATTCTCGATCAGTCATAGGGGGTTTGACTCTGCCAGCCAAATCTCTCCATTTTTGAGCATATTCTTTGAAGCTTTCTTTAGATCCCATAGTCATATTCTGCAACTGTAGCCGAGTAGGCGCCAATTCAGAATTGTACTGGTAGTGCTTGTAGAAAGCCGTCGCTAAGTCATTCCAGGTGCGGATGTTAGAGCTCTCGAGCTGATAATACCACTCCAACTGTGTGCCTGACAGGCTTTCCTGGAAGAAATGGATCCATAGTTTCCTATCAGTGGTATACGGCTGAATCTTTCTCACATAAGCTCTCAAATGCATCTGAGGACAAGACGCACCATCATACTTAGTGAAAGTGGGGATCTTGAATTTGCGAGGAATGACCACATCAGAGACCAGTCCCAAGCTTTTGAAATCCAGACCGGGCGCCTTCTGACCCTCCATAGCTAGCATGCGTTCTTCCAACAACTTATACTTATCCTCTTTTGGAGAGTACTGTTCATCTTCATAATCTTCATCGTCGTCCTCCTGGTTGAGGGGGTCAGCATTCTCATCTTCCGAATCATTTTCTGTCTCCTCCTCTTGATCCTTCGGAAGTCTATTCTTGATTTCTGCAGCCTGTCCTTTACGCCTTCTTCCCGGGTTAATGCAACTCACAGGTTTCTGGTCTTTCTTCTTCTCGAGCAAGAGAGCCTTCAGTTCCTCCTGCCCCTTGGATAAGCTCAGCATCATCTCCTGGAATTGAGCATTCTGAGCCTGGAGATCTTTGACAGTTTGTTCGAGAGCCATTTTTCTGTTTGCAATAGGAAGACCGTGAGAACATAGATCCTTTAGAATACCTGTTATGCAATGTTATGTCATGCTATGCAATGTATGAAATGTTTTCAAGGACTTTTGGAATTTAACTTTGCGTAAACCACCAAAAAGAGAGGAACTTTTTATTAATAATTTCTTTAATCAATGTTCATTACAAAAAGGAAAAATAAAAATACAATGAAAGCTCAAGTCTCCCAGGGACGGCTTCTTTTTGGGCGAAGATATGTATTGAGTCTTCGTACCTCATTAAGCTGGCTGGTGAGCTCTAATACTTTTTTCCTTTCTGCAACGAACTGAATCTCAAAAGTATCCCTTTCCTCTCTCAACTGGATCCAGGATCTCTTTAATTCTTCCACATCGGTAGGCATATCTGGATAAGGAATGATCTGAGGAGTACCTCCTTCAACCTCTGGTTCAACAATCAGCGGTCCGACTGCAAGGTATGGCATGACAAGTTCACGAGCTCTGGCGCGTACCCATCTGAGATAAGGTTCCATAGGAATAGAGTTTTTCTGTCCTAAAGTGCTTCTTTTCACCATGCCCCAGGCTCGTACAAATCTCTGACGGAGACCTTGGGAATCGGTGTCATAGTCAAACACAGTACCTTGAATAATTCTTTCATGCGAACCGTCTCTTCGAGCATAACCAAACTGGCGTAGGGCTAAAGCTGGGTTATAAGTAATACCTCCTCTCATCCCCAGGAGTGGTACGTTAGAGAATTCTCCACAACGGTCAATGATGATAACATTTTCTTTGAGATGAGGACACCAACGGATGTCTGAATGGGGGAGCGACATTATCCTTTGAGACCATTTCAGATTTTGCTCATTCTTCAAGACTGATTGAGGAAGGTGTGAAATAAACCACCTAGACAATAGAGGTATGCAGCACATGAGAGTCCCTTGCCTTTTCATAGTACGGGTGTGAAGGGAATGCAGAATGTCTCCAAGCAAGGTAGGCACAGGGTTATGAGTGAGAAATATCTTAATAGCATTCATGTCTATGAACTGATCCGGGTTAGGGAATAGCACCAAACCATAGATTAGTAATGCTAGGACATCTTCGAAAGCATGGACATTCATAATTTTTAGGAATTCTCGGGCCTTATTTATCAGAAATTTGGCAAGTAAACCCTTAATTCCACTTCTTGCTACCCAGTTGGTTTCAATGTCTGACTTTGTCATGTGTAAAGCTGCGGCAACTTCTTCAGACTTCGGAATCTTCTCTAGACCACTGAAAGGTATTTGATCAAGAATAGGTATCCCGAGCAGCCTGGAGAATTCTTCTAATGTGGGTACCAACTGATAATCTGGGAATGTGAAGCAATGATGTTTAGGATCGAAGAACTGGAATAGAACCCTCATCATATCTTCTTTGAAACCAGTGGTAACCAAATTGAGGAGAGAACCATGTCTCTTGATGAACTGAGTCTGATCAGGAAGTTCTGACACTAAATCCTTGAGTTGAGGAGAGATTGCCACAAAATTGATCCGAATGGTCTTTCTGGAAGCCATAGCCCTGTTTCAGAGCAAAGTTAAATCCCTACGTCCTTGAAATGGTTAGTACAGTGCCATGATGTTATGATGTTATGATGTTATGATGTTATGATGTTAAGTAAACAACAAGCACAAACAAGTCACACAACAATCATTCTTAGGTTTTAAGGCTTGCATGAGTTCCATAGGTAAATACCCTCCCCACTGAAGTTTGGTTGGTTCAACCTGTCCTAGAATAGTAACCGGGTTCTAGAAGGATCTCAAATCATTGACCTTCCTTTAAGTCCACTTCAGTGCAACTCCAAGTGGTTGACCGAAGCTTCCCTAAAGTCCAATCTCAAAGAGTGTAGTATCGAGTCTCAACCAACCCCAGTCGGAACCGAAGTCAGTTATCTCACTACTTTCTAATGGCTAGGATGAGTCAATTAGGGTTCTAAAGGTCTGGTTAATGCTTTGATGACACCACGCGGAAGCCAAATTTTTCCTCAAGTAAACATGAGGAACATCAGGACATCCAAAGTGTCACATTAACCGTAGCCATCATCTTGACCATTCCAGTATACGCCGGATAGTCGCGATGATCTATTGCTACTTACCTAAGGTACACTAGATCCGGGTGTAGGATCTTTCACTCAAGCATAAAATACCCAAGCAATCCCTTAAAAGTAAATCAGACAATTTGAATAAGTGATCTTGTTTTTTAAGGTAACCTCTCTTTTTAAGTCCCCAGCAGAGTCGCCAGTTCTGTCATACGGTGAACTGACTTTGTGTGTTTTGCTTTGGAAAGCAAAATGTCGCGGTTAGCAAGAGTCGCCACCGACTTTTCTTTTATCCAATAAGGAAAGGTGGAAAAGAACAGGAAAGACCTTGATTAGATTTTGGGTTCGGGAGGTACATTATACAAAGGGAAGGTGTTAGCACCCTTTGTATCCATGGTTATCCATGGGCTCTTAATTGCTTGATCACTTATGTTTGTCTGGAAAAAAAGTGGTTGTGAATTGTTTAGAAAATGTTTTGAAAAGAGAATTTAACTTTGTAATGATTCTTGTATGAATGTATACAAAGTGGTTATCTCGTTTATTTTTGAGAGTGGTTTAGAAAAATATAACTCGGTAATGATTCTAGTATGAATGTATACCAAGTGGTGATTTTCTAAAAGATGTTTGGAAAGGTGTGAGGTGTGAAAAACATTTTAGGTTGTGAGCCAGCAATTAAAAGTTATACCTACCCAAGGTCTTTTATGGGTATTTCCTATCCTTATGAGGGTAAAACTGTCCTTACTATTGAGAAGTAAGTAGTTTTATCCTTTGGATGTAAAAGGGTCATCGTAGGGCCATCGATTGGTCATTGAAGGCAACATTTGTAAGGATACCTTAGCATTCGAAGGGACGATCATCATTTAACCGTAGGACACAACGAAGGGTCATCGAGGGACAAAATCATATATTCGAAGGCAACATCCGAGGGACTATGATTTATTTTATAGGGACATGATGATTTAATCGAAGGGTCTTTGCTAAATGTATCCCCACATTCGCGGGACATGACCATAATACCGTAGTCGTAGGGTAACAAAGAGAGGTCCAAGATCACTTATTTAAAGGCCAAGTTTTACAATTAATTAGGTAATTAGGATGAATCTCCACAATGAAATCAATACATTAAAATCAGCTAGGTAATTTAGGGTGGGTCTCCACATTAAAATTAATGCATTGAAATTAGTTAAGTGATTTAGAGTGAATCTCCACAAGGGTATCCCACAAATAAAGTGGAATACCTACCAAGCTCTCTTTTCCGGGGATATGTGAACCTTTACAAAACTCAGCAAACATGTCAGAATACCAAATCAGTGTGCAATCGAGAATTACACCATAAAAGAAATCACAACAATAACAGGATCAGATAAACAATGCATGGCTATGATAAAACATGTCAGATGGGCAAGAAAAAAAAGAACAGAAAAGTCAGCTACTGTCACATTCGCTCCTGCTTCGCCTAGCGAAGGCTTAGCGAATACTCGCTGCATGCTCGCTTAGCGATGTGCTAGCGAGCGGCTGCGGGTTCCGGTTTTGATAATAGTACAATTTCAGCCAATTTTATGCCTTATGGCTTTCATTACAGCTATTACATGGTTAATCATTTAAGGTATTCAGATACACACTAAAAATTCACATGCCAAACTTAAGATATTTTCATAAATTTAATCATAATGCCATATGCAAATTAAGAACATAAGGCGATAATAGCGGTGCAAACCTGTTTGCAAACTGAATTGCGACTTTGGATTGGCGAATCGGATTGGATTGGGCAGAGGTAACCTTGATGCCGCTGGGTTCCTTCAGGGTTTCTTTACTCGGAATTCTCTGAGTTAGTCTCCAGGGTTTCTATGCCAGGGTTTCTGTCCGTCTTCGTCTGTCCATTTTCGTGACTGAAGTGTCGGTATTTATAGTGATTGAGGTGACCTATTGGGTTCGGAATGAAGCCCAAAAATTCTGATATATCGCAAGCTTCGCTAGGCGAAGGATTTGCTCGCCTAGCGAGCAGACCATTTGTGACCTAATGGGCTCAGAGTGAAGCCCAACAATTCTGGTATTAGCAAGCTTCGCTAGGCGAAGGATTTGCTCGCCTAGCGAGCAGGCCATTTTGGGTCATCTTCTGGATCGGGCCCCTTGTGAGCTGGACCTTTGTTTCTTTAAGGTAAACCCCTTAAAAAATGAGCTGGGGCGCTTCGGAAAATGTTTTGCGAGATTGACGGGCAAATTTTGGGGTATGACAGTAATTGAGTTGTGAAATTTTCATGTGAGGAGAGGTTAATGAATTTATATATTTTATTTTCATTAAGTTTGTGTGCTTCCGCGTTAATTTGTTCTTCCATAAATCTGATAATATGGGAAAATTTTGCGTAGTTTCCTAACAACTGGTATCAGAGCCAGTTGATTGATTTTTCTAATTTTTTCTAGTAAAGAAATTTTTAGAGACGATCCTGAGAAAATCAGATTTAAGTGGGAGTGATGGCTGCAGACGAAGGAAAAATGAAAATTGAAAAGTTCGATGGTGTGGACTTTAGCTTTTGGAAGATACAGATTGAAGATTATCTATATCAGAAAAAGCTACATCAACCTCTCATGGAAACGAAGCCAGATTCGATAAAGGAAGATGAGTGGAACCTTCTCAATAGGCAAGCACTTGGCGTTATCCGATTGTCGTTATCTCGAAATGTTGCTTTTAACATTGCGAAGTTGAAGACAACCGCTGGTCTTTTGAAGGCTCTTTCAAGCATCTATGAAAATCCTTCAACATCAAATAAAGTTCATTTGATGAGACGGTTATTTACACTTCGGATGACAGAAGACACATCAATTACACAACATATTAATGAACTAAATATTGTAACAACCCAATTGAGTTCAGTTGGAATTGAGTTTGACGATGAAGTACGAGCATTGATACTTTTGTTTTCCTTACCAGATAGTTGGAGTGCTACTGTCACGACAGTGAGTAGCTCGTCAGGAAATACAAAGATGAAATTTGATGATGTTCGTGATCTGGTTCTCAGTGAAGAGATCAGGCGAAGAGAGTTGGGTGAATCATCATCCTCTTCAGTATTACATACAGAAGAAAGAGGAAGAAATTCAACCAGGGGATATGGACGTGGTAAATCAAAGGACCGACGATCCAAATCCAGAAATCACCGTAGTTTCAATAATTCGAAGACTATGTAATGTTGGAATTGTGGAAAGAAAGGGCATTACAAAAACCAATGTAGACTCCCACCAAAGAATCAAAAGGTAAAGGATGAAGCAAATGTTGCTTCCACTTCAAGAGGAGAAGACGCGTTGATATGCTCTTTGGAGAATAAGGAAGACTCTTAGGTGTTAGACTCTGGAGCATCCTTCCATGCCACTTCCCAGAAAGAATTCTTTAATA
Organism: Lathyrus oleraceus; assembly: GCF_024323335.1. Taxonomy (NCBI): domain Eukaryota; kingdom Viridiplantae; phylum Streptophyta; class Magnoliopsida; order Fabales; family Fabaceae; genus Lathyrus; species Lathyrus oleraceus. The sequence goes on along the minus strand of NC_066580.1, from coordinate 38,352,361 downwards.
ATTATGTCTCTAGAAACCTCGGTAAAGTTTACCTCGGTAATGAGCAATCATGTGAGGTTTCAGGTAAAGGTGTAGTGAAGATTAAGTTAGGTGCGTCTGAATGGGAATTGAAAAATGTAAGACATATTCCCGACCTGACAAAGAACTTAATCTCAGTAGGCCAGTTGGCTAGTGAAGGCTTCACAATAGTCTTTCATGGTGATCAATGGAAGATTTCAAAGGGTTCAATGACAATTGCTCGCGGTAAAAAGAGTGGTACTTTTTACAAGACAGCGTGAACTTGTCACTTGATTGCTGTTGCGAAAAATGAAAGTCCCAATCTATGGCACCAAAGATCAAGCCATATGAGTGAGAAAGGGATGAAGATCATGCACTCAAACAGAAAACTACAAGGTCTTAGGTAAATAGAAATTGACATGTGTGAAGACTGTATACTTGGAAAACAAAAGCGAGTCAGCTTTCAGATAAATGGGAAAACCCCAAAGAAGGAAAGGCTTGAGCTTATTCACTCTGATGTTTGGGGTCCAACTACCATCTCATCTATTGGCAGGAAGAAATACTTCGTGACTTTTATTGATGACCATTCCAGAAAGGTATGGGTATACTTTTTGAAATATAAGTCTGACGTATTTGAGGCTTTCAAGGTGTGGAAAGCGATGGTAGAAAACAAGACCGGATTGAAGATCAAAAAGCTCCGAACTAACAATGGTGGTGAATATATAGACACCAAGTTCAAGAATCTATGTTATGAGCACAGAATCATAATGGAGAGGACTGTGCCAGGTACGCCTCAACAGAATGGTGTAGTTGAGCGTATGAATCAAACTTTGAGTGAAAGAGCCAGAAGCTTACGTGTGCAGTCAGGCTTACCGAAGCAGTTCTGGGTAGAGGCAGTCAACACATCAGCTTATTTAATCAACGGAGGTCCATCGGTACCATTGGAGCATAGAATACCAGAAGAGGTATGAAGCAAAAAAGAGGTAAAACTCTCACATCTTAGAGTTTTCAGATGTGTAGCATATGTGCACATTAATGATCATGGCAGGAATAAGCTTGATCCCAAATCAAAGAAATTCATTTTCCTCGGTTATGGTGAGGATGAGTTTGGCTATCGACTATGGGATGATGAAAACAAGAAAATGATTCGCAGTAGAGATGTGGTCTTTAATGAAAGAGTTATGTACAAAGATAGGCATACCATAAGCACTAATGAATCAAAATTAAATGACCCAGTTTATGCAGAGGTTAATGATATCCCAGAAAGTCCTATAATTGAAAATCCTCAATTAGAGGAATCAACTTAACAAAGCAGTGAACAACAGTATGACGCATCAGAGACTTGTACTCCAACTTCTATATTGAGAAGGTCTTCTCGACCTCATGTTCCCAATAGGAGATACATGGACTACATGTTGCTAACTGTTGGAGGTGAGCCTGAAGACTATGCAGAAGCATGTCAGACCACAGATGCTAGTAAGTGGGAGCTTGCAATGAAAGATGAGATGAAGTCTTTAATCTCCAACCAGACATGGGAACTAGTTGAGTTACCTAGTGGAAAGAAGGCACTTCACAACAAATGGGTGTATCGGGTAAAAGAGGATCATGATGGTTCTAAGCGATACAAAGCTCGACTAGTTGTCAAAGGATTTAAGCAAAAAGAAGGAGTTGATTACACTGAAATATTTGCTCCAGTTGTGAAACTCAATACTATCAGGTCAGTTTTAAGTATTTATGCCAGCAAAGAGCTCTACCTTGAGCAATTGGACGTGAAGACTGCATTTCTTCACGGAGACTTAAATGAGGAGATCTACATGCACCAACCTGAAGGTTTCTTAGAGGAAGGGAAACATAATATGGTGTGCAGACTAAAGAAGAGCTTGTATGGCCTGAAACAAGCTCCAAGACAGTGGTATATGAAGTTTGAAAGCTTTATGCACAAGGAAGGTTTCCAGAAGTGCAAAGCCAATCACTGTTGTTTCTTCAAGAGATATAAGTCCAATTACATCATTTTGCTACTCTATGTCGATGATATGTTAGTAGCAGGTCCAGATATGGATGAAATCAGAAACTTGAAGTTGCAGTTATCAAAGGAGTTTGACATGAAAGATTTGGGTCCAACAAAGAAGATTCTTGGAATGAAAATCATGAGAGACAAGCAAAGAGAAATTTTGCAGTTATCTCAGGCAGAGTACATCAATCGTATTTTGCAAAGGTTCAACATGGGCAATGCCAAACCGGTTAGCACACCTTTGGCAAGTCATTTTCGCCTATCCAAGGACCAGTCTCCTCAGACGGAGGAAGAAATAGAATTCATGGATAAGATTCCATATGCTTCAGCCATAGGAAGTTTGATGTACGCAATGGTATGTACTAGGCCAGACATTGGCCATGCAGTGGGAGTTGTAAGCAGGTTTATGGCAAATCCAGGAAAAGCTCATTGGGAAGCAGTCAAGTGGATTTTGCGGTATCTACGAGGCACTAAAAAGAAATGTCTATACTTTGGCAAAGGAGAAATAAAAGTACAAGGATACGTTGATGTAGACTTTGCCGGTGAAGTTGATCACCGAAGAAGTACGACTGGCTATATATTTACTGTTGTTACTGGAGCAGTTAGTTGGATATCGTGAATACAAAAGATTGTTGCTTTATCCACTACTGAGACTGAGTATGTAGCAGTCACAGAAGCTAGTAAGGAATTAATATGGCTTCAAGGATTGTTAACAGAGTTGGGTTTCATGCAGGAGAAAAGTGTTTTGTATAGTGACAATCAAAGCGCAATACATCTAGCAAAGAATTCTGCATTTCATTCAAGAACAAAACACATTGGTCTTCGTTATCACTTCATTAGATCTCTTCTTGAGGATGAGGTACTAGCATTGAGCAAGATACAAGGAAGTGAGAATCCAGCTGACATGTTAACAAATGTGGTGACAATTGATAAACTGAAGTTGTGCTCTTCTTCAGTTGGCCTGCTAGAATAATAAATTGATAAACGTTGTTGTTTGACCAAGGTGTGAAGACTGATTAAAATCACTCTTCAAGTGGAAGATTGTTGATCAAAATAAAAGAGAGATAAAGAGAGTATGAAGGAGAAACAAGAAAAATAATAGTAAAAAGAAACAATAATGGTTATGAGAACTTTGAGGAGATGTTAAATAATAACCATTCATCTTTCTTGTTTTATTGGCTATAAAAGCCTTGTATCTTTCATTTGTAATCATCAGAACATAATTTCAATAAATTCTTTTAGTGTAATTGAGTTGTGAAATTTTCATGTGAGGAGAGGTTAATGAATTTATATATTTTATTTTCATTAAGTTTGTGTGCTTCCGCGTTAATTTGTTCTTCCACAAATCTGATAATATGGGAAACTTTTGCGTAGTTTCCTAACACTCACAATGTTAACAATAGTTGAAGATTTTAATGATTATAAACTACTCCCCAGGTCGGCCCCGTGGGGTGCGAGGAGAGCTACTGCACAGGACCTCCGACTTTTTAGGACCTCGAAGTTAATAGATGAAATCAATATAAATATAGTATTAACGAATATATATCATTAAATTCTATTTTAAAATATTATTGTAGTGTAGTTGTGGTTATATTATTTTCGTAGTAATATAATTTATTTAGATTAAATAATGTGGTGACGTTTTTTTATAAAAATAAAAATATACCTAAAATGTAAGAACAAAGAATCGAACTCAGGTTGTATTACTACCTGAGTTCGATTCTTTGTTCTTACATTTTAGGTATATTTTTATTTTTATAAAAAAACGTCACCATATTATTTAATCTAAATAAATTATATTTAAATTTATTTAAAATTTAATATCTCAATTAACCTAATCAATTTTTTTCTTTTATTAGTTTGAAATTTGAAATTTTACATTGTTGATAATAGTTTGAAAATTGTTGATAATAGTTTGAAAATTGAATCACTACATTAATAAATTTGAAATAATAGTTTGAAATTTTATAATTCTATATTGTTGATTGTTTATTAAATAAAACACTCAGTTATTAATATTGTAGAAATTGTTCAAAGAATTTTTTCTTTTTATTAAATGGTATAAACTTTTTTTATAAATCGAAGATGGTAAGAGGAGAAAAACGTGAATAACTAAACTTTGATAAATCAATTTTCTATATAGTATTTTTTATTATATATGTCTCTATATATTTAATTTTATTTACAATTAAATAAAATGATAATTGTTGATAAGAGTTTGAAAATTGAATCACTACATTAATAAATTTGAAATAATAGTTTGAAATTTTATAATTTCACATTGTTGATTGTTTATTAAATAAAACACTCCGTTATTAATATTGTGGAAATTGTTCAAAGATTTTTTTTTTATTAAATTGTATGAACTTTTTTTATAAATCGAAGATGATAAGAGAAGAAAAACGCGAATAACTAAATTTCTATAAATTAATTTTCTATATAGTATTTTTTATTAATTTAGTCTCTATATATTTAATTTTATTTACAATTATATAAAATATATTTTTTTTTAATTTATTATATTTTTATTTTTTAAATATTTAATTTTAAAAAAGAACAGGACTCCAAAATGATTGGGACACCCGGACTACCCCTGTCACAAACAACTAATATTATTTTATGTCCGGACTACCCCTGTCACAATTAGAAATCACTTTACTCACTAGACAATAAATAAAAAGGCATTAAGAGCAATCTTTGTAGAACAAAACTCAATGACAAAACACAGGAAAAAAGTAAATAACATTACACTTGAAGTGGTAGACACTCATGATGATGATGAATCATCAATCCTATACCTTCAGCCTCCAAAAGTATTCTTCCGGCAATAACAACTTAATTTTTATTTTTTTAATACATCATATATATTATTAAGATAATATATAAAAATATAAAATTATTTCTAATTTTTAAAAATTTATCTTTGGACGACCCTATTTTTTTTTTAAAAAAATTATTAATAAAAAATTCTTAGTTTTAACTTTTTGATCAAACAATTTATTTTTATTGAATTAATTGCTGTTTAGAATTTTCTAATTATTCATTTTTAGACTCAAGATTTAAAATACGTGAATTTTTCATCAAAATAATCCAATTTTTTAAGAAAATTTCCAAAATAATCCTGGTTACAAAAAAATTCCCAAAGTACTCGATGTTTCATCGTCATGCAGATGCATGTTTGTCATATGTTGAGGCGGATCGTAGACATGACTAGGAGATATTGGGGGTGGTTGATCATCATCTTCAATGTCGTTGTTCAACATATGATCGACTTGTATCCCGGTCTTCTCCTCTTCTTCATCAACGGCGTTCACTTCTGCTTCTGCTTCTGGGTTGACGTCATCTGAGCATTGTGGATCAAATTCACCAGATTCATCCTGACTCGTCATTTGAGACTGCTGAGATGGTATACATGGTTGAAGAGTAATATACACTCAATACAATTACAGCCTGAATGTTCATGACTAACAAACATGTATTCAACATCTTCATCATCCTGTACCTTAAGCGGGAAAAATTTGCATTGATTGTTCTAAAAAAATATTGGATTTTGATACGTGATCTTTGACACAATACCCGATCCTATACATGATTGTATTCTTTTTTTCAAATGCAAGAAGGTTGCATTTCTCTTGATCGTAAGTCGAATGGTATCGGTGTTTCGAAAATAAAATCCGTATAACTCAGACTCGTATGTTTCACCATTGTAGTGAACATGACACTATATTTTGGTGAAGATGACATTATAATATTTCTGGTGCAGATGAAAATTATTTTCTTGCTGCAGATGAATGTGTGTTGAGTGTTGGATGTTGATAGTAAGACACTTAAATAGGTAAGTGATTTGTCTCACATGCAAGCTAGTTCGAAGTGATGTGTCACACATGCAAGCTAGTCCGAAATGATGTGTCAAATATGCAAGCTAGTCTGAAGTGACATGTCCAGCATGCAAGAGAGAGGAAAGCCACGTGTCACACATGCAAGCACACACTCCAAATGAATTGGTGTCTCCTTACAATCCTTGCACATGGGCGCCAATCCATTTGGCGACACCATGTCTTGCATGCATGCAGACCTCGTAACCAAGCATTCATACCTAGGTGTGTCATGCATGTACCTATGGAGGCGCCAATTTAAATGGCGACACCATGTACAAATTGCACATGGACGCCAATTCATTTGGCTACCACATTCAAACACATTTTTTTATGCTCCAAACTTTTGCCTATAAATTCATCCACACCATCAACACTTCTTCCACACCATCATTCACTACTTCTTCTACAACATCAAATCTTTCATCTGCAACAACCTCTTTTATCTGCATCTACCGCTTTCATCTCCGACAAGATGTCTATCCTCACAATAGGCGAATCGCACAGAGGAACAGTTGCAAACATAACAACTTATGTAAGCGTTTTATTGCTTTGTTATTTGTTTTAATAGAGTACCTTTTATAACATATCAACTTAGTAAAGTTTTTTGTTCTTTCTTTTATAGGATGTTTCAAGGTTCTGTACTCGGGTCCACAAATATGTCCACATGGACCCGATGATTCAACCTTATGTTGAACTCACCGATTTTGGACATATAAGCAAAATTATGTCTTGGTCGGTGGATAGTAAATTCATTCTTGCTTTATGCGAAAGACGGTGTCCCAAGACACACACATTTTGGTTCCCAACCGGTGAGTGTACCGTGACGTTAGAAGACGTCTACATGCTTTTGGGACTGCCAATTAAAGGTAAGGCTTTAAATGGTAAAACCAACTATGCGAATTCAATTTGCATGGACCTCTTGGAGACTGATTTGTTAGATGATAACTCAAGAGGTCAAGGTATACTCCTTTCATGCCTTAAGTCATATTATACCAGTTTACACTTAGATGAGCATTCTACCGAAGATGCTCGAATAATAAAAATTAGGTGTTACATTATGCTTTTAATTGGTTCTTTTTTATTTCCCGAACGTAATGGGTCTAGTATGCATATTATGTATTTAACTTTACTAAGACATGTAGATAGAATAGAAAATTACAGTTGGGGATCCACTTGTATGGCCTATCTTTATAGCTCTTTGTGTAAAAACTCACATAAAGACACATCTACCTTTTCTGGATGTGCTGTTTTGCTCAAAGCATGAGGTTGGTCAAGACTACCGTCCCTAGCACCCGTCAACAACAACCCTTTCACATTCCCGTATGCACAAAAGTAAGTTGTTTAAATTGCTATATATTTACTTACTTCTTTAACGATTATTATCTCTAACTAATATTTTTACCTTTTTGGTGCAGATGGTCGGCACGTGGTATGAGTTATAACAAATGTCCTAGACACTGTATTACCCAGTATCGCAATCTGTTGGATCACCTTCGACCGACATACGTAAGGATAATAACCTCATTATTTTGTTATAATTTGTTAACTTCTTCTACCAAGTTTATAATCCAAGTTACTTTCATATTTCAGTTCATTTGGAGTCCATACCTAAATTTGGATCATGACCATGAAGTCAATGCTGAAGACGCAGCCGTATGGACTGCATGCACACCGATAATAAGATTCACAACTGTGGAGATGCACAACATCATGTGAAGTTGTAGTTAGATATGCTTCAAAACATCCTAGATCCCCCAACAAGTCTAGGAGAATGGCATATGCGCAAAGTTAACGACCAATGGAACTTCAATCCATGGAAAAGCTTCGCAAGATCTGAGTCTCGCAAATGGAAGCACCACCATGACCATGTCTTAACTGACACAGTTATGCCAAATGAAGAAAGACCAAGTCGTACTTATATGGCTTGGTACAGATCGGTTGGTTTTCAGTTCATCGTCGAGGATATGTACCTGTACGACTCACGCCAACAAACTTACACACCAGACACCTCAACATCTAACCCCCAACAACATTGTCAGACCGGATACACGCAACCCCCTGTCCGTCAAACTTTCCGTTCCACAAATACACAAACATACAACCCAAACATGTCATACACCAACCCCAATACCAAGAGCATACCCCATACCACCAACAACAAATTGATCATCAACCAGAGACCCAACATCGCTTCGCACCCAACACATCACCCTACCAAAGCCGCCTTAGCCAGAACACTCAACGATCATTCAACATCAATCGTCCCTCCTCCTACCATAGCCAAGAAGCCCAGACCTCACAAAACCAAAACCTCCAACAACCATATCTCTACCAAACACCCCAACAATCTTTCCAACCTTTCCTCGACGCATCATTCACACCCATGTCTCCCTTCAACCGTCCTGGACGCCCACCAATGAGTCAAACACAACCCAACTACTTTGGCATGGGTCATGAACTCAGCTATGGTGGTACACCTTCGATGCATACGGGAGACTATGCCGATTTGTCTGACTATCTCAACAGGCCATCTCATGTTGTTGGTAGTGATGCTCCTAGCCCCTCAGATGCTCAAACACCAGTGGTGAATCATCAACGTAGGTTAGGGCCACAGGTTAGGGTAGCTAGGGGATGTGGGACCGGAGGTCGGTTAGGTGATCCCGGTCATCACCATTAGACTTTTTTTGTGTAAATGGAAATTTATATTAATATAAATTGGTCCTATTTCAAAATAATGTATCACGTAGACCATTTAACAAAAAAAATTGCATTTTACACTGAGGTGCCAATCCAATTAGCTCCTTCTTTCAACTGATACACATGGGCGTCAATTGGATTGGTTGCACCATGTACCCTAGCCAATCCAATTGGCGCCTCCACTCTATTTTCAAGAGGAGTCACCAATTGGATTGACGCCTCCTCCTAAAAGTGAGGTATTTTGTTTTTTTTTTTAAACAGAGTTATTTTGAAAATTTTCTTGAAAAACATAGTTATTTTCGTAAAAAGTTTAAAATATATTTGATTTATTAAATTTTATTTATTTAATTTAAGTTAATAGTGTTTAAGTTGGTTGATAAATCAATTTAAATACTAGTTAAAAGAGTAGATTAATAATAATAATAATAATAATAATAATAATATTGGAATTAAAAGAAAAAAGTGTGCTAAGTAGAATGAAAATTTAAAACTTAAATTTAGTGTTTGATTTAGTCAAATTAAAATAAATTAAGCCTTCAAATTTTTAGTTCAATTAGTTAATTCTATGCCAGTAACCATGTTATGGTAAGTGGAATTCTCTTTCAAATTTTACTATTTTGTTCCACCAATCAAGTTTAGGGGTGGCAAAATGAATGAATTGGATTGTTAATGGATGGATCAAAACAATCAATTAATCCATTAACAATCCACTAAAAATTTCTCAAAAATATTTAATCAAATTGATCAATTAAGAATAAAATCCATCTAATCTATCAATTATCATATTTTTATTGGGTGAATATCCCTCCATCCAATTTTTTATATTTTTTATAATTTTTTGAAAAAATTGATTTTTTTATTTTTCGAAAAAATATTTTTTTTCAGAAAAAAAATCATTTTTTTATATATATATATTTTTTTAAGAAAAATCAACTTTCTTTTGTATTTTGTGGGAATTTCTTTTTTATTTGTATTTTTTGGAAAAAAAGTATTTTTTTTGTATTTTCAATTTTTTTTGTATTTTGGTAAAAAAATCTCTTTTTTCAAAAATAAAATTGACTTTTGGTATTTTCCAGAAAAGTAATTTTTAAATTTTTGAAAAAAATTGTTTTTTTTTATTTAAAAAAACTAATTTTGTATTTTGTATTTTTTTTTAATATTTGAAAAAAAAATATTTTCTTAAAATTCATCTAATGAAGATAAAAAAAATTCAGTAGATCATTAAAATCTATTTGATGGATTGGATCGATCTATATTTATAAATGAATGAATTTAATTCAATTCATTAACTTAATTTTTATATACCGGATAGATTAGATGAATTTTTTAGTAAATGAATTGAATAAATTTTGTCTTAATAGATCTAATTGTCATCCTAATCGAATCTCGCAAATTTGTTGTCTCTCTCAATATACTTCTTGTTCAAACTACACCCTTCCCATGATTTACAATAAGTGTGGTACTACATCAACAAGAAAACAAGGCGAGACTTGTTTGTGGATTCGGTCCAAGCATAATCTTAGGAATCTTCTGTTGAAAAGAAACACATTCAAAGGTAAGAGATTTTCTCCGTACAACTCTAAATTAGATATGAGTTAAATCTTAGTCAGATATTATATCCACATTTTAATATATTTTAATGTTTTAGAGATTTAATATTGAAAATTTTAATTTAAAAATAGTTATGGATCTTTGTTTTGTTTAATTAATTTTGGATTTAGATAATATCTAACTAATAGTTCAAACCAACGTTAACGTGTTAATGTGTTTAATTTAGGTACAGTGGTTAGAAACACACAGGTGCATGATTTGCATGTGGAGATAAACATGATAGGCTAACCAAATAGTTAAATAAGAAGCTGATATACAATTGTGTGGTCATTTGATCTATATAGTCATTTATCTATTTAATACAATATGTAGATGTAGGTTAAATTTTTTTATTGATATGAGCTTGTGTGGTGCCTTAGTGTTGGACTGATTCTTTTTCTGGATCATGTAATAGTAAGAGCATGCATACTTGACATATAAATTGGATAATGATTATTAATAAATTTGATTAACTTTTACGCATATTTCCTTTTTAGTTTAGAGTTATGTTGTTAATAATTTTGGGTGAGTATTTTTATTAATTTTCTTGGACATGATGAAGTATATTTATATTCTTATGATTTTTAACTCTTCTTTAGGTTAGTTTGACATGGATCCTGGTTAATGGAAATTGACCATTTACAACAACATTTTAGGTATAAATGTGAAGTTTCAAAGTGATTGATGTTTGCTTGATGCGTGATTGTGGGGAATAAGGGATTTTCAAAATAAAAATATTTCAGTAGTTTATAATTGATTGCATTATATATTAAGTTATTTATTTATTTTCCTTCGAATGAATTAGAAATGCGGCGACTTCCCGCTTATGAATTTGAATTGTCACCGAGTTGATTAATTTCAAGACCTTTTATTTCTGTTTTAAACAAGTATTATTAATAATTTCTGAATCATTTATTCGATGAAAATTTGGGACGTTAAAAAACTCCGGAGATGCATCTTCAAAATTACTTCAGAGATGCATCTCCGGACGGTATTGGAGCTTAAATCACGTAAAAACCGTTGTCCTTCCTCATTTCTAAAAGACACAATTTTTTCTCAAACTCTCTCAAAGGTTCTTCAATCAACCAAGTCCAAAATCAAACAACAAAACTCAAAGGTTCTTCAATCAACATCAAGTACATCATTCAACACTGAAGTAAACTCTAAATTTGTAAGTTTTTGATGTTTTGAAAAGTTTTGAGTTTTTGTATAAATGAGTAGAAATTGATGATTTATGTAAGAAATGAGTAGAAATTGCATGAATGATAATTTATACATACTATAAAACATGTTTGTTGGTTTAAAATTAGGATTAAACCATTATTTTTAGGGTTTGATGGTTTGCATTACCGCCATTGACGAACCTAAAAAATTGCAGAAAATTTCGTTTGGATTGCACAGTAACCGAATATGTATCTCCGTAAATTATCAGTTTTTTTTTGCTTTTCTTGCTTGTAGGTTTGCTTGTACTAATTGTCTGGTTTACTTACAAACGTTACGGATGATAGAGACGACATGCTGAGGCATGTGAGGATTGCATAACATGCATCCGTCTAGAGGGAGAAGAGTCGGATTTTTGAGGCTCATGTTCACTCCAGCCTAACACATACAGAGGCATCAACTTCTAGGGATCATACTTCTCCATGTTATTCTTCCCGTAGGAGACGTGTGTCACCTATTGACGCTTCACTGCCTTCATCCTCCCGCATGCGACAAGTTTCACTTATTCAAGCACTAGAGGTACCCGAGTCACCAATGGTACCTGAGGCATCAGTGCTACCCCAGGCACCAGAGGGACCTCATGCTGATGAGCCACTACCACCTCCGGATGATTAGGTTGCTAAGGATAATGAGTTAGTGTCACCTCAGGCATTTGGAGGAGGACCTGTAGAGTTATCACCGCTGCCTCTGTACCTAGACCATACTGTCAGACATATCTAAGACATAAAGGTAAAATTAGTCGGACTCATTCTTTTTAAATTACATTAATTATTATATTAGAAGTTTCTGACATTGATTTATTTTTCTACAGGACCGTGATCCACTGAAGTTTATTAACCATGGGCGAAAGATTATTGGTTTTCCTCAGCCGAATGTGGAGTGATTTCAGACTGCTCTGTCCTATCTAGGATGAAGGACTTGTACATGACTGATTATGTTACGGTCAACCACAAAATGCTTAATGCATTTGCAGAAAGATGGCACACTGATACCTCGTTATTTTATCTTCCATTTGGTGAGATGTCTATCACAGTCGATGATGTGTTGTGTTTGCTACATCTTCCGATCAGGGGGAAACTTCTAGATCATGGGAGGATTAATAGAGACGAGGCACTTGAGATGATGGTAGATTATTTGGGAGATGACCCATAGGTTACGATGAAAAAACCCGAGGGGCTCATGCTAGATTTGAATTCCTAGAAAAAAAAGTATATATAGATGAGATCCTTAGAGTCGAGGAGGCTAAAAGGCGATGAAAAACAGGTGGGGTTCCATAAAGCGTATGCTATGAGATCATACCTGGTATATTTTGTTGGCACTACGATTTTTATAGACAAAAGTGTCATTTGTATAGATGTCGTCTATATTCGGTATTTCGAGCGGATCCATGAGTACAACCCGGGGCACTTATTTGGTCTACTTGTACTCGACAGTGCATCTTCGGCTAGTCATGTGTGCTTCGTTACACTGAGGGTATGTTACACGCTTATGTATTTACTCCGATCAGAGGGAACTAGATGATACATCCTTTAAGAGTGTATCTTGACCGCTTGGTTGTCGAGGATATGCACTTCAACAGCTATGTCGATCACCATGAGACGCGGCCATTTGACGACATAGTGTTATACTCAGAATGGTTGGCTTACGACTCACGTCTCACATTTTCTCATATGCATGAACGCGTCATACGATAAATCACTACACTCAGATTATTCCTAAACACCCTTATGGATTCCATGTTTGAATATGGTATCGTAGGAGGCACGAAGTACCATAACTGAGAGCCATTGGAGCTATGTTGACGAGTACATCAGGCGGTTCTTCAGGGTGTCACATCTGTACATGGTGCAAGCTGCTCCAAAAGATCCACCAAGACTAATTCATAAGGAGATACTAGAGAAGGAGCAGGAAAAATTAGATCATGCTCATGATGTCTTGTCTATATGTCATCGCATAGTAGAGATTGCGCAGGCGGGCATTGATATAAGGTATATTCCCTGATGGGTCTGAGGTGAGATAGGTCCTAGATGTGATTATGACGGAGGCACGAGAGGCAGTGATGTACCTGAGATAGTGTCGAATGACAAGGGATAGTGGACGTCGAGGCGCACGAGAAGCCAAAGGAGTTGTAGTTCTGCATATGCAGTAGAAGGTGTGATAAGGCATTGATTAATCACATTATCAAGCACCACAAAGAAAACAGAAACCTTTCGAGGTGTCATTGATTATATTATTTTAAATCAAACGAAATTCAATGATTGATAATCAACATAAAAAAAATATAAACCTTACACAAATTGGAAGATAAACAAGAATTCCAATTTTAGAACCCTAATATATAAAAAATCTCAATTCAAATTGATTCAGGTACATGTGGCTCTGATATTACTTGTTAGACCTCTTTGTTAACTTAATGTTTTCTATCTATATAGAAATAAAAAAATAGAACTCTAAACTAATCTCTATGAGTCGATAACCCATCGTATCTCTTAAACTCATATGAGAATTCAATCAGAGAATGAAAACAGAAACATATCTGAGTTTGCCATTAAAATCATTTAAGGTACCCAAGCTTTTCATTGAAATTGTTGAAGGTTTATGAGTATGTGATCTTCCAATTTGTAGAATTCCTTAGGGTTCCTTGAATCTCTTTTTACGGGGATAAAACAATTTGATGGGGATAAAACGATAATCCTGATGAACCATGTTTTTTCTGTCGTCTACAAATGAGGATCATAATCCATATAAATAACCCTATGGTTATTTCTTAGTTTTCAATATTATAATTTAGCTCATCATCAAATTAGATATTGACTTATGGTATCTACACAATAACTTTATCCTTCATGATATTTATGTTTTTAGCCATAAATTTATTTAATATTAATTGGATCCCTTTAAGTCTTGACTAATTAAACAATGGTCCTAACACCTTAATTATTATATTTATGACAAAAATTCTAATAAATTGAAAAATGAAAAATCCTTAAAAATAATAATAACAACGCAGAAAATAACTTTTAAAAGGTAAAGTCAATAAAAATTCCATTAAAATTATTAAAATCTTATTTTTTAAACAATTTATCAAAATTAAATTTTCTGAACAATTAAATTATTTTTTTAAGTCATACAATTTTTAGGTTTAAGTTCATTTTTGATCTCTCTATTTTTATGTTTTTTACCTGTATAATCTGAATCACCTGCATTATGGATTAGTACAGTATATCCATCTGTTCCTAAAAGAAAAATTGGTCAATCGAAGATAATTGGAGATAAAAGAAAAGCAAGTTATATGGAAGAATATACTTTGCTGATGAAAATACTTTCAAAGTCTTGGAAACATACTGCTCCAATAGATCTGGTAATGTATTACAGACTGTATATTCCCACATTTATGAGCTTTTCTAAATGATCATATGATACTACTTCTGTGTTGCTTATGAGATTGAGTTGCTTTAGAAACAAACACTATGTAAATGTTCACTATATACACCTTAAGTTATTGTATTGCAGCTTTAGCCTTTGCTTTCTGCATGCTCTCCCACGCAATGATTTCCCATTCAATGAACAGGATAGTATCTAATGTGTAACCGATTTGGAAATGAAAGAGTCCAAACTTAACTCTCAAATATCCAAACCTGAAAATTTACCTTTTGTTAGTCTCACATTGGTATTGTTAGAGTTTTATCCCTTGCTTATATAGTTTATTCAAGCAAATGATAATTTCTACTTGTGAGTTTAAAAGAAGTAACGGTTAATTTGGCTAGAGCCCCAAATTTGTTTCCCCTCTCTTCTTCCATCTTTTAAAGAAGTTGGTACATAGAATTCCTGCAATTGCTTAACGGGTATCCAACAAAAAAGCTGAAGAAAATTGTTTCTTTAGATCTATTAGTTACAAACATTTTCCATGCTAAGAGAAGGAAGTTGGATGATAAAAGCAAAGCATAATTATGTTGCTTGGCATTGTGAAAGAATCAAAAGTGTAGGATTGGAACAAGTCTCAATCCAATTACAGGTGTGGTGTTAACACTTGAGTTAACTTCTGAAGATACTTCAGAATCTGAAGGTTCTGAAGATGAGTCAGAATCAGAAGATGATTTTGAAGGTGACTCTGAAAGCGATCTGACTCTGAAGGCGAGTTTGACTTTGAATGTGAAACTGATTTTGATCCAGATTTTGATTGTGATTTAGACTCTAGTGGAGATTCAAACTATGGAAATATTCCAGACTCTGAAGGTGGTACTTCTGGGGTTCCAGTATCTAATATTGTTCCAGCATCCAAAGAAGATTTTGAACAAGTTCAGAGGCCACAAAGAATCAAAACATTCCAAGAAGGATTGGAGAGTTTGACATGGTGCAAGATACTAAAATATACTCTGAAGGAGAAGTCATTCAGTGTGATATACTAGTAGACTATGAACTAGTTAGTGTTGAAGAAGCGCTCAAGAAGAAAGTGTGGTTGAAGACTAGGAAAAAAGAACTTAAGGCTATAGAAAGAAACAAGACTTGAGAGTTTATTGAGATTCCAAAGAACAAGAAAGCCATCAACGTCATATGGTTTTTAGGTAAAACTGAAGCCAGGTGGATCAATTAGAAAACATAAAGCAAGGTTAGTGGCAAGAGGTTTTCTATAAATACCTGGATTAGATTACTTTGAGGTGTTTGCTCCTGTAGCGAGACATGAGACAATCAGACTGGTGATTGCGATAACTGCTAACAAGAATTGGCCTCTGATGCATCTGGATGTGAAATCTGCATTTCTGAATGGTCCATTACAAGAAGAGGTATACGTGTCACAATCTTCTGGATTTGTGAAAAAGAATTAGGAATGGATGGTGTACAAGTTACATAAAGCGTTGTATGGACTGAACTTAGAGCTTTGAATCTAAAGATTGATTCATTTTTCAAGCTTCAAGGATTCAGAAAGTGTGAGATTTAGTATGGTGTTTATGTTCAACATACTTCTAAAGGCAATATGATTTTGGTGTGTGTCTATGTTGATGACATATTATTGACAGGAAGTTGTTCATATGAGATAATGAGGTTCAAGAAGGTGTTGATGAATGGGTTTGAAATGACTTATTTGGAAAATATGGTATACTTTCTAAGGATGGAAGTTTTGTACTCTAAGAAGGGTATCATTTTCTATCAGCTAAAATATGAACTTGAACTTTTGAAGAGATTTGAACTGCTGAATTGTAAAGTTGTGGTCACACCTTCATAAACAAATCACAAATTGGATTCTGATCCTGAGGGTGATGATGTAGATGTTACAACTTTCAAACAGTTGGTTGACTCTCTAAGGTATTTGTGTAATACCATACCTGATATTTACTATGCAGTTGGAATGATTAGTAGGTTCATGAGTAAACCTAAATGGTCTCATTATCAAGTTGCTGTCAGGATTCTAAGATATATTAAGGGGACTCTGAAATATGGAGTTTTATTCCCTTATGGAGAAAAGACTAATTCAAAGCTAATGTGTTACTTAAACTCTGATTAGCGTGAAGACAGAGTTGACAAAAGAAGTACTTCTGGATATTTGTTTAAGTGTCTGAGAGGTCCTATTTCTTGGTGTTCTAAGAAGCAACGAGTTGTTACTTTGTCAACCTATGAAGCTGAATACATTGCAGGTGTTCTGGTTGCATGTCAAACTGGTTGGCTTCTGAATTTACTGCAGGATCTGAAGATCGAGGTAAACAAGCCTCTAAAGCTGATGATTGATAACAATTTTGCAATCAATCTTGCCAAGAATCCAGTGCTGCGTGGGAGAAGCAAACATGTTGAGACTAGGTATCATTTTTAAGAAGTCAGGTTCATAATGGAGTGCTAGAAGTTATGCACTATAGCACCCAGAAGTAGCTGACAGATGTTCTGACGAAAACGATCAAGACTGATTAATTTCTCCACTTGAGGGATAAAATTGGTGTTCTTAGTTTTTATTAGCTGAATATGAATTAAGGGATGATGTTAGAAGTAATTCATATTCAATATTAGTAGTATTAGTTTTGTTAAGCTTAACCTAACTAGTGTATGTTAGCATTGTTGCCTACATGACATTATTGTTGTGTATATAAACAAGTGTAGTTGTCAACATGAGAATGTACTGAATGTGCGTAACCATTTACTGTAACTGTTTTGTAAGAGTAGTGAAAGTTTGTTATTCTCTCTTCTCTCTCTTCTTCCATCTTCATCTTTTTTTATCTTGTGCACCAACAATTTTAACAATTTACAGAAAGCATTGTACACGTGCAATGTCCCCCGCATTGACATGTTTAAATTATTTCGTTGCATGTCGACTCTAAAATTGATTTTTTTTTTGTATATTATGGGTCTGTTTGTTTCAGTTTAAAAAAATGTTTTTTTTTCAAAATAGATTTTATAAAATCGTTTTTAAAATATTATAAATTTTTTTATATCCATTTTTTTAATTGAAAGAATAATTTTGATATTGTATAACATAAATTTATTTTGTTGATGATCAAAACATAGTCGAAATTATAATTTTTTCAAAAAATTTTATCTAAAAATGATTTTTATAAAAGATACATATTTGAAATAGTTTCAAAATTAAGTGATTTTCTAAAACATTGATATTTAAAAAAAATGAATAAAGTGAGGAAATATCTAAAATAATATTTAAAAAATAACTATTCAAATTAAATTTTTATTTAAATTTTTTATGAAAAATTTCTTAAATTTTTTTTTACACAAAATTATATTACATTATAAAAATCATTTAAAAAAACAAAACAATCGAACCTTAAATTATTTAATTTAAAATTCATTTCTAGTTAACTTTCATCAATATCATGTTTTTAAATAAATACACCTAAATATTTCCTGATTTTCTTAAATGTACTTTCCATACATAAATACTTCCAGGTTTATACCCCCTCTATTTTTTTATTATAAGTCATTTTTTACTTTTCACACGTATTAAAAAATATAATAATTGTGGTATGAAAAAGAGAAATGACGAATGATTTTACAAAATTATTTTTCATTAATTATATTGGAAAAATAAATTAACATAATTGAAAGTAGAGAAAATAATAAATATTTAAGAATATAATAAAAAAATAATATTAATGAATCATTGATACTATAAAATAACTTATATTGTGGTACAAAATATTTTTTGAAAGCAAGTTATAATAAAAAATGGAGATAATAATTTATTAAAAATGTTACATATAAATCCACAAATACACCGATAACTTTTTTCTTTTTAAAAATAATCGAGAAACTAAAATAGGAGAACTTGGAAAAAAAGTATAAAAGTGATTCTCATTCTATTTATGGTGTTCGATAACGGATTTTTTACCAATATACCCCACTTTTTCAAATAAATTCCCAAAATAACCCAGTTTTCAAAAAAATTCCCAATATACCCCACTTTTAGAGGGAGGCGCCAATTGGATTGGCGCCCCCTCTTAAAAATTGCAAGGAGGCGCCAATTGGATTGGCCAGGGCACCTGCCCTAGCCAATCCAATTGGCGCCTATGTGTAATTTTTAAGAGGGGGCGCCAATCCAATTGGCGCCTCCCTTAAAAAAGCCTCAAATGAAAAAACTTCCAACATGAAAGTTGTAGATCTTTTCAAGACAATGAATTTGGATATAAATTTTGCATCATTTGGATTTTTTATGAGAAAGTTATGGGCATTTGAAGTTGGACTTCTGAGTTTTTTAACTGTTATCTGAGTCATAATGTTTTGTATTATTGCATGTGTTTCTTTTAGGAATATGAATTTTTGTCCAACATAACATTTGAAGTAGACATCTTAAATTTTCCATTGCACTTGGTCCCACCTCAAAATAATTAAAAATGACTGAGTTAGGTCCCTGCGAACTTGACCTAAAATTAGGGTTTCTGTCAAAATAAGTGTATGTGAATTTTGCCAAAAGGGACCAACTTCAAGCCCTTTAGTTTGAATGATAAAAGCCTCAAATGACAAAACCTTCAACATAAAAGTTGTAGATCTTTTCAAGATAATGAATTTGGACTAAAGTTTTGCATCGTTTGCAATTTTTATGAGAAAGGTATGGGCACCTGAACTTGGACTCTTTGACATTTTATCTGTTATCTGACCTATAATGTTTTGTATTATTGCATGTGTTTGTGTTAGAGTTATGAATTTTTGTCCAACATAACAAGTGAAGTAGACATCTTAAATTTTCCATTGCACTTGGTCCCACCTCAAAATAATTAAAAATGAGTGAGTTATGTCCCTGCGAACTTGACCCAAAATTAGGGTTTCTGTCAAAACAAGTGTATGTGAATTTCGCCAAAAGGGACCAACTTCAAGCCCTTCAACATAACAATAACAAGTCCTTGAATTAGGGTTTCTGACCTATAAATTTTTGTATTATGATATGTGTTTATTTTAGAATTACGAAAGAAACCTAATGTTTGGAGTTTACACAAAGATAAATTAGACATAATACGAATTGATATTAATAAAATTTGGATTTTACACAATGAATCCTAATGGTGATGACCGGGATCACCTAACCGACCTCCGGTCCCACATCCCCTAGCTACCCTAACCCTTGGCCCTAACCCACGTTGACGATTCTGCACCGGTGGTTGTTCATCTGATGGTCCAGGAGCGTCATTACCTCCTACAGGAGAAGATCCGTTGAGGTATTCAGCCAACTCAGCATAGTCTTCAGTATTCAATGATGGTGTACCGGCGTAGCTGAGCTCATGACCCATGCCAGAGAAGTTGGGGTGTGGTTGACTCATGGATGGGCGACCAGGACGGTTGAAGGGGGACATGGGTGACAATGATGGGTCTAGGAAAGGTTGGAAAGGTTGTTGGGGTGTTTGGAAGAGATATGGTTGTGGGATGTTTTGGTATTGTGATGTTTGGGGTTCTTGGCTACGGTAGGTGATGGGGCGGTTAGTGTTTTGGGTAAGGCGACTTTGGTAGGGTGATGGTGTGGGTGCGAAGCGATGTTCGGTCGAAGGTTGATGGTCCATTTGTTGGTGGTGGTATGGGGGATGTTCTTGGTTTTGGGGTTGGGTGAATGGCATGTTTTGGTTGTATGTTTGTGTGTTTGTGGAACGGAAAGTTTGTCGGATAGGTGGTTGTGAGTAACCGGGCTGAGAATGTTGTTGGGGGTTAGATGTTGAGCCTTCTTGTGTGTAACTTGTCTGGCGTGGGTCGTAGAGGTACATATCATCGGCGATGAATTGAAATCCAACTGATCTATACCAAGCCATATAAGTACGACTTGGTTTTACCTCATTTGGCATGACTGCGTCAGTTAAGACATGGTCATGACGGTGTTTCCACTTGCGACACTCTGATCTTGCGAAGGTTTGCCAAGGGTTGTAGTTCCATTGGTCGTTCACTTTACGCATATGCCATTCTCCTAGGCTAGCTGGGGGATCTGGGATGTTCTGGACCATACCAAACTGCAGCTTCACACGATCGGTGTTGTGTAGCTCCACTGTTGTGAACCGTATTATCGGTGTGCATGTTGTCCATACGGCTGCGTCTTCAGGGTTGATCTGATGCTCATGATCCATATTAAGGTATGAACGCCAAATGAACTGAAATGTTAAAGACAATAGGATTTAAATGAATGTAGAAAAAGTCAGCATAATATGAAGAAATAATGTAATTATTTTGCTTACGTCTGCCGGTCGAAGGTGATCCAACAGGTTGTGATATTGAGTAATACAGTGTCTCGGACATCTTTTGTAATTCATACCGCGTGCCGACCATCTACACCAAAAATGAAATTCTAGTTATCAGACTTTGGATGTCACACTAGTTGTTATGACATCCAATTCTGCACAGACAGGGATTATGCAGAACTTAACAGTAAGTGCAGTAAATAACACAAGTAATTGTTCACCCAGTTCAGTCCAACATGACCTACATCTGGGGGCTACCAAGCCAGGGAGGAAATCCACTATTAGTAGTATCAATTCAAAGCTAAACTCACCCGTTTACAACTTATCACTTAATCCCTACCCAATGCAATTTCAATCTTAACCTAAGATCAGAGTTCCTACTCACTCCCCCTCAATCACCTCAGTGATATTAAAGTCACTTTGAAGTCACACTTCAAAAACAACTCTTGATTATGCTTCACAGCTTAAATCAAGATACACAGCACTCACGCTTAAAAGCTTTGAGTGACACAACACTTACAACTCAATGAACACCCTATGCCAAAGCAATCATCTACTTGATAATGGCTTGGCTTACAAGATACGTCTAATACAAGACTCACAAAATACAGCAGTGAAGTATGATGGACACACTGACTCTTCACGCTTCAAAATCCCCGAAACTGAATGAAGGAATGCCTTCCTTTTTATATTGCAGCACCTGGGCTTTTGCACCTGTATTTTCCTGAATTTTAGGTCACACAAGTTCCCTCAAATTCAACAT
Source organism: Lathyrus oleraceus (assembly GCF_024323335.1). NCBI lineage: Eukaryota > Viridiplantae > Streptophyta > Magnoliopsida > Fabales > Fabaceae > Lathyrus > Lathyrus oleraceus. Next base: position 38,330,554 of record NC_066580.1, on the reverse strand, counting down.
TTAGGTTGCTAACAAATAGGCTATTTGTTAGGTTCATTGAATGTAGCTTGGTTGTTGATTTCCTGGATTTTCTCTCAGCTGTTGAATCCCTAAAGAATAGCCTGAGAAAAAGCTGAAACAGAAAACTGAACAACCTACAATTTAGCATATGCTGTCAGGCACGAATGTCACGACATTCAGCTTGACATCAAGGTCCATATGCTGAGTCTGTTTTTCCAGAAAACAGACTGTACAATTTGCTGACCTGTACATGATCAAAATGACCATACTACAGTAACAGCTTACATTAATAAATGTCAAAGTGTCCAACTTAACATTTATACATTTGGCCTTAAGTTAGTTCTGTTATTCTCTTGAAGAACAAACTAAGTTTTATGCTGAAGTATAGCAGAACACCACTCTGCCTAATCTTCAGTAGCTGCTGTCAATGATGAATGTCACAACATCCAGTTTGACATTCAGTCAGTAGGCCTTATGCCAGGTCTGGTTCTTCCTTGATAACCAGACTGCAAATGAATACTAAGTTCTAACAGAACTTTTGTTCCTTAGTATCTGTTGACAGGTATGAATGTCACAGCATTCAATAATCCTGTGTTAGCTAGTCCTGCAGTAACTACAATGTAGTCACATATACATGTCATGACATCAGTCAAGACATTAGTGTTTTACCATATAATGCAGCCAATTAAACACCTACAAACTCCCCCTTTGGGAAATTTTTGGCTAAAACACTTTGATCCCCATAACAGAGTTCATGGCAGCGGAATACTACTAGCTAATACACTCAGAGTGGCAGCACACTCACACACATGGAAGTTAAATAAAAACTTCGCATAGCAGCACACACATATTAGAAGTTGCACCTAAACTTCAACATCAGCTGCAGGGGGGAATCTTCAGATCTGTCATGAGAGTCTGTTGTAGAGACCCACTCTGTTTGTCAGGGGTATTGGTGGTTATTACTCCCCCTTTTGTCACAAATGTTGCCAAAGCCAACAACATAGTCAGAGCACAATGACAGAGTTCCAGACTTGGTTTTACTTCACAGTTTCAACCAAGTTAACCTCCACTTGATCTTGCTTCACAGCTTCGATCAAGTGATCACCCACTTTTGCTTTACAGTAGGTACCACCATATCAGATGCCATGATTTTGTTTCTGACATCCAGAACCACTCCTGCATGAACAGCATCCTTGAACTCCTGCAAGTACAGTGGCCTTCTCTCTGTAGGGTGTCTCCTTACCCTCTTGTATCCACCCTTGTTGCAAGCCGCATAGCTATGATTTGTTGACCAATCATAGCCTAGTACAAATTGTTTAATAGTCAGAGATATTAAACAATTTATCCCTGTCATACCCCAAAATTTGCCCATTAATATTTCAAGACATTTTTCAAGGCATTCCGACTCATTTTTATGACACTGATCTTAAAGGAACAAAGGCCCAGCTCACGAATGGCCCAATCCAGAAAATGGCCTAAACTGGCCTGTTCGCTACCAGCTCGCCTAGCGAAGCTGACAGACAACAAAAAATTTCGGGCTTCGTTCTGAGCCCATTAGGTCATGAAAAAGAGCATTATAAATACCAGCACTTCAGTAATGAAAAGAGGAGGACGAAAAACAGAGGAAGACGGACGGAACCCTGGCATAGAAACCCTGGAGATCAACTTGAAGGATTCCAAGTAAAGAAACCCTGAAGGCCGCTCATCCGCTCCGAAGCTACCACCGCCCAACTCAATCCGGCTCGCCAATTCAAGGTTGCAATTCGATTGCAAACAGGTTTGCATTACTATTATCGCTTTATTTTCTTAATTTGCATGTGATACCGCTTTATGTTCTTAACTTGCATGTGATATTATAATCGAATTCATAAACATATTTGAGGTTTTGCATGTGAATTTAAGTGTGCCTGAATATTGTGAATGCTGAATCATGTAATTATGTGTTGGATGCCATAAGCCATGCCGCAGGTTGAAGTCATACTGTTCTGAAATTCAAAACCCGCAGCCGCTCGCTAGCACATCGCTAAGCGAGCATGTAGCGAGTATTCGCTAGGCCTTCGCTAGGCGAGGCAGAGGCGAACGGGACAGCCGCTTATATTTCGTTTGTTCTGTGCTATGCTTCTCTGATCTGTTCCCGTATCCTCATACATTGTTTTGCATGACATTTTTGCTGCTGTGTTTCTTTTGCGGTGTAATCCTCGATTGCACCATGATTTGGTATGCTAACCCGTTTGTTGAATTTTTGCAAAGGTTCATATGTCCCAGAAAAGAGATCGTCGTTTAGGTCTTCCACTTTATTTGTGGGATACCCTTGGGGAGACTCACCCTAAATTGCTTAATTAATTTTAATGTGTTAATTTTAATGTATTAATTTTAATGTATTAATTTTAATGTATTGATTTTAATGTGGAGGCTCATCCTAATCACCTAATTAACTTTACAATATGGCCTTTAAATATGTGATCTTGGACCTCTCTTTTGCCTTACGATATTACGGTATTACGGTCATGTCCCGCGAATGTAGGGATACACTTAGCAAAGACCCTTCGGTTAAATCATCATAAAATAAATCATGGTCCCTCGGATGTTGCCTTCGAAAATACGATTTTGTCCCTCGATGACCCTTCGGTGTAGCCTACGGTTAAATGATGATCGTCCCTTCGAATGCTAAGGTATCCTTACAACTGTTGCCTTCAATGACCTATCGATGACCCTACGATGACCCTTAAACATCCAAAGGATAAAACTACTTACTTCTCAATAGTAAGGACAGTTTTACCCTCATAAGGATAGGAAATGCCCGGAAAGACCTCGGACAGGTATAACCCTTAATTGCTCATTCATAACCTAAAATACTTTTCACACCTCGCACTTCCAAACTATTTTTCTAAACTATTTTCAAAACTAAATGAGATAACCACTTTGTATACATTCATACAAGAATCATTACAAAGTTAACTTCTCCTTTTCAAAACATTTCCTACGCATTTCTCAACCACTTTTTCAAACTAGAAAAACATAAATGTTTATAGCAACCTTATCTTTCTAAAGCGTGGATCCCTAGGAGTACCTAGGACGTGATGGGTGCTAATACCTTCCCCTTGCGTACCGACTCCCGAACCCATTGTCTTGGTCGCGAGACCATGTCTTTCCAGGTTTTTCTGAGCGTTTCCTTTCCTATCTTGGGATAAATAACGTTAGTGGCGGCTCTGTGTGTTTTAGTTCTTTTTAGCTCGCCGGTTGATTTTTCGCAGGATGCGACAGCTGGCGACTCTGCTGGGACTACGCATTTTTGACCTATGCTGGTCCATGGTCCCTAAGCGAGTCTCTCCTAGCGCTTAGGATAGGTTTGGTTGCTTGTATTGTTTATTTATTGCATTATTTATACTAACCCTTGTTTATTATTGGCATTAAATACTTGCATGCATCATTACTGTCATGTTGCCATCTTCCTCTGCAGGTGGTTCTTGTTACTTTGGGGTGGGTGTTCTGAGTGGGGCTAAAAACCCAGGCCCGAGTATACACCTAGGATTAGTGTGGTCTCACGTTCCTCAATTTGCTATTTAGTATGATGTTGCAACGTGACATACCACAAGCCGACGAGGTTCAGTCGATAGTGCTTTCCATTGTGGAACATTTCACTTTGGCTTAGTTACTTCTTTGAGCTATTACTCTGGTGACCGATCATTTCCCGGATTTTCGTTTAAGGGCGATTTTAAGAGAGCTACAATGGCACACCCGAAGGGCAAACCCTTGAGTATCTCCGCCCGATTGTCGAGACATTATCCGCCTTAGGTGACCTGATTAGAAATTACCTGTGAGGGGAGGGTGATTCATATAGATGCATAATCAGATGGACTCAGATGGTGACTTTTGGTTCTGTGATTCAGCTCCTATATAAGTCGGATTTATGGTCAGTTATTCCGAGACGCCGGAGTGCTGTCCGTGATTTATCAGTGGGGATCCGTTTATTTCAGGATCCCCGGGCCGAGATATTTATCAGGGGGATCCGTATTTCGGATTCCCGGGCCGATTCCGATGGTTAGGGTTCTCTGTTCAGAGATGGTTTGATGATGATGGTGGTGATATGTTCTTCCGTTTATTTCGGAACCCGTGGGTCAGATTTGGTTACAGTTTCCTCAGATGGTTGTGATCAGTCCAGGGATCCGAACTGTAGTTCAGGAGCAACAGATGATCAGATGACTTGGAGGATGGCACTATGCATTGCATACATCTGCATCATTCTCATTTTGCATTCATCTGCACCAAACTCACGTCTAGCCATATGGGGAGTATTGGATTGAGAATCTAGTTGAGAGACATCTGGATGTCAAAATGTTATTGGTGAAATATTATCTGTCTCAATGAAACCAGGATCGAGAGACAAAATTTTCGTCATATGGGTAGACGTCGCATTCATGCATATTAACCTGTTTGCTGTTTTGCAGGAATCATTGCTCGTGCTCGCCGAGTCGTACTTTGCACTCAGCACGCCCTCACAGATACTTCACCAGGCACAAATCCGAGACTGCTGGATCTTCCCAACGCGACATCTTGAGTTGAAAGAGATGGTGAGGGATTTGGTCAGTGTTTTGCAAGGGCTTGCCTTGGGCAGAAGCTACGGCCGAGAGAATTAGAAAGGATTGAGGGCTGGATGATTAAGGAAAAAGTTCAGGGAAAGGCTCCGTCATCCGAAGTAACAAATCCCTCTGACTCTGTAGTGAAGAAATCCCCTTGACAGTGGTCAGCCCAAGAAGAAGGTTGAATCAGGTGGTGCGCAGACTAAAAGAGAATGCGGTAAGGATCGTTCCACCCTTATGCTGCCACCGTAGCCATTCCTGTTGGTGATTCATCTGCACAACAGCAACACGGCAAACCACCGAGACATCCGTCGCCTCGCCCGGGAGCACAGAGAGCTGGGAACCAGGTAAGAGGAAAGGGGTTGATCGTCAATTTGATAAGCCACCCATACCGTATGCTCTTCTGTTGAGAGTTGAAAGAATCTCGGAATGGTACAATTGAGGACATTAGCTCCATTAGAACCTGATCAGAGGCCAACCAACTACGATGAGAATGCCAAGTGCGAATTCCATTCGGGGCGTCTGGGCATAACTTGAGGGTTGTAGAGCTTTTAAGCATACTGTCCAACCTGGTGGATTCCAAGGCCTTAATTTTGCACATTTCCCAATATTAATGCTAATCACATGCCCGCGCATGGTGAGGTGGAGAAATGCAATTTATGGGATAGGAAGACGATTGGGTTTGCGCGATTGGGGATCGGTTAAAAATGCCGAGGCCTGTGGTCCCAAAACCTCGGAGGAAGGAGGGAGCTTTCCCTAGTGTTGATACTTGTTGTATGGTCGTCGCCACAGAGGTGTGGTGTACCGATGGGGGATATGATCCAGAAGGTGAAGGAAAGGACGGTGGAGAATTTGAAACACCCAGTCTTGTAGCTGAAACCGTCAAGGTGGAAAATGACAATGGTGTTGGGAAAGAGAAAAAACCGTCTGTGTCTTCTTACAAACAGGCACTGGAAATGTTGAGAAATGGAGGGATCCCAGGCTGGGGAAAAATCATAGGCATTGTAGTAAAGGCGGATATGTTTGGGATTGGTTATCATCCAGGTCAAGACTCGTCTGAGCAGAACAGAGGACGTCGTCCGTCGTTCACCTTTGTAAGTGCCGGAATGCTAGATTCAGATCACGCCTGTACAGTGGGTAAAGAAACTGACAGTGACGGTGAGATTGATCAATGGATAAAATCGTGCGTACCAGGAAGCTGGAAGGCTTAAAAAGATCATCACTGTCACTCGTCCGAAAGAGTAATGATTTCTGTTTTGATTTTATCTGCATGAAAGCCATACGTGTTGCCCGACACGTAATGGTTCATTGTAAGGGCCACCTCATGTTTAAATTTGCATTTCTGCATCATTAATAAATGGATGTTTTTCAGTCAAAAAGCGGTGTTCCCTGTTTTTCATTTATTTTTGCAGTTTAAAAACAAATAAAAATGGCAATGTTTATTTTCATTTTTCACCTTTTGTTTTGTCTCGTTCCGACTTCAAGAATAATTCTCCGGATCTCGTTGATAACAATTTGGTTACACCTCATATGACTTCGACAAACCGAGCAATCATGCCGAAGAAGAAGGCGAAGAAGACTGTGAACTGCTGGAATTACCCAGGATGTTAAAACAAGAGGAGAAGGTGATTCAGCCGCATGAGGAACGGATTGAGGTTGTTATTCCAAGCACCACGCCGAGGTCAGGAAGGCAATGAAAATTAGGGCCGCTTCAGAGGCAAGTCAAGAGCAGAATGGTAGTCCTGTTGAGAGAACAGGTCGACATCTTCGCCTGGTCATGTCAGGATATGCCAGGTCGGATACCGATGTCGTTATGCGCAAGCTACCATGGAGAGAAGACTGTCCTCTGGAGAAGCAGGACGCCAATGCCACTTATCAGAGAACTATGGCGACTTTGTTTCATGATATGATTCATCATGAAATTGAATGCTATGCTATGACATGATAGCAAAAGTCCCAAACAGGAGTGGGGCATCTGGTGGAGATAATTCAAACTGAGGTTGAATTCAGATGAGTGCACTGTCAGAGTGCGGTCCGGTAAGATGTTGGGGTTCGTTGTCAGAGAGGAATCGAGGTTCATCCTGCAAAAAAAAAAAAAAAAAAAAAAAAAAAAAAAAAAAAACGAAAGAAAAAAAAAACGAAAGAAAAAAAAAACGCCTGGACCGAGGAAAAGAAAAGAGAGGTTCGTGGTTTCTTAGAAAGGATGAACTATCTGTCATGGTTCACATCTCATCTAACGGCCACGTGTGAACCCACATTCGAGATGTTGAGAAAAAAAAAAAACAGTCAGGTGAAATAATGATTGCCAAGGGCATTGAAAATAAAAGAATAAGTCGCAGGAACCTCTGATTCTGACGCTTCCCATGGGAGGAACAACCATCAATTCTGTACTTGACGGCCTTCGAGGGTCTATGAGGTGTGTACCGGGGCAGCATGACGAGTCTTGTCGAAAAGAGCATGCAATTTACCTTAGCAAAAAGTTTGTCGACTGTGAAACAGTACATTCACTGTTCGGGGAACTTGCTGTACTTTGGCATAGGCTGCTCGCCGACTGAGACAGTATATGCTGGTTCATACCACTTTGTGGATTTCGAGATGGATCTGATCAAGTATGGGTTTGAGAATCCAGCATTGACCAGACAGGTTGCGAGAGTGCAAAAGAATGTTGACTGATTTGGGATACTCTCAGAAAGCAATCAAGGAGTGCATTGTCTGATTACATCGCTCCGCAACCCATTGAGGATTATCAACCGATGAAGTTTGAGTTCCCTGATGAGGACATCTCGAGGTGCTCCAATCGGAAGATTGAGAGTGACCGATCCCGGAGGAGGGGCCTGACCCTGAATCCGAACGGATTCTGATGTCTGATGGGGATAAGGTGAATGAGTTAGTACTTCCCGGGGCACGATGGAATACACCAACGATGGTAGACGAGTACGAAGCTGGTGTCCTGGGTACCGTACCGTGGTACGTACGTCTGTTGGGGCCACGCCTTTCTCACTCAGGGAGCCTAATTGAAGAAAAGAGGCTGGCAGCCATCTGTCATGGGCAGTTGTATCAGCAGCAAATGAAGCGTGCTTTTGACAAGAAGGTACGACCTCGGGTGTATCACGTAGGTGATATGGTGTTAAAAGGATCCTTCCTCCTCAAAACGATCGAAGGGGCAAACGGATACTCAGTCATGAATCCCCAGCGTGGTCAAGAAGGTTTTCTCTGGCGGAGCCTTGTTGTTAACGACCATGGATGGTGAGGATTTTCCATCCCCTATGAATGCGGACGCAGTTAAAAAATACTTCGTATAGATTGACCCGCTGTACGAAAAGAATAAAATAGTCCAGGCAAAAATGGGCATCCTGGCGAACCAAAAACAGAAGAAAGGTTCGGGCAAAAATTAGGGATAAAATGAAAAATTGTACACCCGGCAAGTCGAAAACCTGAGAAGGCGACTTGGCAAAAAGGGTATCCCGGTGGATTGAAACCCGAAGGGGCGGTCCAGGCAAAAGAGGGATTGAAACGAACAACTGCGTCCAGCATGATCGTTTGCGCTTTGGTTAAAGCATCACGGATAATACCCGGTAGGGATCAGTCGGAATCATCTTGTTCAGAAGGCAGAAAGCATGGAGAGTCTGAGGACATATGGGGTGTAACCGAGTTGGAACTCGATGAGATCACGGGTTTCACATTGCCATTAGGATAGATTTTTCCTTTTGTGCCATTACCTCTTTTCAGGAATTGCTTCCTTTGTATTGCTCATTTGAGCCACACTTTTCCAATCAATAAAATGCATATTCAGTCAAATAATTTTGTTTTGTTTTTCATTACCGCTTTGATTGCAAAAACATCCGGATATTTTTGATAAAGAATTTTGCATTTTAAGACATACAGGTCCCTTCCAATGCATGTTATAAGATTGAAAGCTTGAAATCTTATTCGAAGGTTGAGTGACCCAAGTGTTGAAATCTTGACACGCCTGGGCACGGTTTTATCTAACGATCTGTTTTGCAGGAACTGTTGGATATTTTCACTCACTTGCAGGTTGTGATGTGGAAGCTCTGTAATAGATCCCCAGAGAGTTCGCTCGGGACGAATCAGTGAAAGAATGACGAAGTGACGTTGCGGCGTACGATGATCTTGATGTTAATCAAGAAGACTCTTCAAAGTCGGAGGACTTGAAAGTTTGTAGAAATTCCCCGCAGAGTCCGATCAGGGACGAATGAATGGAAGGATGACGGAGAAGACGTGGGGACGTCCGACGACCTTTGGAATTAATCAAGAAGACTCTTCAAAGTCGGAAGATTGAAAAGTATGTATAATCCCAGGAGTACGTTTCCGTCGAGCACGGAGCGATTGGGAATACAAGATGATGGAGCAGAAAAGGTCCAGTTGAGTCTGGGAATTCTCAAAAGTGGAAAGCGGATACGAGTAGTAGAGGTGGATACCGTGGTTCGACGAGTCGACGGGTGTTCTGTGTCAACTTTTCTCATTTCCCAACTAGTCCCCCAAGCAGAGTTTAGGGAGCCAACTCCCAGCAGATTCCAGATCTGTGCTTCCCCAGCCGAGTCAGTCTGGTTATACCCGGCAGGTTTGCAACGGTGTTTCCTCAGCAGCCAGGCCAGGAGGTGTGCTTCTCCCCGAGTGGAGCGGGTCTTTTCAAAGAAATATATCTCCAGCAGTGTTCATCCTACCAGTGGGTTGAACAAGTTCCCGTAGTGGACGAATTTTTGCATCCCCGGCTGAGTTGATGCTACCTATGGATTGCATGGGTAATCCCCAGCGGAGTGGTATATGTTTCCCTAGCAGGATCAGGATGGTTATCTCCAGCAGGTGATTAGATTGATGCTTCCCCAGTTGAGCCTGGAGGTTGCTATTCCCCTAGCAGAGCTTCTGTGAGTATTTCCCCAGTGAAGTCAGCAGGTATCTGTGAGGGTTTTCCCGAAGCGGAGTCAGGATTGATATTCTCAGCAAGTCAAAGACTGTTGTGTCCCCACAGAGTGTTGGAGGTGCTTATCCCCAGCAGTTCCTCAAGAGGGTTGGGTGCAAAGGAGGTTCTTCCCCAGCAAGGGTTGCCTTTTCCCAGCGGCAGTGTTATTCCCCAGCAGGGCGGAATCGGAGTGGTGACGAGTTCCTCAGCAGAGTGTCTCGTATTCCCCAGAAGAGTCCCTTGAGGGGGATATTTCTTTTTTTAATGCATTCATCATGAAAAAATAACATGGCATATTGCATAGAAAAATAAATAAATCGCGTAGCATTTCCATAATTATGGAGCATTACGCATAAAAAGATCATGCATCATATCGCAAACATAGGCTAGTCTCAAGTTGTGGTTACCATTTGAGAGGTGTTTTGCCAGAAAATGAAGATGTTACTCTGTGGAGTTTAGCATCACGACGTCAGATCAGCAATGTTCCCCAGTAGTGCGATATTGGAGGAAATGTTTCCGTCGGACAGAGATGGAAATAAAATCAGAGGACGTTACGCGATCAGCGCGATTCCGGGGTTCAAATGCAATGATTGGGGATCATTGGCGCAAGCGATTTTCCGGTGTTCAGACCGAAGAAGTTTCCGACGATCAGGTCGATGTACTTATGGCATTCAGGCCAGTTTTCCGGTATTCAGACCGAGGCGGTATTCAGACCGAGGTGGTATTCAGGCCAATTTTCCGGAGTTCAGACCGAGGTGGTATTTAGGCCAATTTTCCGGAGATCAGACCGAGGCGGTATCCAGACCGAAGTGGCGCTCAGGCCCAGTTTCCGATTCTCAGATCGAAGAAGTTTCCGACAATCAGGTTGATGCACTTATGGTATTCAGACCAGTGTTCCGGAGTTCAGACCGAGGTGGTATTCAGGCCAATTTTCCGGAGATCAGACCGAGGCGGTATCCAGACCGAAGTGGCGCTCAGGCCCAGTTTCCGATTCTCAGATCGAAGAAGTTTCCGACGATCAGGTCGATGTACTTATGGCATTCAGGCCAGTTTTCCGGTATTCAGACCGAGGCGGTATCCAGACCGAAGTGGTGTTCAGACCGAAGAAGTTTCCGACGATCAGGTCGATGTACTTATGGCATTCAGGCCAGTGTTCCGGTGATCAGACCGAGGTGGTTTTCAGACCAAGAAGAAGAAAAGAAGTTCGGGGTTCAAATGCAGAGGTCCGAGGATCGTTTGCGCAGAGAAAATTTTCGGGGTCCAAGAAAAGAAAGCAAAAAAAAAAAGGAAGAGAATAATAATCCCGAGTGGATGAGTGGTGTTCAGGCCATGGTTATCCCTGTGTTACCATTTATTTTGGTATCCAGGTCGACATTTCTGTTTCGGTATTCAGATCGATTTTCTCCGTACCAGACGGATTTTGTTTCAAGATTGTTTCTTCGCCGATGCTGACAGGCGTTGTTAATTATTATCCCATCAGAGTGCAATTGTTCGTCTGTTCTTGGTATTCAATCACTCCTCATCCTGATCATCCGAAAGCCGAGGCTATTTCGTATCAACAGGTTCACAGTGGATTGAATAGGGGCAGCTGTAACACCTCAAAATTTGCCCTCCTCTCTTGGGACTAACATTAACATATTTTGCATATAATTTTAGGGCATTAGGCATCTCATATTGCATAGCATGTGGTTACATAGTGCAAGCCATCTTCCCAAGTCTTGATCAGGAGATGAGGAAGTTCAAAGGTGCAAGCCTAGGGTTTATTGACTGATCATGGCCATCTGAGGATTGGGCTGTGAATTAGGGTTTCATGATTCTCAAGGGAGATTGGTCTTCATCTTGATTTAATTGATACATCATCATCATCATGGTTGGATGTCATCAGAAGATTGAGGCTGATTCCTTGAGATTAGGGTTTTGACCACTGGTCAACCCTAATCAGTTGCATTGGGCCAATCAGGGCTGGATCAGGAGATGAGGTTTCTGATGGTTATGGGGTTCATTTTGTGATTAAATGGTGATTATTGAGGCTAGGGTATCACCCTTGAGCCATTTCAGTTGAAGACTGGGGTTCAAATTGATCTGTGCATTGCCAAATTCATCTGTCAGATGAAAAGTCAACTGTGGTCAACTGTACATGATCTGATGGATTGGGAGGTGGAAATGAGTTGAAGACACTTCATTCATGTTGGAACAAGTGTTGAATGACATCTCAAAGCTTAAAAATGAAGAAAATCAAGTCAGGACAAAAACTGCCAAAAATAGAAAGTGACTTGTAGTTGAAGTTTCCAAAAATGGAAAGTTTTTGACCTCAAAAACAGATGTCCAAGGAAGCTTCAAATGAAAAATTGTTCAACATGAAAGTTGTAGATCTTGTTCTCACCTTTCCAAAAAGTCCAAGAACTTGAAAATCCAATGTATGGTTGGGGAGATATGGCTCAGTGAATTTCAGAAAAGATCCGTAATCAGGAGGCCATAACTACCACATACTTTGTCCAAATTGCAAGTTCTTTATATGCACAAACTCCATTTGACATGTACTTTGAGGGTGCATCATTGGATTTTCCCAAAAATGGCCAAGGCAAAAAGTCACTTTTCAACTGGACAGCTGAATTGGATCAGGGGCAAAATTGTCCAAATGTCAAAATAATTGGAATTTTTGAATGGGACTTTTTCCAACACCTCAGGAATGGCATTTTAAGTGTGTTTGAATATTCATTTTATGGTTAATGCACATGGTTTGAGTTTTGGGTTGAAAAATGAAATGCTAAAAATGGATCAATTACCACACACATGTGATTTTGAGAAATACTCCACCAATGGACATGAAACAAGTTTCTACACATTACATATGTCATTTGGGGATTGCTTGAGCTGTCAAAACAGCTGGCACTAGCTGGCATGGTGTAATTACAAATTTGCCCTTGTTTACAAAATGGCAATTTCACTTAACACTCCAAATTGTTAATTAAGTGGATTAAGGCATGATTAAGTGGATGTATATATTCATAATCACTCCATAATCATAACAGAACACACTTTTCCCAAGATTGGATCTGAACTATTGCAATTCTCTCCATTTTCATCAAGAACACCATAGGCACAAAACTCCATCAAACTTCACCAAATCTCCACCAATTCTCGAATTTTTTGTTGCATTGAACTCCATTCCTCATCCTCTCGATCTGTTTGTGATGTTTGGACGGGAAAGAGGCTTGAAACGTGACTGTCTAACATAGCCTCATCCATGGTGAATCACGATTACGCGCAATAGGAGCAACATCAGTTGAACTTGAGCATATACTTCATCTCCTTGGAGCTTCTAGTTGAGCTGTTGAAGGTCAAAACGCACGAACTCATCCGATTCTCGCGCTGCCATATCCAAGTGAGTGAAATTCGAAACTCACGAAAAGCTTGATTGTTATGTGCATTCTATAGTGCGTTTGATGTAGGGAGCAGTGGTAGTTTCAGTTTTAGGAATGGTTTAGTGTAGGCTAAGAAATCGTGATTTAAAGTTTCAATGTCAAACCCTAGATCGATCGATTCTTGAGTTTTAGGAATTGTTAGGTTGTTTGGAATAGATATTTGGATTCTACAGGTTCATACGATTCCAACGCATATCTGTTTGTTCATTTTGGTGAGGTTTTGAAAATTAAGTGTTCTTGAGCATTTTGTAAAATTCTGGGCAAAGTTTGGTTGAAGAAGATGAAATTACCTTGTTTGATCTTGAAAACGATTTGAACTTTCAAATTCAGCGTTTCCCGCTCCCGCTCAAAATAATTACGAAACTGCCATTGTGTTTTTTAATTAATTTCATTTAATTAGTTAAAAATTGATAGCATCTTTAAAAATTCATAAAAAATAGTAAAAATTCCTAAAAATATGGAGATTTTTTCCTTGACTTTGTTGACTTGTGTAGGATTTTTTTGACCTATTGGTCAAAGTTGTGCTTGGCAAATATTTTATTTGGCATAGGCTTTTCTAATGTATGTCACATTTTGATACATTTTGGCAATTTGATCATGAAATACTCATATCATAAAATAAATGGCTGAAAATTTTTGTGGTGGTTCTTGACTCATTGAGGATTATTTATATGTAAATTTCATGAATTTTTAATACCTGGTCAGAGAGCAGCAAATTCTGGAACTTAGGTGTGACAATTTGTGTCACACCTCTTGATGTCAACTTGTTGAATTTAATTGGATAACCTATGCATGTTAGAATTGAATGAAATTTGGCATGGTGAATTGTTGATATGTTAGGATGTTGTATGAATTTTTGTAGAATTTTTCACTGCCTTTTCTAATTGATCATGATTTTTCATTTCTGGTGATTGAAATTGCAAGCTCATGTGATACATGTTGGTAGATTGATTGGGAAATCCTCATATTGTATTGTATGGCCATGAAATTTGATATGCATGAACTAGACACATTGTGTGACCTCCCTGTTTTGGTCTCATCCATTTCTTTTTTGTTTTCAATGAGATATGAATTTTTGAATTGGATGTATGCATTGATGGTGTGAATTGAAGCATGTAATTGTGTCTGTTTTTGTTGATTTTCATTGACATGGTTCCATTTGCCCAATTGAGCTCAAATTTGACATGGTAGACCTTGATTATCCCTGTTTAGGTGTATTTAATTTGAGAATTTTTGGATGTGTTTTGGTATGGATTTGAGTGCAATACTTCTGTTTGTATGCTTTGGGCTTCATATGAACCAATATGGATTGTTTTGTGCATGAATTGAACTTGATGGATGATATAAACATGAGACCAATGATGTTTGCTTGTGTTTGATGATAATTTGATGTTGGATGGTGGATACCTTGCTGTTTTAACCTTTTTCTTGCTTTTGGACCCTAGGCTTGGCCTAGTGGTCTAGTTGCTAATATTTGCTTGATTTTTCAGGATCAAAAAAGCAATGTACATGGAGAATGATACAAGTTGATTTTAATTGATGTTGTGGATGTTTGTACACTAACATAACATTGTTTTGTAGGTGTTGGAGCTTGGGCTTAAGCCTTGGGCTTGCTTTGTGTTGTATTGTTTAAGCTGTTTAACTGTTTGCTTTACAGTTTGTCTGATTGAGTACTGACTGAGGTTGATTGTTTCCAGGTACTTTAGTTGCTCAGTTCCTTGTGAACTATTGCTTTGCTTTGCTTTGCTTAAGCAACTTGCATAGAGGTATAACCTTCTTACTTCATGTAGTCTGGAGACCCGGCTGTTACCGGCCGGGCAAATTGTCTGAAGTCCTCCTTAAGAGGCAATGATTGTGTATGTTTATTTTTAAGCCAAGCAGGAAAAGCCCTTCAAGTAAGGCAATTGGTGGAAGGTAGGGACAAGCAACCTGTCCCCCACTATTCAGTGAGTCTTCTCCTTGCTCCCATTACATGGTTGTAGCATTGAGATCAAAAGCCCAAGATCTGTCGTGTCAGAGTCATCGAGTATAGAAGGGTTCCCCTATTCTGGACCCATGCTCATTTGTCAGCTCTCCCTGGTTAGGGATAAGAGCTGTGAGGTCTCATCCTCACTTCATCCTTTCATCTGCTTCACCTTAGCCCCGCAATGGCAAGGTTAAGAGCAAAAACAGCCTGTACAGACGACTCGCTTCGGCAGTCAAACCCGATTGATTGAGCCCCCTTGTTTGGCTATAGTGGGTGCTATGTGAATATCTGATTGTTATGATTGTGTCGATTGAGATGCCTGTTCTCATTTAATGCTGATATATGATTGTATGCTTGTGTGCTAGCTTCTTCCCTGGTTAGGATAGGATTGTTTATGCAAGTAGGATAGAAAACCAAACTTAGGGTTAACGATGCATGACAACATTAGGCTCGAGTCTCAGCTCCCTAGTTGTGTATCTTTCCCCGGTTTCTGGTTAGCAATTTAGTCCCTTTCAAGGGAACTACATCGCCCTGATCCTCGTTCCAGACGAGGTATGTAGGCAGGTGGTCGTGCGAGACCACTCCGGGCAACCTTTTTTTCTTTTTGCGTGTGTTAACTTGTTATCTGATTGTGTGTTTTGGGTTCGGATGCTGACGTAAGCCCAGTGATTGGCAGTCGGGCTCCACGTTTGCCCTTTTGTGTGTTTTGGGTTCGGATGCCGACGTAAGCCCAGTGATTGGCAGTCGGGCTCCACGTTTGCCCTTCTGAATGTGTTTTGGTTCGGATGCTGACGTAATTCCATCCAGTGGTTGTCGGGCTCCATGTTTGCCACCCTTGCTTGTTTGTATGTTTTGTGTTGTTTGGCGTGCGTAAGCCGAACTACAGTGGCTCTGATTCTTGTTCCAGACAAGATATGTAGGCATAAGGTGCGATACCTTATCGAGCTCCGTTTCTCCTAACCCCACCTGCGTTCCCCGTGTGTGTGTGTGATGTATGTTTATAGCAACCTTATCTTTCTAAAGCGTGGATCCCTAGGAGTACCTAGGACGTGAGGGGTGCTAATACCTTCCCCTTGCGTAACCGACTCCCGAACCCATTGTCTTGGTCGCGAGACCATGTCTTTCCAGGTTTTTCTGAGCGTTTCCTTTCCCTATCTTGGGATAAATAACGTTTAGTGGCGGCTCTGTGTGTTTTATTTCTTTTTAGCTCGCCGGTTGATTTTTCGCAGGATGCGACAGCTGGCGACTCTGCTGGGGACTACGCATGTTGACCTATGCTGGTCCATGGTCCCTAAGCGAGTCTCTCCTAGCGCTTAGGATAGGTTTGGTTGCTTGTATTGTTTATTTATTGCATTTATTATACTAACCCTTGTTTATATATTTGCATTAAATACTTGCATGCATCATTACTGTCATGTTGCCATCTTCCTCTGCAGGTGGTTCTGTTACTTTGGGGTGGGTGTTCTGAGTGGGGCTAAAACCCAGGCCCGAGTATACACCTAGGATTAGTGTGGGTCTCACGTTCCTCATTTGCTATTTTAGTATGATGTTGCAACGTGACATACCACAAGCCGGACGAGGTTCAGTCGATAGTGCTTTCCATTGTGGAACATTTCACTTTGGCTTAGTTACTTCTTCTGAGCTATTGACTCTGGTGACCGATCATTTCCCGGATTTTCGGTTTAGGCGATTTTAAGAGAGCTACAATGGCACACCCGAAAGGGCAAACCCATTGAGTATCTCCGCCCGATTGTCGAGACCATTATCCGCCTTAGGATGACCTGATTAGAAATTATCTGTGAGGGGAGGGTGATTCATTCAGATGCATAATCAGATGGACTCAGATGGTGACTTTTGGTTCTGTGATTCAGAGACCTATTTATAAGTCGGATTTATGGTCAGTTATTGCCGAGACGCCGGAGTGCTGTCCGTGATTTATCAGTGGGGATCCGTTTATTTCAGGATTCCCCGGCCGAGATATTTATCAGTGGGGATCCGTTTATTTCGGATTCCCCGGGCCGATTCCGATGGTTATGGTTCTCTGTTCAGAGATGGTTTGATGATGATGATGGTGTATATGTCTTCCGTTTATTTCGGAACCCGTGGGTCAGATTTGTGGTTACAGTTTCCTCAGATGGTTGTGATCAGTCCAGGGATCCGAACTGTAGTTCAGAGCAACAGATGATCAGATGACTTGGAGGATGGCACTATGCATTGCATACATCTGCATCATTCTCATTTTGCATTCATCTGCACCAAACTCACGTCTAGCCATATGGGGAGTATTATGGATTGAGAATCTAGTTGAGAGACATCTGGATGTCAAAATGTTATTGGTGAAATATTATCTGTCTCAATGAAACCAGGATCGAGAGACAAAATTTTCCTCATATGGGTAGACGTCGCATTCATGCATATTAACCTGTTTGTTGTTTTGCAGGAATCATTGCTCGTGCTCGCCGAGTCGTACCTTTGCACTCAGCACGCCCTCACAGATACTTCACCAGGCACAAATCCGAGACTGATGGATCTTCCCAACGCCGACATCCTTGAGTTGAAAGAGATGGTGAGGGATTTGGTCAGTGTTGTGCAAGGGCTTGCCTTGGGGCAGAAAGCTACGGCCGAGAGATTAGAAAGGATTGAGGGCTGGATGATTAAGGAAAAAGTTCAGGGAAAGGCTCCGTCATCCGAAGTAACAAATCCCTCTGACTCTGTAGTGAAGAAATCCCTTGACAGTGGTCAGCCCAAGAAGAAGGTTGAATCAGGTGGTGCGCAGACTAAAAGAGAATGCGGTAAGGATCGTTACCACCCTTATGCTGCCACCGTAGCCATTCCTGTTGGTGATTCATCTGCACAACAGCAACAGCGGCAACCACCGAGACATCCGTCGCCTCGCCCGGGAGCACAGAGAGCTGGGAACCAGGTAAGAGGAAAGGGGGTTGATCGTCAATTTGATAAGCCACCCATACCGTATGCTCTTCTGTTGAGGAAGTTGAAAGATCTCGGAATGGTACAATTGAGGACATTAGCTCCATTAGAACCTGATCAGAGGCCAACCAACTACGATGAGAATGCCAAGTGCGAATTCCATTCGGGGGCGTCTGGGCATAACCTTGAGGGTTGTAGAGCTTTTAAGCATACTGTCCAAGACCTGGTGGATTCCAAGGCCATTAATTTTGCACAATTTCCCAATATTAATGCTAATCACATGCCCGCGCATGGTGAGGTGGAGATGAATGCAATTTATGGGGATAGGAAGACGATTGGGTTGGCGAATGGGGATCGGTTAAAAATGCCGAGGCCTGTGGTCCCAAAACCTCGGAGGAAGGAGGGAGCTTTCCCTAGTGTTGATACTTGTTGTATGGCCGTCGCCACAGAGGGTGGTGTACCGATGGGGGATATGATCCAGAAGGTGAAGGAATGGACGGTGGAGAATTTGAAACACCCAGTCTGGTAGCTGAAACCGTCAAGGTGGAAAATGACAATGGTGTTGGGAAAGAGAAAAAACCGTCTGTGTCTTCTTACAAACAGGCACTGGAAATGTTGAGAAATGGAGGGATCCCAGGCTGGGGAAAAATCATAGGCATTGTAGTAAAGGCGGATATGTTTGGGATTGGTTATCATCCAGGTCAAGACTCGTCTGAGCAGAACAGAGGACGTCGTCCGTCGTTCACCTTTGTAAGTGCCGGAATGCTAGATTCAGATCACGCCTGTACAGTGGGTAAAGAAACTGACAGTGACTGGGAGATTGATCAATGGATAAAATCGTGCGTACCAGGAAGCTGGAAGGCTTAAAAAGATCATCACTGTCACTCGTCCGAAAGAGTAATGATTTCTGTTTTGATTTTATCTGCATGAAAGCCATACGTGTTGCCCGACACGTAATGGTTCATTGTAAGGGCCACCTCATGTTTAAATTTGCATTTCTGCATCATTAATAAATGGATGTTTTTCAGTCAAAAAGCGGTGTTCCCTGTTTTTCATTTATTTTTGCAGTTTAAAAACAAATAAAAATGGCAATGTTTATTTTCATTTTTCACCTTTTGTTTTGTCTCGTTCCGACTTCAAGAATAATTCTCCGGATCTCGTTGATAACAATTTGGTTACACCTCATATGACTTCGACAAACCGAGCAATCATGCCGAAGAAGAAGGCGAAGAAGACTGTGAACTGCTGGAATTAACCAGGATGTTAAAACAAGAGGAGAAGGTGATTCAGCCGCATGAGGAACGGATTGAGGTTGTTATTCCAAGCACCGCCGAGGTCAGGAAGGCAATGAAAATTAGGGCCGCTTCAGAGGCAAGTCAAGAGCAGAATGGTAGTCCTATTGAGAGAACAGGTCGACATCTTCGCCTGGTCATGTCAGGATATGCCAGGTCGGATACCGATGTCGTTATGCGCAAGCTACCATGGAGAGAAGACTGTCCTCTGGAGAAGCAGGACGCCAATGCCACTTATCAGAGAACTATGGCGACTTTGTTTCATGATATGATTCATCATGAAATTGAATGCTATGCTATGACATGATAGCAAAAGTCCCAAACAGGAGTGGGGCATCTGGTGGAGATAATTCAAACTGAGGTTGAATTCAGATGAGTGCACTGTCAGAGTGCGGTCCGGTAAGATGTTGGGGTTCGTTGTCAGAGAGGAATCGAGGTTCATCCTGCAAAAAAAAAAAAAAAAAAAAAAAAAAAAAAAAAAAAAACGAAAGAAAAAAAAAAAAAACGCCTGGACCGAGGAAAAGAAAAGAGAGGTTCGTGGTTTCTTAGAAAGGATGAACTATCTGTCATGGTTCACATCTCATCTAACGGCCACGTGTGAACCCACATTCGAGATGTTGAGAAAAAAAAACGGTCAGGTGAAATAATGATTGCCAAGGGGCATTGAAAATAAAAGAATAAGTTGCAGGAACCTCTGATTCTGACGCTTCCCATGGGAGGAACAACCATCAATTCTGTACTTGACGGCCTTCGAGGGGTCTATGAGGTGTGTACCGGGGCAGCATGACGAGTCTTGTCGAAAAGAGCATGCAATTTACCTTAGCAAAAAGTTTGTCGACTGTGAAACAGTACATTCACTGTTCGGGGAACTTGCTGTACTTTGGCATAGGCTGCTCGCCGACTGAGACAGTATATGCTGGTTCATACCACTTTGTGGATTTCGAGATGGATCTGATCAAGTATGGGTTTGAGAATCCAGCATTGACCAGACAGGTTGCGAGAGTGCAAAAGAATGTTGACTGATTTGGGATACTCTCAGAAAGCAATCAAGGAGTGCATTGTCTGATTACATCGCTCCGCAACCCATTGAGGATTATCAACCGATGAAGTTTGAGTTCCCTGATGAGGACATCTCGAGGTGCTCCAATCGGAAGATTGAGAGTGACCGATCCCGGAGGAGGGGCCTGACCCTGAATCCGAACGGATTCTGATGTCTGATGGGGATAAGGTGAATGAGTTAGTACTTCCCGGGGCACGATGGAATACACCAACGATGGTAGACGAGTACGAAGCTGGTGTCCTGGGTACCGTACCGTGGTACGTACGTCTGTTGGGGCACACGCCTTTCTCACTCAGGGAGCCTAATTGAAGAAAAGAGGCTGGCAGCCATCTGTCATGGGCAGTTGTATCAGCAGCAAATGAAGCGTGCTTTTGACAAGAAGGTACGACCTCGGGTGTATCACGTAGGTGATATGGTGTTGAAAAGGATCCTTCCTCCTCAAAACGATCGAAGGGGCAAACGGATACTCAGTCATGAATCCCCAGCGTGGTCAAGAAGGTTTTCTCTGGCGGAGCCTTGTTGTTAACGACCATGGATGGTGAGGATTTTCCATCCCCTATGAATGCGGACGCAGTTAAAAAATACTTCGTATAGATTGACCCGCTGGACGAAAAGAATAAAATAGTCCAGGCAAAAATGGGCATCCTGGCGAACCAAAAACAGAAGAAAGGTTCGGGCAAAAATTAGGGATAAAATGAAAAATTGTACACCCGGCAAGTCGAAAACCTGAGAAGGCGACTTGGGCAAAAAGGGGTATCCCGGTGGATTGAAAACCCGAAAGGGCGGTCCAGGCAAAAGAGGGATTGAAACGAACAACTGCGTCCAGCATGATCGTTTGCGCTTTGGTTAAAGCATCACGGATAATACCCGGTAGGGATCAGTCGGAATCATCTTGTTCAGAAGGCAGAAAGCATGGAGAGTCTGAGGACATATGGGGTGTAACCGAGTTGGAACTCGATGAGATCACGGGTTTCACATTGCCATTAGGATAGATTTTTCCTTTTGTGCAATTACCTCTTTTCAGGAATTGCTTCCTTTGTATTGCTCATTTGAGCCACACTTTTCCAATCAATAAAATGCATATTCAGTCAAATAATTTTGTTTTTGTTTTCATTACCGCTTTGATTGCAAAAACATCCGGATATTTTTGATAAAGAATTTTGCATTTTAAGACATACAGGTCCCTTCCAATGCATGTTTATAAGATTGAAAGCTTGAAATCTTATTCGGAAGGTTGAGTGACCCAAGTGTTGAAATCTTGACACGCCTGGGGCACGGTTTTATCTAACGATCTGTTTTGCAGGAACTGTTGGATATTTTCACTCACTTGCAGGTTGTGATGTGGAAGCTCTGTAATAGATCCCCAGAGAGTTCGCTCGGGGACGAATCAGTGAAAGAATGACGAAGTGACGTTGCGGCGTACGATGATCCTTGATGTTAATCAAGAAGACTCTTCAAAGTCGGAGGACTTGAAAGTTTGTAGAAATTCCCCGCAGAGTCCGATCAGGGACGAATGAATATGAAAGGATGACGGAGAAGACGTTGGGACGTCCGACGACCTTTGGAATTAATCAAGAAGACTCTTCAAAGTCGGAAGATTGAAAAGTATGTATAATCCCAGGAGTACGTTTCCGTCGAGCACGGAGCGATTGGGAATACAAGATGATGGAGCAGAAAAGGTCCAGTTGAGTCTGGGAATTCTCAAAAGTGGAAAGCGGATACGAGTAGTAGAGGTGGATACCGTGGTTCGACGAGTCGACGGGTGTTCTGTGTCAACTTTTCTCATTTCCCAACTAGTCCCCCAAGCAGAGTTTAGGGAGCCAACTCCCCAGCAGATTCCAGATCTGTGCTTCCCCAGCCGAGTCAGTCTGGTTATACCCGGCAGGTTTGCAACGGTGTTTCCTCAGCAGCCAGGCCAGGAGGTTGCTTCTCCCCGAGTGGAGCGGGTCTTTTCAAAGAAATATATCTCCAGCAGTGTTCATCCTACCAGTGGGTTGAACAAGTTCCCGTAGTGGACGAATTTTTGCATCCCCGGCTGAGTTGATGCTACCTATGGATTGCATGGGTAATCCCCAGCGGAGTGGTATATGTTTCCCTAGCAGGATCAGGATGGTTATCTCCAGCAGGTGATTAGATTGATGCTTCCCCAGTTGAGCCTGGAGGTTGCTATTCCCCTAGCAGAGCTTCTGTGAGTATTTCCCCAGTGAAGTCAGCAGGTATCTGTGAGGGTTTTCCCGAAGCGGAGTCAGGATTGATATTCTCAGCAAGTCAAAGACTGTTGTGTCCCCACAGAGTGTTGGAGGTGCTTATCCCCAGCAGTTCCTCAAGAGGGTTGGGTGCAAAGGAGGTTCTTCCCCAGCAAGGGTTGCCTTTTCCCAGCGGCAGTGTTATTCCCCAGCAGGGCGGAATCGGAGTGGTGACGAGTTCCTCAGCAGAGTGTCTCGTATTCCCCAGAAGAGTCCCTTGAGGGGGATATTTCTTTTTTTTATGCATTCATCATGAAAAATAACATGGCATATTGCATAGAAAAATAAATAAATCGCGTAGCATTTCCATAATTATGGAGCATTACGCATAAAAAGATCATGCATCATATCGCAAACATAGGCTAGTCTCAAGTTGTGGTTACCATTTGAGAGGTGTTTTGCCAGAAAATGAAGATGTTACTCTGTGGAGTTTAGCATCACGACGTCAGATCAGCAATGTTCCCCAGTAGTGCGATATTGGAGGAAATGTTTCCGTCGGACAGAGATGGAAATAAAATCAGAGGACGTTACGCGATCAGCGCGATTCCGGGGTTCAAATGCAATGATTGGGGATCATTGGCGCAAGCGATTTTCCGGTGTTCAGACCGAAGAAGTTTCCGACGATCAGGTCGATGTACTTATGGCATTCAGGCCAGTTTTCCGGTATTCAGACCGAGGCGGTATTCAGACCGAGGTGGTATTCAGGCCAATTTTCCGGAGTTCAGACCGAGGTGGTATTTAGGCCAATTTTCCGGAGATCAGACCGAGGCGGTATCCAGACCGAAGTGGCGCTCAGGCCCAGTTTCCGATTCTCAGATCGAAGAAGTTTCCGACAATCAGGTTGATGCACTTATGGTATTCAGACCAGTGTTCCGGAGTTCAGACCGAGGTGGTATTCAGGCCAATTTTCCGGAGATCAGACCGAGGCGGTATCCAGACCGAAGTGGCGCTCAGGCCCAGTTTCCGATTCTCAGATCGAAGAAGTTTCCGACGATCAGGTCGATGTACTTATGGCATTCAGGCCAGTTTTCCGGTATTCAGACCGAGGCGGTATCCAGACCGAAGTGGTGTTCAGACCGAAGAAGTTTCCGACGATCAGGTCGATGTACTTATGGCATTCAGGCCAGTGTTCCGGTGATCAGACCGAGGTGGTTTTCAGACCAAGAAGAAGAAAAGAAGTTCCGGGGTTCAAATGCAGAGGTCCGAGGATCGTTTGCGCAGAGAAAATTTTCGGGGTCCAAGAAAAGAAAGCAAAAAAAAAAGGAAGAGAATAATAATCCCGAGTGGATGAGTGGTGTTCAGGCCATGGTTATCCCTGTGTTACCATTTATTTTGGTATCCAGGTCGACATTTCTGTTTCGGTATTCAGATCGATTTTCTCCGTACCAGACGGATTTTTGTTTCAAGATTGTTTCTTCGCCGATGCTGACAGGCGTTGTTAATTATTATCCCATCAGAGTGCAAATTGTTCGTCTGTTCTTGGTATTCAATCACTCCTCATCCTGATCATCCGAAAGCCGAGGCTATTTCGTATCAACAGGTTCACAGTGGATTGAATAGGGGCAGCTGTAACACCTCAAAATTTGCCCTCCTCTCTTGGGACTAACATTAACATATTTTGCATATAATTTTAGGGCATTAGGCATCTCATATTGCATAGCATGTGGTTACATAGTGCAAGCCATCTTCCCAAGTCTTGATCAGGAGATGAGGAAGTTCAAAGGTGCAAGCCTAGGGTTTATTGACTGATCATGGCCATCTGAGGATTGGGCTGTGAATTAGGGTTTCATGATTCTCAAGGGAGATTGGTCTTCATCTTGATTTAATTGATACATCATCATCATCATGGTTGGATGTCATCAGAAGATTGAGGCTGATTCCTTGAGATTAGGGTTTTGACCACTGGTCAACCCTAATCAGTTGCATTGGGCCAATCAGGGCTGGATCAGGAGATGAGGTTTCTGATGGTTATGGGGTTCATTTTGTGATTAAATGGTGATTATTGAGGCTAGGGTATCACCCTTGAGCCATTTCAGTTGAAGACTGGGGTTCAAATTGATCTGTGCATTGCCAAATTCATCTGTCAGATGAAAAGTCAACTGTGGTCAACTGTACATGATCTGATGGATTGGGAGGTGGAAATGAGTTGAAGACACTTCATTCATGTTGGAACAAGTGTTGAATGACATCTCAAAGCTTAAAAATGAAGAAAATCAAGTCAGGACAAAAACTGCCAAAAATAGAAAGTGACTTGTAGTTGAAGTTTCCAAAAATGGAAAGTTTTTGACCTCAAAAACAGATGTCCAAGGAAGCTTCAAATGAAAAATTGTTCAACATGAAAGTTGTAGATCTTGTTCTCACCTTTCCAAAAAGTCCAAGAACTTGAAAATCCAATGTATGGTTGGGGAGATATGGCTCAGTGAATTTCAGAAAAGATCCGTAATCAGGAGGCCATAACTACCACATACTTTGTCCAAATTGCAAGTTCTTTATATGCACAAACTCCATTTGACATGTACTTTGAGGGTGCATCATTGGATTTTCCCAAAAATGGCCAAGGCAAAAAGTCACTTTTCAACTGGACAGCTGAATTGGATCAGGGGCAAAATTGTCCAAATGTCAAAATAATTGGAATTTTTGAATGGGACTTTTTCCAACACCTCAGGAATGGCATTTTAAGTGTGTTTGAATATTCATTTTATGGTTAATGCACATGGTTTGAGTTTTGGGTTGAAAAATGAAATGCTAAAAATGGATCAATTACCACACACATGTGATTTTGAGAAATACTCCACCAATGGACATGAAACAAGTTTCTACACATTACATATGTCATTTGGGGATTGCTTGAGCTGTCAAAACAGCTGGCACTAGCTGGCATGGTGTAATTACAAATTTGCCCTTGTTTACAAAATGGCAATTTCACTTAACACTCCAAATTGTTAATTAAGTGGATTAAGGCATGATTAAGTGGATGTATATATTCATAATCACTCCATAATCATAACAGAACACACTTTTCCCAAGATTGGATCTGAACTATTGCAATTCTCTCCATTTTCATCAAGAACACCATAGGCACAAAACTCCATCAAACTTCACCAAATCTCCACCAATTCTCGAATTTTTTGTTGCATTGAACTCCATTCCTCATCCTCTCGATCTGTTTGTGATGTTTGGACGGGAAAGAGGCTTGAAACGTGACTGTCTAACATAGCCTCATCCATGGTGAATCACGATTACGCGCAATAGGAGCAACATCAGTTGAACTTGAGCATATACTTCATCTCCTTGGAGCTTCTAGTTGAGCTGTTGAAGGTCAAAACGCACGAACTCATCCGATTCTCGCGCTGCCATATCCAAGTGAGTGAAATTCGAAACTCACGAAAAGCTTGATTGTTATGTGCATTCTATAGTGCGTTTGATGTAGGGAGCAGTGGTAGTTTCAGTTTTAGGAATGGTTTAGTGTAGGCTAAGAAATCGTGATTTAAAGTTTCAATGTCAAACCCTAGATCGATCGATTCTTGAGTTTTAGGAATTGTTAGGTTGTTTGGAATAGATATTTGGATTCTACAGGTTCATACGATTCCAACGCATATCTGTTTGTTCATTTTGGTGAGGTTTTGAAAATTAAGTGTTCTTGAGCATTTTGTAAAATTCTGGGCAAAGTTTGGTTGAAGAAGATGAAATTACCTTGTTTGATCTTGAAAACGATTTGAACTTTCAAATTCAGCGTTTCCCGCTCCCGCTCAAAATAATTACGAAACTGCCATTGTGTTTTTTAATTAATTTCATTTAATTAGTTAAAAATTGATAGCATCTTTAAAAATTCATAAAAAATAGTAAAAAATTCCTAAAAATATGGAGATTTTTTCCTTGACTTTGTTGACTTGTGTAGGATTTTTTTGACCTATTGGTCAAAGTTGTGCTTGGCAAATATTTTATTTGGCATAGGCTTTTCTAATGTATGTCACATTTTGATACATTTTGGCAATTTGATCATGAAATACTCATATCATAAAATAAATGGCTGAAAATTTTTGTGGTGGTTCTTGACTCATTGAGGATTATTTATATGTAAATTTCATGAATTTTTAATACCTGGTCAGAGAGCAGCAAATTCTGGAACTTAGGTGTGACAATTTGTGTCACACCTCTTGATGTCAACTTGTTGAATTTAATTGGATAACCTATGCATGTTAGAATTGAATGAAATTTGGCATGGTGAATTGTTGATATGTTAGGATGTTGTATGAATTTTTGTAGAATTTTTCACTGCCTTTTCTAATTGATCATGATTTTTCATTTCTGGTGATTGAAATTGCAAGCTCATGTGATACATGTTGGTAGATTGATTGGGAAATCCTCATATTGTATTGTATGGCCATGAAATTTGATATGCATGAACTAGACACATTGTGTGACCTCCCTGTTTTGGTCTCATCCATTTCTTTTTTGTTTTCAATGAGATATGAATTTTTGAATTGGATGTATGCATTGATGGTGTGAATTGAAGCATGTAATTGTGTCTGTTTTTGTTGATTTTCATTGACATGGTTCCATTTGCCCAATTGAGCTCAAATTTGACATGGTAGACCTTGATTATCCCTTGTTTAGGTGTATTTAATTTGAGAATTTTTGGATGTGTTTTGGTATGGATTTGAGTGCAATACTTCTGTTTGTATGCTTTGGGCTTCATATGAACCAATATGGATTGTTTTGTGCATGAATTGAACTTGATGGATGATATAAACATGAGACCAATGATGTTTGCTTGTGTTTGATGATAATTTGATGTTGGATGGTGGATACCTTGCTGTTTTAACCTTTTTCTTGCTTTTGGACCCTAGGCTTGGCCTAGTGGTCTAGTTGCTAATATTTGCTTGATTTTTCAGGATCAAAAAAGCAATGTACATGGAGAATGATACAAGTTGATTTTAATTGATGTTGTGGATGTTTGTACACTAACATAACATTGTTTTGTAGGTGTTGGAGCTTGGGCTTAAGCCTTGGGCTTGCTTTGTGTTGTATTGTTTAAGCTGTTTAACTGTTTGCTTTACAGTTTGTCTGATTGAGTACTGACTGAGGTTGATTGTTTCCAGGTACTTTAGTTGCTCAGTTCCTTGTGAACTATTGCTTTGCTTTGCTTTGCTTAAGCAACTTGCATAGAGGTATAACCTTCTTACTTCATGTAGTCTGGAGACCCGGCTGTTACCGGGCCGGGCAAATTGTCTGAAGTCCTCCTTAAGAGGCAATGATTGTGTATGTTTATTTTTAAGCCAAGCAGGAAAAGCCCTTCAAGTAAGGCAATTGGTGGAAGGTAGGGACAAGCAACCTGTCCCCCACTATTCAGTGAGTCTTCTCCTTGCTCCCATTACATGGTTGTAGCATTGAGATCAAAAGCCCAAGATCTGTCGTGTCAGAGTCATCGAGTATAGAAGGGTTCCCCTATTCTGGACCCATGCTCATTTGTCAGCTCTCCCTGGTTAGGGATAAGAGCTGTGAGGTCTCATCCTCACTTCATCCTTTCATCTGCTTCACCTTAGCCCCGCAATGGCAAGGTTAAGAGCAAAAACAGCCTGTACAGACGACTCGCTTCGGCAGTCAAACCCGATTGATTGAGCCCCCTTGTTTGGCTATAGTGGGTGCTATGTGAATATCTGATTGTTATGATTGTGTCGATTGAGATGCCTGTTCTCATTTAATGCTGATATATGATTGTATGCTTGTGTGCTAGCTTCTTCCCTGGTTAGGATAGGATTGTTTATGCAAGTAGGATAGAAAACCAAACTTAGGGTTAACGATGCATGACAACATTAGGCTCGAGTCTCAGCTCCCTAGTTGTGTATCTTTCCCCGGTTTCTGGTTAGCAATTTAGTCCCTTTCAAGGGAACTACATCGCCCTGATCCTCGTTCCAGACGAGGTATGTAGGCAGGTGGTCGTGCGAGACCACTCCGGGCAACCTTTTTTTCTTTTTGCGTGTGTTAACTTGTTATCTGATTGTGTGTTTTGGGTTCGGATGCTGACGTAAGCCCAGTGATTGGCAGTCGGGCTCCACGTTTGCCCTTTTGTGTGTTTTGGGTTCGGATGCCGACGTAAGCCCAGTGATTGGCAGTCGGGCTCCACGTTTGCCCTTCTGAATGTGTTTTGGTTCGGATGCTGACGTAATTCCATCCAGTGGTTGTCGGGCTCCATGTTTGCCACCCTTGCTTGTTTGTATGTTTTGTGTTGTTTGGCGTGCGTAAGCCGAACTACAGTGGCTCTGATTCTTGTTCCAGACAAGATATGTAGGCATAAGGTGCGATACCTTATCGAGCTCCGTTTCTCCTAACCCCACCTGCGTTCCCCGTGTGTGTGTGTGATGTATGTTTATAGCAACCTTATCTTTCTAAAGCGTGGATCCCTAGGAGTACCTAGGACGTGAGGGGTGCTAATACCTTCCCCTTGCGTAACCGACTCCCGAACCCATTGTCTTGGTCGCGAGACCATGTCTTTCCAGGTTTTTCTGAGCGTTTCCTTTCCCTATCTTGGGATAAATAACGTTTAGTGGCGGCTCTGTGTGTTTTATTTCTTTTTAGCTCGCCGGTTGATTTTTCGCAGGATGCGACAGCTGGCGACTCTGCTGGGGACTACGCATGTTGACCTATGCTGGTCCATGGTCCCTAAGCGAGTCTCTCCTAGCGCTTAGGATAGGTTTGGTTGCTTGTATTGTTTATTTATTGCATTTATTATACTAACCCTTGTTTATATATTTGCATTAAATACTTGCATGCATCATTACTGTCATGTTGCCATCTTCCTCTGCAGGTGGTTCTGTTACTTTGGGGTGGGTGTTCTGAGTGGGGCTAAAACCCAGGCCCGAGTATACACCTAGGATTAGTGTGGGTCTCACGTTCCTCATTTGCTATTTTAGTATGATGTTGCAACGTGACATACCACAAGCCGGACGAGGTTCAGTCGATAGTGCTTTCCATTGTGGAACATTTCACTTTGGCTTAGTTACTTCTTCTGAGCTATTGACTCTGGTGACCGATCATTTCCCGGATTTTCGGTTTAGGCGATTTTAAGAGAGCTACAATGGCACACCCGAAAGGGCAAACCCATTGAGTATCTCCGCCCGATTGTCGAGACCATTATCCGCCTTAGGATGACCTGATTAGAAATTATCTGTGAGGGGAGGGTGATTCATTCAGATGCATAATCAGATGGACTCAGATGGTGACTTTTGGTTCTGTGATTCAGAGACCTATTTATAAGTCGGATTTATGGTCAGTTATTGCCGAGACGCCGGAGTGCTGTCCGTGATTTATCAGTGGGGATCCGTTTATTTCAGGATTCCCCGGGCCGAGATATTTATCAGTGGGGATCCGTTTATTTCGGATTCCCCGGGCCGATTCCGATGGTTATGGTTCTCTGTTCAGAGATGGTTTGATGATGATGATGGTGTATATGTCTTCCGTTTATTTCGGAACCCGTGGGTCAGATTTGTGGTTACAGTTTCCTCAGATGGTTGTGATCAGTCCAGGGATCCGAACTGTAGTTCAGAGCAACAGATGATCAGATGACTTGGAGGATGGCACTATGCATTGCATACATCTGCATCATTCTCATTTTGCATTCATCTGCACCAAACTCACGTCTAGCCATATGGGGAGTATTATGGATTGAGAATCTAGTTGAGAGACATCTGGATGTCAAAATGTTATTGGTGAAATATTATCTGTCTCAATGAAACCAGGATCGAGAGACAAAATTTTCCTCATATGGGTAGACGTCGCATTCATGCATATTAACCTGTTTGTTGTTTTGCAGGAATCATTGCTCGTGCTCGCCGAGTCGTACCTTTGCACTCAGCACGCCCTCACAGATACTTCACCAGGCACAAATCCGAGACTGATGGATCTTCCCAACGCCGACATCCTTGAGTTGAAAGAGATGGTGAGGGATTTGGTCAGTGTTGTGCAAGGGCTTGCCTTGGGGCAGAAAGCTACGGCCGAGAGATTAGAAAGGATTGAGGGCTGGATGATTAAGGAAAAAGTTCAGGGAAAGGCTCCGTCATCCGAAGTAACAAATCCCTCTGACTCTGTAGTGAAGAAATCCCTTGACAGTGGTCAGCCCAAGAAGAAGGTTGAATCAGGTGGTGCGCAGACTAAAAGAGAATGCGGTAAGGATCGTTACCACCCTTATGCTGCCACCGTAGCCATTCCTGTTGGTGATTCATCTGCACAACAGCAACAGCGGCAACCACCGAGACATCCGTCGCCTCGCCCGGGAGCACAGAGAGCTGGGAACCAGGTAAGAGGAAAGGGGGTTGATCGTCAATTTGATAAGCCA
Organism: Lathyrus oleraceus; assembly: GCF_024323335.1. Classification (NCBI taxonomy): domain Eukaryota; kingdom Viridiplantae; phylum Streptophyta; class Magnoliopsida; order Fabales; family Fabaceae; genus Lathyrus; species Lathyrus oleraceus. The sequence continues at coordinate 38,299,801 of NC_066580.1, read as the reverse complement.
CCCATACCGTATGCTCTTCTGTTGAGGAAGTTGAAAGATCTCGGAATGGTACAATTGAGGACATTAGCTCCATTAGAACCTGATCAGAGGCCAACCAACTACGATGAGAATGCCAAGTGCGAATTCCATTCGGGGGCGTCTGGGCATAACCTTGAGGGTTGTAGAGCTTTTAAGCATACTGTCCAAGACCTGGTGGATTCCAAGGCCATTAATTTTGCACAATTTCCCAATATTAATGCTAATCACATGCCCGCGCATGGTGAGGTGGAGATGAATGCAATTTATGGGGATAGGAAGACGATTGGGTTGGCGAATGGGGATCGGTTAAAAATGCCGAGGCCTGTGGTCCCAAAACCTCGGAGGAAGGAGGGAGCTTTCCCTAGTGTTGATACTTGTTGTATGGCCGTCGCCACAGAGGGTGGTGTACCGATGGGGGATATGATCCAGAAGGTGAAGGGAATGGACGGTGGAGAATTTGAAACACCCAGTCTGGTAGCTGAAACCGTCAAGGTGGAAAATGACAATGGTGTTGGGAAAGAGAAAAAACCGTCTGTGTCTTCTTACAAACAGGCACTGGAAATGTTGAGAAATGGAGGGATCCCAGGCTGGGGAAAAATCATAGGCATTGTAGTAAAGGCGGATATGTTTGGGATTGGTTATCATCCAGGTCAAGACTCGTCTGAGCAGAACAGAGGACGTCGTCCGTCGTTCACCTTTGTAAGTGCCGGAATGCTAGATTCAGATCACGCCTGTACAGTGGGTAAAGAAACTGACAGTGACTGGGAGATTGATCAATGGATAAAATCGTGCGTACCAGGAAGCTGGAAGGCTTAAAAAGATCATCACTGTCACTCGTCCGAAAGAGTAATGATTTCTGTTTTGATTTTATCTGCATGAAAGCCATACGTGTTGCCCGACACGTAATGGTTCATTGTAAGGGCCACCTCATGTTTAAATTTGCATTTCTGCATCATTAATAAATGGATGTTTTTCAGTCAAAAAGCGGTGTTCCCTGTTTTTCATTTATTTTTGCAGTTTAAAAACAAATAAAAATGGCAATGTTTATTTTCATTTTTCACCTTTTGTTTTGTCTCGTTCCGACTTCAAGAATAATTCTCCGGATCTCGTTGATAACAATTTGGTTACACCTCATATGACTTCGACAAACCGAGCAATCATGCCGAAGAAGAAGGCGAAGAAGACTGTGAACTGCTGGAATTAACCAGGATGTTAAAACAAGAGGAGAAGGTGATTCAGCCGCATGAGGAACGGATTGAGGTTGTTATTCCAAGCACCGCCGAGGTCAGGAAGGCAATGAAAATTAGGGCCGCTTCAGAGGCAAGTCAAGAGCAGAATGGTAGTCCTATTGAGAGAACAGGTCGACATCTTCGCCTGGTCATGTCAGGATATGCCAGGTCGGATACCGATGTCGTTATGCGCAAGCTACCATGGAGAGAAGACTGTCCTCTGGAGAAGCAGGACGCCAATGCCACTTATCAGAGAACTATGGCGACTTTGTTTCATGATATGATTCATCATGAAATTGAATGCTATGCTATGACATGATAGCAAAAGTCCCAAACAGGAGTGGGGCATCTGGTGGAGATAATTCAAACTGAGGTTGAATTCAGATGAGTGCACTGTCAGAGTGCGGTCCGGTAAGATGTTGGGGTTCGTTGTCAGAGAGGAATCGAGGTTCATCCTGCAAAAAAAAAAAAAAAAAAAAAAAAAAAAAAAAAAAAAAAAAAACGAAAGAAAAATAAAAAACGCCTGGACCGAGGAAAAGAAAAGAGAGGTTCGTGGTTTCTTAGAAAGGATGAACTATCTGTCATGGTTCACATCTCATCTAACGGCCACGTGTGAACCCACATTCGAGATGTTGAGAAAAAAAAACGGTCAGGTGAAATAATGATTGCCAAGGGGCATTGAAAATAAAAGAATAAGTTGCAGGAACCTCTGATTCTGACGCTTCCCATGGGAGGAACAACCATCAATTCTGTACTTGACGGCCTTCGAGGGGTCTATGAGGTGTGTACCGGGGCAGCATGACGAGTCTTGTCGAAAAGAGCATGCAATTTACCTTAGCAAAAAGTTTGTCGACTGTGAAACAGTACATTCACTGTTCGGGGAACTTGCTGTACTTTGGCATAGGCTGCTCGCCGACTGAGACAGTATATGCTGGTTCATACCACTTTGTGGATTTCGAGATGGATCTGATCAAGTATGGGTTTGAGAATCCAGCATTGACCAGACAGGTTGCGAGAGTGCAAAAGAATGTTGACTGATTTGGGATACTCTCAGAAAGCAATCAAGGAGTGCATTGTCTGATTACATCGCTCCGCAACCCATTGAGGATTATCAACCGATGAAGTTTGAGTTCCCTGATGAGGACATCTCGAGGTGCTCCAATCGGAAGATTGAGAGTGACCGATCCCGGAGGAGGGGCCTGACCCTGAATCCGAACGGATTCTGATGTCTGATGGGGATAAGGTGAATGAGTTAGTACTTCCCGGGGCACGATGGAATACACCAACGATGGTAGACGAGTACGAAGCTGGTGTCCTGGGTACCGTACCGTGGTACGTACGTCTGTTGGGGCACACGCCTTTCTCACTCAGGGAGCCTAATTGAAGAAAAGAGGCTGGCAGCCATCTGTCATGGGCAGTTGTATCAGCAGCAAATGAAGCGTGCTTTTGACAAGAAGGTACGACCTCGGGTGTATCACGTAGGTGATATGGTGTTGAAAAGGATCCTTCCTCCTCAAAACGATCGAAGGGGCAAACGGATACTCAGTCATGAATCCCCAGCGTGGTCAAGAAGGTTTTCTCTGGCGGAGCCTTGTTGTTAACGACCATGGATGGTGAGGATTTTCCATCCCCTATGAATGCGGACGCAGTTAAAAATACTTCGTATAGATTGACCCGCTGGACGAAAAGAATAAAATAGTCCAGGCAAAAATGGGCATCCTGGCGAACCAAAAACAGAAGAAAGGTTCGGGCAAAAATTAGGGATAAAATGAAAAATTGTACACCCGGCAAGTCGAAAACCTGAGAAGGCGACTTGGGCAAAAAGGGGTATCCCGGTGGATTGAAAACCCGAAAGGGCGGTCCAGGCAAAAGAGGGATTGAAACGAACAACTGCGTCCAGCATGATCGTTTGCGCTTTGGTTAAAGCATCACGGATAATACCCGGTAGGGATCAGTCGGAATCATCTTGTTCAGAAGGCAGAAAGCATGGAGAGTCTGAGGACATATGGGGTGTAACCGAGTTGGAACTCGATGAGATCACGGGTTTCACATTGCCATTAGGATAGATTTTTCCTTTTGTGCAATTACCTCTTTTCAGGAATTGCTTCCTTTGTATTGCTCATTTGAGCCACACTTTTCCAATCAATAAAATGCATATTCAGTCAAATAATTTTGTTTTTGTTTTCATTACCGCTTTGATTGCAAAAACATCCGGATATTTTTGATAAAGAATTTTGCATTTTAAGACATACAGGTCCCTTCCAATGCATGTTTATAAGATTGAAAGCTTGAAATCTTATTCGGAAGGTTGAGTGACCCAAGTGTTGAAATCTTGACACGCCTGGGGCACGGTTTTATCTAACGATCTGTTTTGCAGGAACTGTTGGATATTTTCACTCACTTGCAGGTTGTGATGTGGAAGCTCTGTAATAGATCCCCAGAGAGTTCGCTCGGGGACGAATCAGTGAAAGAATGACGAAGTGACGTTGCGGCGTACGATGATCCTTGATGTTAATCAAGAAGACTCTTCAAAGTCAGAGGACTTGAAAGTTTGTAGAAATTCCCCGCAGAGTCCGATCAGGGACGAATGAATATGAAAGGATGACGGAGAAGACGTTGGGACGTCCGACGACCTTTGGAATTAATCAAGAAGACTCTTCAAAGTCGGAAGATTGAAAAGTATGTATAATCCCAGGAGTACGTTTCCGTCGAGCACGGAGCGATTGGGAATACAAGATGATGGAGCAGAAAAGGTCCAGTTGAGTCTGGGAATTCTCAAAAGTGGAAAGCGGATACGAGTAGTAGAGGTGGATACCGTGGTTCGACGAGTCGACGGGTGTTCTGTGTCAACTTTTCTCATTTCCCAACTAGTCCCCCAAGCAGAGTTTAGGGAGCCAACTCCCCAGCAGATTCCAGATCTGTGCTTCCCCAGCCGAGTCAGTCTGGTTATACCCGGCAGGTTTGCAACGGTGTTTCCTCAGCAGCCAGGCCAGGAGGTTGCTTCTCCCCGAGTGGAGCGGGTCTTTTCAAAGAAATATATCTCCAGCAGTGTTCATCCTACCAGTGGGTTGAACAAGTTCCCGTAGTGGACGAATTTTTGCATCCCCAGCTGAGTTGATGCTACCTATGGATTGCATGGGTAATCCCCAGCGGAGTGGTATATGTTTCCCTAGCAGGATCAGGATGGTTATCTCCAGCAGGTGATTAGATTGATGCTTCCCCAGTTGAGCCTGGAGGTTGCTATTCCCCTAGCAGAGCTTCTGTGAGTATTTCCCCAGTGAAGTCAGCAGGTATCTGTGAGGGTTTTCCCGAAGCGGAGTCAGGATTGATATTCTCAGCAAGTCAAAGACTGTTGTGTCCCCACAGAGTGTTGGAGGTGCTTATCCCCAGCAGTTCCTCAAGAGGGTTGGGTGCAAAGGAGGTTCTTCCCCAGCAAGGGTTGCCTTTTCCCAGCGGCAGTGTTATTCCCCAGCAGGGCGGAATCGGAGTGGTGACGAGTTCCTCAGCAGAGTGTCTCGTATTCCCCAGAAGAGTCCCTTGAGGGGGATATTTCTTTTTTTTATGCATTCATCATGAAAAAATAACATGGCATATTGCATAGAAAAATAAATAAATCGCGTAGCATTTCCATAATTATGGAGCATTACGCATAAAAAGATCATGCATCATATCGCAAACATAGGCTAGTCTCAAGTTGTGGTTACCATTTGAGAGGTGTTTTGCCAGAAAATGAAGATGTTACTCTGTGGAGTTTAGCATCACGACGTCAGATCAGCAATGTTCCCCAGTAGTGCGATATTGGAGGAAATGTTTCCGTCGGACAGAGATGGAAATAAAATCAGAGGACGTTACGCGATCAGCGCGATTCCGGGGTTCAAATGCAATGATTGGGGATCATTGGCGCAAGCGATTTTCCGGTGTTCAGACCGAAGAAGTTTCCGACGATCAGGTCGATGTACTTATGGCATTCAGGCCAGTTTTCCGGTATTCAGACCGAGGCGGTATTCAGACCGAGGTGGTATTCAGGCCAATTTTCCGGAGTTCAGACCGAGGTGGTATTTAGGCCAATTTTCCGGAGATCAGACCGAGGCGGTATCCAGACCGAAGTGGCGCTCAGGCCCAGTTTCCGATTCTCAGATCGAAGAAGTTTCCGACAATCAGGTTGATGCACTTATGGTATTCAGACCAGTGTTCCGGAGTTCAGACCGAGGTGGTATTCAGGCCAATTTTCCGGAGATCAGACCGAGGCGGTATCCAGACCGAAGTGGCGCTCAGACCCAGTTTCCGATTCTCAGATCGAAGAAGTTTCCGACGATCAGGTCGATGTACTTATGGCATTCAGGCCAGTTTTCCGGTATTCAGACCGAGGCGGTATCCAGACCGAAGTGGTGTTCAGACCGAAGAAGTTTCCGACGATCAGGTCGATGTACTTATGGCATTCAGGCCAGTGTTCCGGTGATCAGACCGAGGTGGTTTTCAGACCAAGAAGAAGAAAAGAAGTTCCGGGGTTCAAATGCAGAGGTCCGAGGATCGTTTGCGCAGAGAAAATTTTCGGGGTCCAAGAAAAGAAAGCAAAAAAAAAAAGGAAGAGAATAATAATCCCGAGTGGATGAGTGGTGTTCAGGCCATGGTTATCCCTGTGTTACCATTTATTTTGGTATCCAGGTCGACATTTCTATTTCGGTATTCAGATCGATTTTCTCCGTACCAGACGGATTTTTGTTTCAAGATTGTTTCTTCGCCGATGCTGACAGGCGTTGTTAATTATTATCCCATCAGAGTGCAAATTGTTCGTCTGTTCTTGGTATTCAATCACTCCTCATCCTGATCATCCGAAAGCCGAGGCTATTTCGTATCAACAGGTTCACAGTGGATTGAATAGGGGCAGCTGTAACACCTCAAAATTTGCCCTCCTCTCTTGGGACTAACATTAACATATTTTGCATATAATTTTAGGGCATTAGGCATCTCATATTGCATAGCATGTGGTTACATAGTGCAAGCCATCTTCCCAAGTCTTGATCAGGAGATGAGGAAGTTCAAAGGTGCAAGCCTAGGGTTTATTGACTGATCATGGCCATCTGAGGATTGGGCTGTGAATTAGGGTTTCATGATTCTCAAGGGAGATTGGTCTTCATCTTGATTTAATTGATACATCATCATCATCATGGTTGGATGTCATCAGAAGATTGAGGCTGATTCCTTGAGATTAGGGTTTTGACCACTGGTCAACCCTAATCAGTTGCATTGGGCCAATCAGGGCTGGATCAGGAGATGAGGTTTCTGATGGTTATGGGGTTCATTTTGTGATTAAATGGTGATTATTGAGGCTAGGGTATCACCCTTGAGCCATTTCAGTTGAAGACTGGGGTTCAAATTGATCTGTGCATTGCCAAATTCATTTGTCAGATGAAAAGTCAACTGTGGTCAACTGTACATGATCTGATGGATTGGGAGGTGGAAATGAGTTGAAGACACTTCATTCATGTTGGAACAAGTGTTGAATGACATCTCAAAGCTTAAAAATGAAGAAAATCAAGTCAGGACAAAAACTGCCAAAAATAGAAAGTGACTTGTAGTTGAAGTTTCCAAAAATGGAAAGTTTTTGACCTCAAAAACAGATGTCCAAGGAAGCTTCAAATGAAAAATTGTTCAACATGAAAGTTGTAGATCTTGTTCTCACCTTTCCAAAAAGTCCAAGAACTTGAAAATCCAATGTATGGTTGGGGAGATATGGCTCAGTGAATTTCAGAAAAGATCCGTAATCAGGAGGCCATAACTACCACATACTTTGTCCAAATTGCAAGTTCTTTATATGCACAAACTCCATTTGACATGTACTTTGAGGGTGCATCATTGGATTTTCCCAAAAATGGCCAAGGCAAAAAGTCACTTTTCAACTGGACAGCTGAATTGGATCAGGGGCAAAATTGTCCAAATGTCAAAATAATTGGAATTTTTGAATGGGACTTTTTCCAACACCTCAGGAATGGCATTTTAAGTGTGTTTGAATATTCATTTTATGGTTAATGCACATGGTTTGAGTTTTGGGTTGAAAAATGAAATGCTAAAAATGGATCAATTACCACACACATGTGATTTTGAGAAATACTCCACCAATGGACATGAAACAAGTTTCTACACATTACATATGTCATTTGGGGATTGCTTGAGCTGTCAAAACAGCTGGCACTAGCTGGCATGGTGTAATTACAAATTTGCCCTTGTTTACAAAATGGCAATTTCACTTAACACTCCAAATTGTTAATTAAGTGGATTAAGGCATGATTAAGTGGATGTATATATTCATAATCACTCCATAATCATAACAGAACACACTTTTCCCAAGATTGGATCTGAACTATTGCAATTCTCTCCATTTTCATCAAGAACACCATAGGCACAAAACTCCATCAAACTTCACCAAATCTCCACCAATTCTCGAATTTTTTGTTGCATTGAACTCCATTCCTCATCCTCTCGATCTGTTTGTGATGTTTGGACGGGAAAGAGGCTTGAAACGTGACTGTCCAACATAGCCTCATCCATGGTGAATCACGATTACGCGCAATAGGAGCAACATCAGTTGAACTTGAGCATATACTTCATCTCCTTGGAGCTTCTAGTTGAGCTGTTGAAGGTCAAAACGCACGAACTCATCCGATTCTCGCGCTGCCATATCCAAGTGAGTGAAATTCGAAACTCACGAAAAGCTTGATTGTTATGTGCATTCTATAGTGCGTTTGATGTAGGGAGCAGTGGTAGTTTCAGTTTTAGGAATGGTTTAGTGTAGGCTAAGAAATCGTGATTTAAAGTTTCAATGTCAAACCCTAGATCGATCGATTCTTGAGTTTTAGGAATTGTTAGGTTGTTTGGAATAGATATTTGGATTCTACAGGTTCATACGATTCCAACGCATATCTGTTTGTTCATTTTGGTGAGGTTTTGAAAATTAAGTGTTCTTGAGCATTTTGTAAAATTCTGGGCAAAGTTTGGTTGAAGAAGATGAAATTACCTTGTTTGATCTTGAAAACGATTTGAACTTTCAAATTCAGCGTTTCCCGCTCCCGCTCAAAATAATTACGAAACTGCCATTGTGTTTTTTAATTAATTTCATTTAATTAGTTAAAAATTGATAGCATCTTTAAAAATTCATAAAAAATAGTAAAAAATTCCTAAAAATATGGAGATTTTTTCCTTGACTTTGTTGACTTGTGTAGGATTTTTTTGACCTATTGGTCAAAGTTGTGCTTGGCAAATATTTTATTTGGCATAGGCTTTTCTAATGTATGTCACATTTTGATACATTTTGGCAATTTGATCATGAAATACTCATATCATAAAATAAATGGCTGAAAATTTTTGTGGTGGTTCTTGACTCATTGAGGATTATTTATATGTAAATTTCATGAATTTTTAATACCTGGTCAGAGAGCAGCAAATTCTGGAACTTAGGTGTGACAATTTGTGTCACACCTCTTGATGTCAACTTGTTGAATTTAATTGGATAACCTATGCATGTTAGAATTGAATGAAATTTGGCATGGTGAATTGTTGATATGTTAGGATGTTGTATGAATTTTTGTAGAATTTTTCACTGCCTTTTCTAATTGATCATGATTTTTCATTTCTGGTGATTGAAATTGCAAGCTCATGTGATACATGTTGGTAGATTGATTGGTAAATCCTCATATTGTATTGTATGGCCATGAAATTTGATATGCATGAACTAGACACATTGTGTGACCTCCCTGTTTTGGTCTCATCCATTTCTTTTTTGTTTTCAATGAGATATGAATTTTTGAATTGGATGTATGCATTGATGGTGTGAATTGAAGCATGTAATTGTGTCTGTTTTTGTTGATTTTCATTGACATGGTTCCATTTGCCCAATTGAGCTCAAATTTGACATGGTAGACCTTGATTATCCCCTGTTTAGGTGTATTTAATTTGAGAATTTTTGGATGTGTTTTGGTATGGATTTGAGTGCAATACTTCTGTTTGTATGCTTTGGGCTTCATATGAACCAATATGGATTGTTTTGTGCATGAATTGAACTTGATGGATGATATAAACATGAGACCAATGATGTTTGCTTGTGTTTGATGATAATTTGATGTTGGATGGTGGATACCTTGCTGTTTTAACCTTTTTCTTGCTTTTGGACCCTAGGCTTGGCCTAGTGGTCTAGTTGCTAATATTTGCTTGATTTTTCAGGATCAAAAAAGCAATGTACATGGAGAATGATACAAGTTGATTTTAATTGATGTTGTGGATGTTTGTACACTAACATAACATTGTTTTGTAGGTGTTGGAGCTTGGGCTTAAGCCTTGGGCTTGCTTTGTGTTGTATTGTTTAAGCTGTTTAACTGTTTGCTTTACAGTTTGTCTGATTGAGTACTGACTGAGGTTGATTGTTTCCAGGTACTTTAGTTGCTCAGTTCCTTGTGAACTATTGCTTTGCTTTGCTTTGCTTAAGCAACTTGCATAGAGGTATAACCTTCTTACTTCATGTAGTCTGGAGACCCGGTTGTTACCGGGCCGGGCAAATTGTCTGAAGTCCTCCTTAAGAGGCAATGATTGTGTATGTTTATTTTTAAGCCAAGCAGGAAAAGCCCTTCAAGTAAGGCAATTGGTGGAAGGTAGGGACAAGCAACCTGTCCCCCACTATTCAGTGAGTCTTCTCCTTGCTCCCATTACATGGTTGTAGCATTGAGATCAAAAGCCCAAGATCTGTCGTGTCAGAGTCATCGAGTATAGAAGGGTTCCCCTATTCTGGACCCATGCTCATTTGTCAGCTCTCCCTGGTTAGGGATAAGAGCTGTGAGGTCTCATCCTCACTTCATCCTTTCATCTGCTTCACCTTAGCCCCGCAATGGCAAGGTTAAGAGCAAAAACAGCCTGTACAGACGACTCGCTTCGGCAGTCAAACCCGATTGATTGAGCCCCCTTGTTTGGCTATAGTGGGTGCTATGTGAATATCTGATTGTTATGATTGTGTCGATTGAGATGCCTGTTCTCATTTAATGCTGATATATGATTGTATGCTTGTGTGCTAGCTTCTTCCCTGGTTAGGATAGGATTGTTTATGCAAGTAGGATAGAAAACCAAACTTAGGGTTAACGATGCATGACAACATTAGGCTCGAGTCTCAGCTCCCTAGTTGTGTATCTTTCCCCGGTTTCTGGTTAGCAATTTAGTCCCTTTCAGGGGAACTACATCGCCCTGATCCTCGTTCCAGACGAGGTATGTAGGCAGGTGGTCGTGCGAGACCACTCCGGGCAACCTTTTTTTCTTTTTGCGTGTGTTAACTTGTTATCTGATTGTGTGTTTTGGGTTCGGATGCTGACGTAAGCCCAGTGATTGGCAGTCGGGCTCCACGTTTGCCCTTTTGTGTGTTTTGGGTTCGGATGCCGACGTAAGCCCAGTGATTGGTAGTCGGGCTCCACGTTTGCCCTTCTGAATGTGTTTTGGTTCGGATGCTGACGTAATTCCATCCCGTGGTTGTCGGGCTCCATGTTTGCCACCCTTGCTTGTTTGTATGTTTTGTGTTGTTTGGCGTGCGTAAGCCGAACTACAGTGGCTCTGATTCTTGTTCCAGACAAGATATGTAGGCATAAGGTGCGATACCTTATCGAGCTCCGTTTCTCCTAACCCCACCTGCGTTCCCCGTGTGTGTGTGTGATGTATGTTTATAGCAACCTTATCTTTCTAAAGCGTGGATCCCTAGGAGTACCTAGGACGTGAGGGGTGCTAATACCTTCCCCTTGCGTAACCGACTCCCGAACCCATTGTCTTGGTCGCGAGACCATGTCTTTCCAGGTTTTTCTGAGCGTTTCCTTTCCCTATCTTGGGATAAATAACGTTTAGTGGCGGCTCTGTGTGTTTTATTTCTTTTTAGCTCGCCGGTTGATTTTTCGCAGGATGCGACAGCTGGCGACTCTGCTGGGGACTACGCATGTTGACCTATGCTGGTCCATGGTCCCTAAGCGAGTCTCTCCTAGCGCTTAGGATAGGTTTGGTTGCTTGTATTGTTTATTTATTGCATTTATTATACTAACCCTTGTTTATATATTTGCATTAAATACTTGCATGCATCATTACTGTCATGTTGCCATCTTCCTCTGCAGGTGGTTCTGTTACTTTGGGGTGGGTGTTCTGAGTGGGGCTAAAACCCAGGCCCGAGTATACACCTAGGATTAGTGTGGGTCTCACGTTCCTCATTTGCTATTTTAGTATGATGTTGCAACGTGACATACCACAAGCCGGACGAGGTTCAGTCGATAGTGCTTTCCATTGTGGAACATTTCACTTTGGCTTAGTTACTTCTTCTGAGCTATTGACTCTGGTGACCGATCATTTCCCGGATTTTCGGTTTAGGCGATTTTAAGAGAGCTACAATGGCACACCCGAAAGGGCAAACCCATTGAGTATCTCCGCCCGATTGTCGAGACCATTATCCGCCTTAGGATGACCTGATTAGAAATTATCTGTGAGGGGAGGGTGATTCATTCAGATGCATAATCAGATGGACTCAGATGGTGACTTTTGGTTCTGTGATTCAGAGACCTATTTATAAGTCGGATTTATGGTCAGTTATTGCCGAGACGCCGGAGTGCTGTCCGTGATTTATCAGTGGGGATCCGTTTATTTCAGGATTCCCCGGGCCGAGATATTTATCAGTGGGGATCCGTTTATTTCGGATTCCCCGGGCCGATTCCGATGGTTATGGTTCTCTGTTCAGAGATGGTTTGATGATGATGATGGTGTATATGTCTTCCGTTTATTTCGGAACCCGTGGGTCAGATTTGTGGTTACAGTTTCCTCAGATGGTTGTGATCAGTCCAGGGATCCGAACTGTAGTTCAGAGCAACAGATGATCAGATGACTTGGAGGATGGCACTATGCATTGCATACATCTGCATCATTCTCATTTTGCATTCATCTGCACCAAACTCACGTCTAGCCATATGGGGAGTATTATGGATTGAGAATCTAGTTGAGAGACATCTGGATGTCAAAATAACTGAGATTTATTTCCCCAGTAGAGTCCCCTGGAAGAACGTTTCAGACACATAGTGCATTCATTACATCATTTCACATAACATACCTACATACGATTTTCATTCCGCATAATATACATTACATCATTTCATAACATATACATGTGTACAATGCTCTCATTTATTCCAGACGCATAATTCACTCATTACATCATTTCGCATGCATACAACATTTGCATCTCATGCATCATGACATGGCATGAAACTAACGTTATTTTTCAGGTCAATTATCCTCCTGACACAGTCAAAACAAAGGTCCATTCAGACGGGCATATTTATCTATTACATTCAAGATTTAACTATATCCCTCAGATACTGCCTAGCGTACGGTATATTCCGAGGTGCAGTCTAGCGTACGACTACTTTCTTCTTCAGATACATCTTTCAGATATACTCCATGTCAACTTTCATTCTGACATCCTCCTAACGATGGCATCTATAAGCCCATCCCAAATATTCATTGCAAATACAACATATACAAATACTATCAGATATAGCCTAGCATACGGTTCATTCTGATTCAGCTCAACATATAACTCATTCCACTCAGATACGATCTAACGGACGATCCATTCTGATCTTCAACTACTCCCAACACGGTCTAATGTACGACCCAGTTGGACCTTCACTTCTCAGGTACTGCCTAGCGTACGATTCATCCTGATTCATCTCAACATATGACTCCTTCAACTCAGATACGATCTAGCGTACGATCCATTCTGACCTTCAACAACTCAGATACGATCTAGCGTACGATCCATTCTGACCTTCAACCACTCAAATACAGTCTAATGTACGACCAAGTTAGACCTTCAAGTCCTCAGAGGCCACTCAAATAATGTCTAATGTACGACCAAGTTAGACCTTCAAGTCAGATTCTGCAGATACAGTCTAATGTACGATCAAGTTAGACCAGATTCTGCTCAGTGACAGTCTAATGTGCGACCAAGTTAGACCGTCAAGTCCTCGGATTCTGCCCAGATGCAGTCTAATGTACGACCAAGTTAGACCAGATTCTGCTCAGTGACAGTCTAATGTGCGACCAAGTTAGACCGTCAAGTCCTCGGATTCTGCCCAGATACAGTCTAATGTACGATCAAGTTAGACCAGATTCTGCTCAGTGACAGTCTAATGTGCGACCAAGTTAGACCGTCAAGTCCTCGGATTCTGCCCAGATGCAGTCTAATGTACGACCAAGTTAGACCAGATTCTGCTCAGTGACAGTCTAATGTGCGACCAAGTTAGACCGTCAAGTCCTCGGATTCTGCCCAGATACAGTCTAATGTACGACCAAGTTAGACCAGATTCTGCTCAGTGACAGTCTAATGTACGACCAAGTTAGACCATCAAGTCCTCGGATTCTGCCCAGATACAGTCTAATGTACGACCAAGTTAGACCAGATTCTGCTCAGTGACAGTCTAATGTACGACCAAGTTAGACCGTCAAGTCCTCGGATTCTGCCCATGTACGACCAAGTTAGACCAGATGCTGCTCAAATACAGTCTAATGTACGACCAAGTTAGACCAGATACTGCTCGAATACAGTCTAATGTGCGACCAAGTTAGACCAGATGCTGCTCGAATACAGTCTAATGTACGACCAAGTTAGATCTTCATCTCCTCAGATGCTACCTAGTGTACGGTACATTTCTGAAGTGTAGTCTAGCATACGACTACCCCCTTTTCATCATCAGATCCAGCCTAACGGACGGCTCATTCTGCTCACATACAGTCTAATGTACGACCCAATTAGACCTTCAAGTCCTCAGATGCTACCTAGTATGCGATCTAGCGTACGATCCATTCTAACCTCTCATCCCCAAGCACAGCCTAACGAACGGCTCATTCCGCAACTCGGATAAGATCTAGTGTACGATCCATTCTGATCTTTCCTCCCCAGCAAGGTCATCCGCCTAATGAACAACTCACTCTGGTATTCAGATACGGTCTGGCGTGTGATCCATTCTGATTTCTTTATCCCCAGCAGCGTATAACACACTCTGACTCCCCGGCGAAGTCGACAGCATAATGGAGGACTCACTATATGGTCTAATGTACGACCCGGTATGACACCCATGTCTTCAGATATCGTCTAACGTACGACACAATCTGAAGCTCTCATCATCAAACTTCCTAGATGGCGTCTTTAAGCCCATCTTCATCAAGATGAGCTCCTGATTGACAAGCGCAAATTTTTGGGCATTTTAGTGTTCAATAATCTTCCACCTCCAAACCACGAATGGCATACACGCCATTCTAACTCTCTCGGTTCAAGAATATTGAACAGGGGCAGCTGTCATACCCCAAAATTTGCCCATTAATATTTCAAGACATTTTTCAAGGCATTCCGACTCATTTTTATGACACTGATCTTAAAGGAACAAAGGCCCAGCTCACGAATGGCCCAATCAAGAAAATGGCCCAAACTGGCCTGTTCGCTACCAGCTCGCCTAGCGAAGCTGACAGACAACAAAAAATTTCGGGCTTCGTTCTGAGCCCATTAGGTCATGAAAAAGAGCATTATAAATACCAGCACTTCAGTAATGAAAAGAGGAGGACGAAAAACAGAGGAAGACGGACGGAACCCTGGCATAGAAACCCTGGAGATCAACTTGAAGGATTCCGAGTAAAGAAACCCTGAAGGCCGCTCATCCGCTCCGAAGCTACCACCGCCCAACTCAATCCGGCTCGCCAATTCAAGGTTGCAATTCGATTGCAAACAGGTTTGCATTACTATTATCGCTTTATTTTCTTAATTTGCATGTGATACCGCTTTATGTTCTTAACTTGCATGTGATATTATAATCGAATTCATAAACATATTTGAGGTTTTGCATGTGAATTTAAGTGTGCCTGAATATTGTGAATGCTGAATCATGTAATTATGTGTTGGATGCCATAAGCCATGCCGCAGGTTGAAGTCATACTGTTCTGAAATTCAAAACCCGCAGCCGCTCGCTAGCACATCGCTAAGCGAGCATGTAGCGAGTATTCGCTAGGCCTTTGCTAGGCGAGGCAGAGGCGAACGGGACAGCCGCTTATATTTCGTTTGTTCTGTGCTATGCTTCTCTGATCTGTTCCCGTATCCTCATACATTGTTTTGCATGACATTTTTGCTGTTGTGTTTCTTTTGCGGTGTAATCCTCGATTGCACCATGATTTGGTATGCTAACCCGTTTGTTGAATTTTTGCAAAGGTTCATATGTCCCAGAAAAGAGATCGTCGTTTAGGTCTTCCACTTTATTTGTGGGATACCCTTGGGGAGACTCACCCTAAATTGCTTAATTAATTTTAATGTGTTAATTTTAATGTATTAATTTTAATGTATTAATTTTAATGTATTGATTTTAATGTGGAGGCTCATCCTAATCACCTAATTAACTTTACAATATGGCCTTTAAATATGTGATCTTGGACCTCTCTTTTGCCTTACGATATTACGGTATTACGGTCATGTCCCGCGAATGTAGGGATACACTTAGCAAAGACCCTTCGGTTAAATCATCATAAAATAAATCATGGTCCCTCGGATGTTGCCTTCGAAAATACGATTTTGTCCCTCGATGACCCTTCGGTGTAGCCTACGGTTAAATGATGATCGTCCCTTCGAATGCTAAGGTATCCTTACAACTGTTGCCTTCAATGACCTATCGATGACCCTACGATGACCCTTAAACATCCAAAGGATAAAACTACTTACTTCTCAATAGTAAGGACAGTTTTACCCTCATAAGGATAGGAAATGCCCGGAAAGACCTCGGACAGGTATAACCCTTAATTGCTCATTCATAACCTAAAATACTTTTCACACCTCGCACTTCCAAACTATTTTTCTAAACTATTTTCAAAACTAAATGAGATAACCACTTTGTATACATTCATACAAGAATCATTACAAAGTAAACTTCTCCTTTTCAAAACATTTCCTACGCATTTCTCAACCACTTTTTCAAACTAGAAAAACATAAATGATTGAGCAATTAAGAGCCCATGGATAACCATGGATACAAAGGGTGCTAACACCTTCCCTTTGTATAATGTACCTCCCGAACCTAAGAATCTAAATTAAGGTCTTTCCTGTTCTTTTCCGCCTTTCCTTATTGGATAAAAGAAAAGTCGGTGGCGACTCTTGCTAACCGCGACATTGCGATTAAAAACACATTAAAGTCAGTTCACCGTATGACAATCCCAAACATCAGTGGTTGCTATAAGGTCTCAGAGAGACATATTCCCAGTTTGCTCCTTAAGTTTTCAAACTGAGTAGCATCCAGAGCCTTTGTAAATATGTCAGCCAGTTGAAGATCCGTGGCTACATGTTCCAAAGTGATCACCTTGTCTTCCACCAGATCTCTGATGAAGTGGTGCCTAATGTCAATATGTTTGGTCCTGCTATGTTGGATGGGATTCTTGGAGATGTTGATGGCACTGAGATTATCACAGAACAATGTCATAACATTTTGAGTGACATTGTACTCAGTGAGCATTTGTTTCATCCAAACCAGTTGGGAGCAACTGCTTCCAGCAGCTATGTATTCAGCCTCTGCAGTGGACAGAGAGACACAGTTCTGCTTCTTGCTGAACCACGATATGAGGTTTTCTACTAAGAAGAAACATCCACCTGATGTGCTTTTTCTGTCATCAGCACTTCCAGCCCAATCAGCATCACAGTACCCAGATAGGACAGGCTTAGACCCATGTGAATACAGCATCCCATAGTCACACGTCCCATTGATGTACTTGAGAATCCTTTTGACTTGATTCAAGTGGCTCACCTTGGGCTCGGCTTGGTATCTGGCACACACTCCAACTGCATAGGAAATGTCAGGTCTACTTGCAGTTAGATACAGTAGACTACCTATCATGCTTCTGTACAGGCATTGATCAACACTAGGCCCTCCATCATCTTTGGTTAACTTCAGATGAGTAGGAGCAGGAGTCCTCTTGTGCCTGGCATGATCCATACCAAACTTCTTAACTATGTTCTTGGCATACTTGCTTTGGGAGAGAAACATAGAGTCCTCCATTTGGTTTACTTGCATTCCAAGGAAATAGGTCAGTTCTCCCACTAGACTCATTTCAAACTCAGACTGCATCTGGTGAACAAATTTTTTAACCATTTGTTCTGACATTCCACCAAAGACTATATCATCAACATAGATTTGAGCTATCATGATTTTGCCTTCTTCATCCTTCACAAACAAGGTTTTATCTATGCCACCCTTTCTGTATCCATTTGAGGTCAGAAATTCGGTTAACCTTTCATACCAAGCTCTAGGTGCTTGCTTCAACCCATACAAGGCTTTCTTCAACTTGTATACATGCTCAGGTTGGTTAGGATCACAGAACCCTTTGGGTTGTTCCACATAGACTTCTTCATTCAGGTAGCCATTCAAGAATGCACTCTTCACATCCATTTGGAACAGCTTAAACTTCAGGATGCATGCTACCCCCAACAGCAATCTGATGGACTCAAGTCTAGCCACAGGAGCAAATGTCTCATCAAAGTCTACTCCTTCAACTTGAGTGTATCCTTGAGCTACTAGTCTTGCTTTATTTATAGTAATTACTCCTTTCTCATCAGATTTGTTTTTGTAGATCCACTTGGTACCAATGATGTTGGACCCTTCAGGTCTTGGAACCAGCTCCCATACTTCATGCCTTGTGAACTGCTCGAGTTCCTCTTGCATGGCAATGATCCAGTATTCATCAGTCAGGGCTTCTTTCACATTCTTTGGTTCAACCTTGGAAACAAAGCAGGAATTTGAGTTTATTCCTCTTGACCTGGTAGTTACACCACTGGTGGGATCCCCTATGATAAGATCCTTAGGGTGGTCTTTCTGAATTCTGATAGATGGCACTTTGGTGGGTGCTTCTACTTCACATTCAGGAGAAGGTTCCTGTACTTCTTCAGGCTTGACTGGACTGTCAGTTGGACTGTCAAGGAATGTTTCAACATCCTCCATGACATCGGTTCCTTCCTCTTTATCATCCACAATGACATTTATGGACTCCATCAGGACATTGGTCCTGTAGTTGAACACTCTATAGGCTCTGCTGTTAGTGGAGTATCCCAGAAATACGCCTTCATCACTTTTGGGATCTAGCTTCCTTCTCTGTTCACGATCTGTGAGAATGTAGCATTTACTTCCAAAAATATGAAAGTACTTCACAGTGGGTTTTCTGCCCTTCCATATTTCATATAGAGTGGAGGAGGTTCCTTTTCTCAAGGTGACTCTGTTGTGAACATAGCACGCGGTATTCATTGCTTCAGCCCAAAAGTGCATAGGGAGCTTCTTTGCATGAATCATTGCTCTGGCTGATTCTTGAATAGTTCTATTTTTTCTTTCAACTATTCCATTCTGCTGAGGAGTTATAGGGGAGGAGAACTCATGGCTTATTCCTTCAGATGAGCAACACTCATCAAACTTGGAATTCTTAAATTCAGTACCATGATCACTTCTAATCCGGACCACACAACTGTCCTTTTCCCTTTGAAGTCTTATGCACAGATCTTTGAAGACATCAAATGTATCTGACTTCTCTCTGATGAAGCTTATCCACGTGTATCTGGAATGGTCATCAACCACCACGTAGGCATACTTCTTCCCACCAAGACTTTCAACCTGCATAGGTCCCATTAGGTCCATGTGCAGCAGTTCCAGAACTCTGGAGGTAGTGGAATGTCCCAGCTTTGGGTGTGACATCTTGGTTTGCTTGCCCATTTGGCATTCTCCACAGACTCTTCCTTCATCAATCAGAAGCTTTGGCATTCCTCTGACTGCTTCCTTGGATATGATCTTCTTCATTCCCCGTAAGTGGAGATGTCCAAGTCTTCTATGCCACAACTTCACCTCCTGTTCTTCCTTGGCTGAGGAGGATGTTGTGGAAAAGTTAGAGAGATCAGGTTCCCACAGGTAGCAGTTGTCTTTGGACCTGGTTCCTCTCATAACTTCCTGATTGTCACCATTTGTCACAATGCACAGCTCCTTAGTAAACTGAACATGAAAACCTTGATCACACAGCTGACTTATGCTGATGAGGTTTGCAGTAAGTCCTCTTACTAACATCACATTGTTCAGTTTTGGCACTCCAGAACAGTCCAGTTTGCCCACACCTCTTATTTTTCCTTTGGCACCATCACCAAAAGTCACATAGCTGGTGGTGTGAGGTTGAATATCTACCAGTAGATTTTCCATACCAGTCATATGTCTTGAGCATCCACTGTCAAAGTACCAGTCTTCTCTGGAAGAAGCCCTTAGGGCAGTGTGTGCTATCCTAGCATACCATTGTTGCTTCTTAATGGGAACACCTCGCTTACGTGTTTTATGCTTAGGTCTGACAGGTGAGGCTCTGTTAGGGAAGCCATGAATCCAGTAGCAGAAGGCTTTTATATGACCAAGCCTGCCACAGTGGTGACACCTCCAATTATGGTATTTCCTCTTCTGATGATCATTCATCCTAGCTCCTTGATGTTGAGACATTGGCTTTGACATCTGCTTGAATTTCTGAACTCTAGCCTTTGGGCGTTTGTGTTCAGCTCTTTTTCCAAATCCTAGCCCAGATTTGGTTCCAGACTTCTGTCCCACCTTTAGAATTTCTTCCAAGGTGTCAGTTCCCTTATTCATCATTCTGATGGATTTGGTCATCTGGTTCAGCTTGGAGGTCAGAAGGGCTATCTCATCATTTAGCCCCTCTATGGCAGACAGTTGCTTCTGTCTCTCATCTTCCAGTTCCTTGATGAGTTTCTTCTGCTTTTCTCCTTGTGCACGCACTTCTGCACTGGTGGTACACAGCTTCTTATATGCTGCAGCAAGTTCATCAAATGTCAGCTCATCTGCACTTGTGTCATCTTCAGAGACACACACACTGGTTAGTGCAGTGACATGTTTGGCAGATTCTCCTTCAGATTCACTTTCAGAATCTCCTTCAGACCATGTGATAGCTAGCCCCTTATTTTGCAATTTGAGGTAAGTAGGGCATTCAGCTCTGACGTGTCCATACCCTTCACAGCCATGACACTGGATTCCCTTCCCATGGTTGAACTTCTCCTCAGAAGTTGATCTTTTCTTAATGTCAGACGGGATGTTCTTGACATTAGGTCTACCTCTTTGATCAATCTTCTTCATGAACTTGTTGAATTGCCTCCCAAGCATGGCTAAGGCTTCTGATATACTTTCATCACCTCTTGTATATCCTTCTTCTGACTCCTCTTCAGCATTTGATATAAAGGCTATGCTTTTCTTCTTCTCAGCATACTCACCTAAGCCCATTTCAAAGGTTTGGAGAGAACCAATGAGCTCATCTACCTTCATATTGCTGATGTCCTGAGCCTCCTCTATGGCAGTGACCTTCATAGCAAACCTCTTAGGCAAGGACCTGAGAATCTTTCTTACAAGTTTCTCTTCAGTCATTTTCTCACCTAGTCCACCAGAGGTGTTTGCAATTTCAAGAATATTCATGTGAAAGTCATGAATAGTCTCATCCTCTTTCATCCTCAGATTTTCAAACTTGGTTGTCAACATCTGAAGTTTGGACATCTTCACCTTGGAAGTACCTTCATGAGTTACCTTGAGGGTATCCCAAACTTCCTTAGCTAGTTCACAATGGTGCACCAGCCTGAAGATGTTTTTAGTGATTCCATTGAACAGTGCATTCAAGGCTTTGGAGTTTCCAAGAGCTAATGCCTCTTGTTCCTTGTCCCAATCTTCTTCGGGAATCTGCACACTGACTCCATCTTCATCAGTCCTCGTTGGATGTTCCCATCCCTTGTTGACAGCTCTCCAGACTTTGCTGTCTAGAGACCTCAAGAAGGCTATCATGCGAGGCTTCCAGTCATCATAATTAGATCCATCCAACATGGGTGGTCTGTTTGAGTGTCCTAAATCCTTGTCCATGGTACTAGAAAGTAACTTCCCTAGATCTCACCCAGAACTTCACAGGCAGGGTGCCTGCTCTGATGCCAATTGAAATTCTAGTTATCAGACTTTGGATGTCACACTGGTTGTTATGACATCCAATTCTGCACAGACAGGGATTATGCAGAACTTAACAGTAAGTGCAGTAAATAACACAAGTAATTGTTCACCCAGTTCAGTCCAACATGACCTACATCTGGGGGCTACCAAGCCAGGGAGGAAATCCACTATTAGTAGTATCAATTCAAAGCTAAACTCACCCGTTTACAACTTATCACTTAATCCCTACTCAATGAAATTTCAATCTTAACCTAAGATCAGAGTTCCTACTCACTCCCCCTCAATCACCTCAGTGATATTAAAGTCACTTTGAAGTCACACTTCAAAAACAACTCTTGATTATGCTTCACAGCTTAAATCAAGATACACATCACTCACGCTTAAAAGCTTTGAGTGACACAACACTTACAACTCAATGAACACCCTATGCCAAAGCAATCATCTACTTGATAATGGCTTGGCTTACAAGATACGTCTAATACAAGACTCACAAAATACAGCAGTGAAGTATGATGGACACACTGACTCTTCACGCTTCAAAATCCCCGAAACTGAATGAAGGAATGCCTTCCTTTTTATATTGCAGCACCTGGGCTTTTGCACCTGTATTTTCCTGAATTTTAGGTCACACAAGTTCCCTCAAATTCAACATTTAGGTTGCTAACAAATAGGCTATTTGTTAGGTTCATTGAATGTAGCTTGGTTGTTGATTTCCTGGATTTTCTCTCAGCTGTTGAATCCCTAAAGAATAGCCTGAGAAAAAGCTGAAACAGAAAACTGAACAACCTACAATTTAGCATATGCTGTCAGGCACGAATGTCACGACATTCAGCTTGACATCAAGGTCCATATGCTGAGTCTGTTTTTCCAGAAAACAGACTGTACAATTTGCTGACCTGTACATGATCAAAATGACCATACTACAGTAACAGCTTACATTAATAAATGTCAAAGTGTCCAACTTAACATTTATACATTTGGCCTTAAGTTAGTTCTGTTATTCTCTTGAAGAACAAACTAAGTTTTATGCTGAAGTATAGCAGAACACCACTCTGCCTAATCTTCAGTAGCTGCTGTCAATGATGAATGTCACAACATCCAGTTTGACATTCAGTCAGTAGGCCTTATGCCAGGTCTGGTTCTTCCTTGATAACCAGACTGCAAATGAATACTAAGTTCTAACAGAACTTCTGTTCCTTAGTATCTGTTGACAGGTATGAATGTCACAGCATTCAATAATCCTGTGTTAGCTAGTCCTGCAGTAACTACAATGTAGTCACATATACATGTCATGACATCAGTCAAGACATTAGTGTTTTACCATATAATGCAGCCAATTAAACACCTACAAAAAAGTTAAAATAAATTAGTTATGGGTAATAAACTGTAAGGAAGGAAGTAAAGATATAGCAATTTAAACAACTTACTTTTTTGCATATGGAAAAGTGAAGGGGTTGTTATTGACCGGTGCTAGAGACGGTAGTCTTGACCATCCCCATGCTTGTAGCAAAACAGCACATCCAGAAAATGTAGAAGTATCTTTGTGGGAGTTTTTGCACAAAGAACTATAGAGATAGGCTAGACATGCGGATCCCCAACTATAACTACCTATTCTATCTATATATCTAAGTAAAGGTAAGTACATCATATGCATGCTAGAACCACTACCTTCGGGAAATAAAAAGGATCCTAGTAACAACATAATGTAACACCTAGTTTTGATGATTCGAGCATCTTCGGTGGAATGCTCATCTAAATAAAAACTATTATAATATGACTTTAGGCGTGAAAGTAGTATACCTTGTCCCCTAGCATTATCATCTAACAAATCAGTGTTTAAAAGCTCAAATGCAAATTGAATTTGGAAAGTTGGTCTTACCATTAACAGCTTTGCCTTCAATTCGTAGTCCTAAAAGCATGTAGACGTCTTCTAACGTCACGGTACACTCACCGGTTGGAAACCAAAATGTGTGTGTCTCTGGCCTCCATCTTTCGCATAAGGCTAGAATGAACTTGTTATCTATAGACCAAGACATAATTTTGCTAAGGTGACCAAAACCGGCGAGTTCAACATAAGGTTGAATCATCGGGTCCATTGGGACAAATTCGTGGACTCGAGTGCGAAACCTTGAGACATCCTATAATAGAAATAATGTAACACTTGACTAAGTCGGTATTTCAAAATAAAATGGGGTTGGTGGAGATGAAACATAAAAAAGAAGTATAAGAAAAAACTTACGTATGTCGCGATGTTTGCAACTGTTCCTCTGTGTGCTTCGCCCATTGTGAGTAAAGACATATTGTTGGGGAGTTGGTGTAGATGAAAATGGAAGATTTTGTTGAAGATGAAATTGTAAAAGAAGTAATGTAGATGAAGTAGTGAGAAATGTAGATGAGGTAGTGAGAATGTTGGTGTGGAAGAATTGTTGAAGGAGTGGATCAATTTATAGGCAAATGGAGGAGTGCATGGAAAATTGTGTTTGCATGGTGTCTCCACCTCATTTGGCGACCATGTACAACATTAAGGAGGTGGCGCCATTCAAATTGGCGACACCATAGGGTACATGCATGCAAGGCTAGTTCTGAATGCTTGGTTTCGAGGACTGACTACA
The DNA here is from genome assembly GCF_024323335.1 of Lathyrus oleraceus. Lineage (NCBI taxonomy): Eukaryota > Viridiplantae > Streptophyta > Magnoliopsida > Fabales > Fabaceae > Lathyrus > Lathyrus oleraceus. The sequence goes on along the minus strand of NC_066580.1, from coordinate 38,275,903 downwards.
TGGGGGCGCCATTCAAATTGGCGACCATGTACAAGCCTTAAAGGTAGGCGCCAAACCAATTGGCGCCACCTTCTGCATGTCTGACACGTGGCATTGTTGTCTCCTGCATGCTGAACAAAACACTTATGGATGGCTTGCATGATTGACACTTCATCTCTGACCATCTTAGGTGTCCGACACGTGTCTGTCTTGTCTCCTGTATGCTGATGACTACCTTCTTGATAGCTTGCCTGGCTGACACATCAACTCACACTGTCTTGCAGGATTGACACATCATCTCAGAGACGTGGCTCTCTATTATCCTGCATGCTGAATACTCACTTCTGTCTTGCATGACAGACACATCAAGTCTTGACTAGCTAGCATGCTTAGGTGTCCGACACGTGTCTGTCTTGTCTCCTGTATGCTGATGACTACCTTCTTGATAGCTTGCCTGGCTGACACATCAACTCACACTGTCTTGCAGGATTGACACATCATCTCAGAGACGTGGCTCTCTATTATCCTACATGCTGAATACTCACTTCTGTCTTGCATGACAGACACATCAAGTCTTGACTAGCTAGCATGCTTAGGTGTCCGACACGTGTCTGTCTTGTCTCCTGTATGCTGATGACTACCTTCTTGATAGCTTGCCTGGCTGACACATCAACTCACACTGTCTTGCAGGATTGACACATCATCTCAGAGACGTGGCTCTCTATTATCCTGCATGCTGAATACTCACTTCTGTCTTGCATGACAGACACATCAAGTCTTGACTAGCTAGCATGCTTAGGTGTCAGACACGTGTCTGTCTTGTCTCCTGTATGCTGATGACTACCTTCTTGATAGCTTGCCTGGCTGACACATCAACTCACACTGTCTTGCAGGATTGACACATCATCTCAGAGACGTGGCTCTCTAGTATCCTGCATGCTGAATACTCACTTCTGTCTTGCATGACAGACACATCAAGTCTTGACTAGCTAGCATGCTTGACACATCAACTCACACTGTCTTGCATGACAGACACATCAACTCTTGACTAGCTAGCATGCTTGACACATCAGGTCACACTGTATTGCATGACAGACACCTCATCTCTGAAATTACTTGCATGCTTGACACGGTATCTCAGACTAGCTTCAATGTGAGACACTGATACCATCTATTTAAGTGTCTTACTATCACATTCATCTGCACTTGCAAAATCTTTTTCATCTTCACTCACATTCATCTTCACTCACATTAATACTTATCATCTGCAAAATACTTAGCATCTTCACTCACATTCATCTGCACTTGCAAAATAGTTTTCATCTCCAAAATGTCATCTTCATCATTATACAGTATCAACGTTCACTGCAACGGTGAAACTTTTGAGTCTGAGATTCATGGTTTTTGTTTTAAAAACACTGATACCATTAGAGTCACGATGAAGAGAAATGCAACCTTTTTGCATTTCAAAAAAAGAATACAATCCTTCATAGCATCAGGTAATGTGTCAAAGATGACATATCAGAATCCTATATTTTTTGAGAATGGTCAATGCAAGTTTTTCCCCCTAAAGATACGAGACGATGAAGATGTTGAAAGCATGTTTCTTAGTCATGAACATTCAGGCATGGATTGTATCGAGTTGTACATTACTCTACAGCCATGTATACCGTCTCAACAGTCTCAACTAACAGATCAGGATCCAGCTGGTGGAGATGCTGCAGATGATGCACAATGGTCAGATGAACTCAACCCAGAAGCAGAAGTAGAGGTCGACGTTATTGATGAAGAAGAAGAGGAGACTGAGATACAGGTTGATCACATCCTGAATAACGACGATGAAGATGAGGCTCAACCACCACCAATACCTCCTACTCATGCCTATATTCCTCCTCAACATATGACAAATATGGCTCTTAACGATGATGAAATGTCCGACAGTGTCTTCTATAATCCGTATCCGAGACCAGTAGGCGAATTAAAGGTGGGAGACATGTTTCTTACCAAAGAGGAATGTGTCTTGGCAATCAAAAAATACCACATGAACAACTTTGCTGACTTTACGGTGAAACGCACTGATTCTAGAAGGTATGTTATCGAATGTCGTAACATGCTTTGTAAATTTCGTTTGGCTGCATCTTACAAGAAGAAAAATGACTCTTGGGAGATCGCTTCAATAGACCCACCACACAGTTGCGTCGCAACAACCGTTGAACAAGATCACCGTAAACTGAGCACAACTTTGATATGTCGAGACATTCTGCCATTGGTAAATAAAGACCCATCAGTGAAGGTGAGTATAATTATATCCCATATCCGAACAACATATAATTATACTCCATCTTACAAGAAAGCATGGATTGCGAGGACAAAGGCTGTTGAGCAGGTTTTCGGAAACTGGGAGGACTCATTCAAGGAATTACCACGGTTTTTATGGGCACTAAAAACTTATGTCCCAGGAACTGTGGCAATTCTGGAGACAGTGCCAGCAATGATGCCAGACGGAACCTGTGCTACAGGTAATAGAATATTTCACCGTCTCTTTTGGGCATTTGACCCGTGCATCAGAGGTTTCGCTTTCTGCAAACCTCTCCTACAAATTGATGGCACTTGGTTATACGGAAAATACAAGGGTACGTTGCTCATGGCAGTTGCACAAGACGGTAACAACAATGTATTTCCCATTGCCTTTGCTCTTGTTGAAGGTGAAACGGCTGGTGGATGGGGTTTCTTTCTTCGACATCTCAGAACGCATGTCGCTCCACAAGCCAATCTATGTTTGATTTCTGATAGACATGCTGCCATCGAAAGTGCCTACAACAACCATGACAACGGATGGCATGATCCTCCTTCTACACATGTCTACTGTATCAGACACATTGCACAAAACTTCATGCGTGCTATAAAAGATAAGAATCTTCGCAAGAAGGTGGTGAATGCAGGGTATGCTTTAACTCAACCGTCTTTTCAATATTATCGTGATGAGATTCGTCTGTCTAATGAAGACGCGGGGAGATGGATAAATAACATCCCAGTTGAGCAGTGGACAAGAGCATTTGACGGTGGTCGTCGATGGGGCCACATGACAACAAACATTGTGGAATGCATGAACGGGGTTTTCAAAGGAATTCGAAACCTGCCGATAACCGCCTTGGTAAGATCAACCTATTATAGGTTGGCTTCTATGTTCGCAACCAGAGGTGAAAGATGTAGTGCAGTGTTAATGTCTGGACAAGTATTCAGTGAGTGTTGCATGAAGGTCATGAAAGAGGAGAGCATCAAAGCTACGACACACGCTGTAACAGTGTTTGACCGTCAAAGACAAAATTTCAGCGTCCAGGAAACAATGGGCAACAGCGACGGGAGACCAAACTTAGCCTACGCGGTTAAACTACACAGAAGTTGGTGCGATTGTGGAAAATTTCAGGCCTTCCGCATACCTTGCTCCCATGTCATTGCAGCATGCGCTTATACTCGTCAAGACGCTTACACCCATTTATCTGATGTGTACAAGGCAAACACCATCATGAATGTATATAGTCAAAGCTTTTCAGTACTACCAATGGAGGATTACTGGCCTCCATATGAAGGAGATATTGTTTGGCACAATGAAGAGATGCGTAGAAAGAAGAAAGGAAGGCCAAACAGCACACGTATCAGAACAGAGATGGATTCCACAGATAAAATGATAAGATTATGTAGTATCTATCGTCAACCAGGACACAACAAAAATAACTGTCCCAATCAAGGAGCATCATCTAGATCTTAAGATTTTTGTAACATTTTATCTAGACCTTAAGCTTTTTGTAACATTTTGTCTTGATCTTATGCTTTTTGTAACATTGTATTTCTGTAACAATCAATCAATATATATCATTAAGTTCTTGTTACAACGAGTTTCATAACCAACATCAGTACAAAACATCTGAAAACATAAATAATTCTAACTGATTACAACAATCAAATTAATGTCGTCTCGACCAAACATCATTTCTCTAGCATCCTTATCAGTCTTCATTCGCACCCAACCAAAGATACTGTCAAGTCTCTCAATACTTCTGATTTTTTCCCCTTCTGGTATTTTCCCTTCTAACCATCGAACCAGCTCCCTCTTCAGTTGATCTAACGTGGTGATGTTCCAAAACAGCATCAGCAATTGAGGTCTGTCTCTCGCATAAATCACCTTACTGTATCGACGACGAACACCAAACATGATAGCCAAATGATTATATGAGTTGTGGAACAATAGGTCACACAACGCATCTATTTATAAGACAAAAAAGGCATTTTATGAGGGACTCGCCAATTGAGTTGGCGCCTCCTTTTAAAACATACACATAGGCGCCAATTGGATTGGCTAGGGCACCTACCCTAGCCTAGGGCACCTGCCCTAGCCTAGGGCACCTGCCCTAGCCAATCCAATTGGCGCCTCCATTCAAGTTTTAACAACAGTCGCCATATGAACAACTTTCATGTTCATCAAAAATCCATTTGAAACTTGGAAGCTCATCATTCATTTCAAAACATTATAGATCATTTTGACAGAAACCCTAATTTTAGGTCAACTTCGCAGGGACCTAACTCACTCATTTTTAATTATTTTGAGGTGGGACCAAGTGCATTAGAAAATTTAAGATGTCTACTTCAAATGTTATGTTGGACAAAATTTCATAACTCTAAAAGAAACACATCAAATAATGCAAAACATTATAGGTCAGATTACAGTTGAAACCCTAATTTTAGGTCAACTTCGCAGGAACCTAACCCACTCATTTTTAATTATTTTGAGGTGGGACCAAGTGAATTGGAAAATTTAATATGTCTACTTCAAATGTTATGTTGGACAAAATTTCATAACTCTAAAAGAAACACATGAAATAATGCAAGACATTATAGGTCAGATTACAGTTGAAAAACTCAGAAGTCCAACTTCAACTGCCCATAACTTTCTCATAAAAAATCCAAATGATGCAAAATTTATATCCAAATTCATTGTCTTGAAAATATCTACAACTTTCATGTTAAAGGGTTTTTCATTTGAGGCTTTTTTAAGGGAGTCGCCAATTGGATTGGCGCCTCCTTGTAATTTTTAAGAGGGGTCGCCAATCCAATTGGCGCCTCCTCCTAAAAGTGGGGTAGATTGGGATTTTTTTTGAAAACTGGGTTATTTTGGGAATTTCTTCGAAAAAGTGGGTTATCTCGGTAAATTTGCCTTCGATAACTATTTAATTTATTTTTATAAAATACTTGAAAAACAATTTATTCTTCAAATGCACTTTATACTGATTCTCATGTAAATAAAGCGAAAATTTTACCCTGTACCCCTACAATTGTACCCACACCCCTACATTTAAATTTTTTTGATCAAAATACCCTCATATAGATAGGGTATATTTTCCATTTCAATTTCTTTTTACCATTTTCGTTGAAGACTTCCGGAGAAGACAAATATTTGGATTTTTTGCATTGTAAACCGGAACACTCATAGTAAGTCTTCCGGTTCATTAATTGTATACCGGAACACTTCTCTAAAGAGTTCCGGTTTGTTGCCTTTAAGGGGCACTGAATCGGAAGTCTTTTAGAAAGTCTTCCGGTTTGTATAGTTGTATACCGGAAGTCTTTCTTAAAGACTTCCGGTTTGGATGATGTATACCGAAACTCTTTAAGAAAGTGTTCCGGAAGGCTTTTTGTTTTTTACTAACCGGAACTCTTCTTTGAAGTGTTCCGGTACGTAATTTTTTTTTTTTTTAATTTTAATTATTTTTTTAAACATTTTTTTTTTTTGCAGTGGTTCGAAGACGAGGTGCATATGGCCGGATTCCAGTCCGCACGTTAGACCGGGGTGCATCTTCATCTGCAGCTGCAGCTGAGCCGGCTGGATATCCAGGAGGGCCGTACGATACGTCTCTTTTGGTGAAGTACGAGCATCATGTTGCTCGACATTTATGGTTCGGTGAGGTAAGTAAACGGGCTATATTTGAAAATGAATAATAGTTGAATATTTTATAATTTGTTTTCTAATATGTGTTTTAATTGTTTTTAGGAAAGAGGTCCAAAGAAAGAGTTGAAGGTTGCCGGACATGGACTGAAGTTGACTTCTAGGGTTCCATTGGCTCTTCTACCACAAATGGAGAGTTGGGTATCTAGATCCGGTTTATCTTCACTGCAGAGAACCAGTCTGAACAAGATAGACACAAATCTTGTCTCTGCATTTGTGGAAAAATGGCATCTAGAGACATCTTCATTTCACATGCCGTTTGGTGAAATGAGCATTACTTTAGATGATGTCGCATGTCTACTTCACTTGCCCATCAGGGGTATCTTCTGGAGTCCTGAGGATGTGACTGAAGAGCTAGCTGTTGAACTTGCTGTTGACTACCTAGGAGTGTCACAAGGTCAGGCACAGTCACATGTTCGTATCTGCAGGGGGTCGTATTACAAGTTGGAGTGGTTATATGATTTATTCGTACATCATAGAGCTGCTTCCAGCTGGGCATATGCGACTAGAGCATATCTATTGTTGGTGGGTTCCACCATATTTGCTGATAAGACCTTTACACTTGTAGAGGCACGATACCTCCTCCTGTTTAGGGACTTGGATGGATGTTCCGGATATAGTTGGGAGCAGCTGCACTAGTTACCCTCTACCGATATCTTGGAGATGCGTCCATGTACAGTTGCAAACAGCTCGGTGGATATCCTACTCTCCTACAGGTATATAATTTAATTTTGTTAATTAAGTGTTGGATTCATTTTATAAAATATGTTAACTTAATTTGTTTTATTTATTATGTTTGTATTTTGTAACAGTGTTGGATTCACGAGTACTTTCCAACTGTTGGAAAAAGATGGGAGAATTGGAAACCTGCTGAAAACTATGGTCTTCCCCGAGCGATGAGATGGTCGTATAGGCAGGGAGTCCTGAAGGTCGATGATTTACGACCTATTTTGGACGAGCTGACACCTACCGACGTCATATGGCGACCATTTGAGGATCATAGAGCATGGCGTGTATTTGATGAGATATGTCTTTACAGGGGCTGTTTGAAGTGGGGTGAAACAGTTGTTCCATACTTGCCTGATAGATGTTTACGTCAGTTCGGGTATAGGAAGTATGTTCCATCCCCACCTCTGGATTGTATGATGGCGACGGATATTGATGTTGATTGGATCAGTTACCATCAGAGTGTTATCGCTGTGATCGGTTCATCTACCGTGGCCACCACTCCATCTGATGTAGAAGACGGTTATCTGGAGTGGTATTATCGTGTTTCCCATCCACGGTTGGTCCCTCCCCATCGTGACGCTCCTAGAGAGGTACCTGTTCTTGTATATGATGCCGGTCCATCTGATCCTGATTGGGCTCGTGTATCTACATTGATTCATCGTTATTTGAGACAGGTTAATGCCGAAGACGAAGATCCACAGTTTTCTGATTTATTTGAAGCTTTGCATATTTCTCGTTCACATTGATTTTATGTATTAAGCTTTGAATATAATAGACATAATAATATAAAATTCATGTTTTGATTACATATTTATGTTTTGATTACATAATCATGCTAATACATGTGTAAGTAATTGCCAATGTTGCATACGTCCTGCAAATCCTAACATCCAAGTAGTTGCTATATGAGAACAAAATTTCTTCCAATCTAATGTGGAGTCAACCATGTGTCTTTCACATAATTAATAAATCCACTATAATCAACACATGCTTGCTCAAGTTGATGCAACCGCTGACCATACTCAACCTCATCACTAGCCCAGACAACTTCCATCCATAATGTGTCTATCGTCTTTTACAGGTCATTCACCACATGTTGTTTGCATTTGGCACCAACGTTTTTGTTAATGTGAAATCTACATAGCAAATTAATCGAGCTGGGAAACACAACTTCAATTGCTTTCATCAAAGCAAGATCTCTGTCTGTCAAAATCACTTGTGGACACATGTCTTTCTTCACAAACAACTCTTTTAATTTCTCCAATACCCAGCAAAAATTCTCTGTTTGCTCAGACTTCATATACGCAAATCCAACAGCAAAAGTCAACTCGGTCGATGTCATGCCAACAATTTCAAACAAATGTTGTCTATATTTGTTTGTCTTGTAGGTGCTATCCATAACTAACACAATCAGAAATATATTCAACAACTTAACTGAATCAGGATGTGCCCAAAATATCTCTCTCACCACTTCCGAGTCATCCTTTTTTCTACTCCAATACACATATCATGCATCCTCAATAAGCTTAAACAGATGTTGTATCTCACTCCTAGGACCTCTTATCTTTTTTTGTATCACACTCTTATGCTTGTATACTTGCGTAATCCGAGTGACATTCTCAGGATAATTGTCTTGCAAGGAAAGCAATATGTGTCTAGGTGCTACATGTCTCTTTGCCAAATCAGCGACATGTTGCTTCTCATCTGTGGTCAACCTACCAATAAACGAATGACCTTCTAATCTATCCGGTAAACCATGATTATGTAACCCACATTTTACATCAATCTTCCAACCAGATCCATCTTTCGCCGGAGTCGACCTGATTTTAAATGGACATCCACATTTCTTCGACGCACTTTGGGTACCACTATCACTAATCTTGTGTTTCCCACCTTTATCACAATCAAATATTATTTTGTTACTTCTCCCTCTCTTCCCCGTTTCAGTATCTGAACGACTGATAATAACAGTTACTTTATTGTTGATTCCAACCTCTTTAATCCATCTGATAACCTCTTCTCGTGTACCAAATCTTTCCGTCGTCATAAACGCATCAGTAGTATCTACACATATTTGGGGAAGATTTTCCATTCCTGCAAAATAAAAAAATTAAAAATTAAAATTAAAAAAAAATTTAAAAAATTAAAAAATTAAAATTAAAAAATAAAAATAAAAGCGAACCGGAAGACTTCTTGAAAGACTTCCGGAACACATATAATACATACTGAAACACTTCTCCAAAGAGTTCTGGTATGTAAAATTTGTTCACCGGAACTCTTTTAAGAAGTGTTCCGGTTTTGTAAATTTTTTTAATTGAACCGGAACTCTTTCATGAAGTGTTCCGGTTTGCTTTTTTGTGTGTTCCGGAAGTCATTCTTTAAGTCTTCCGGTTTGGGAAAAATACATACCGGAAGTCTTTTTGCAGGAGTTCCGGTGCGAGGGGTGTGAAAGTGTAATTTCTGAAATTTTCAACTGAATGGTAAAAATGAAATGGTAAATTGGTTAAAACCAATTAAGGGTATAATGAGAATTTTTAAAATTTTGTAGGGATATGGGACTAACTGTAGGGGTACAAGGTAAAATTTTCAATTTAAGCATTCTACGCGCTTAAATTGCTAATAATAATATTTTGCACAAACTATACACACATTTTATCTTCTTATCGCAAAGTAAATTTTAAGGTGGAATTTAGCATGGACATGCAATTTTTTACCCAGTTGTCTTTTTTCTAACATATAATTAAATCATATTAAAATAAAAAATTGTAAACATTAGTATTTATTTATTTATTTTAATAACAAATCCATATTCAATCTAAGAGATTGCAAATATATATTATTTCTCTCCTCTTTATTCAATCTTTACAAAATTAGATAAAAAAACTAGTTTACTTTTTGAGAAATATTCAAATCTAATATTTTGAAATTTGATGTTTATAGATCTAAATATTTAAATCTGAATTTTCAAAAATCTCATATGCATAAAGATCCCACACACATACATTTTATAATTTTAGATCTATAAATTATTTTGTTTTCAATAAGTTTTTTTAATTTCAAATATGTAATATTTAAAAAGAGGATAATTTTTTCAATAGATTTAGAAATGAAATTCATATTTGTTTTCAATTTCAGACCCATTATAAAGAATACAGATCAAATTCTCGTGGCCGAAATAATTCTTTTTAATAAATTTATGGATTATTTTAAGAAGTTAAAGGTAGTGCACTGTCAGTGTAAAGAAATATTATACTGACATCTAAGCAAAACATTTTATATTGCCAAATCATAACAGTAATTTAAAAATAAAAGTGTGATGTGGCGGGATACACGAGTCTCATTGATTTGACGGTGTAAAAATATTTTACACTGTCATTGTATATTCCTTTTTCTCTTATTTTAAATTTAAAACACATCATAATTTTTCTCCATATTTAAAGAATAATATTAAAATTTTGAGTTTTTTTAAATCTTATTTAGAACTTATGTAAATAAAGTATAAGTTTTGAATCTAAATTTAATAATTTTTTTTGTGTTATTCAATGTAATTTAGATGAATCGATGTAAATGATGAATGATTTTGAAGATAAAAAAATGAAAAAGATAAATATTTGAAGATGAATATGAAATAAGAGTTAATTAAAAAAAATATATTATGTAATTAAAAAAACTTAAATAATTTAAAATTTAAAATTAAATAAAAAATTATTAATAAATTATTAATCATTCATCACAATCGTTTAAACTAAATAATAATATATCAGAGGCTAAAGATACAACTTCTCTATAGTAGTCAAAAATGGACTAACCCAGACTATTACAAAGATTGATCTATTATGATATCAAATGAAAGACATTGGTCCTTTCTAACGTGTCAGATTTTTCATCAATAAATAATGTTATCTTGAAGTGGCATCAATCCAATAATTTCTCATAATTAGATAACAACCCCCACGTTTAAGTAAAAATAACTTTTATATTGCTTCAAAAAATGGATCTAAATAAATCACACAAACTTTAATTAGATTGATCGGCAACAATAATAGTAGTAGTATTGATTATCGTTAAAACTTATGATACTTTTAAATATTAGTCAATAATAAACCACTTGTAAAATTCACCTAAAATTAAAAATAGTCATACTGATTGAAGAATTAAAGTTATTTGACTTATTTATTTATTTAATATATGAAATTTTAATAAAAATGATCTCTCAAGCATAACATACGTAGTAGATAGATATAAATACATTTTTTTTATAAATTATATGATTATGGATGTCCATTAATTAAGAGATTTCATATTAGATTTTTATATTTATTACATATGTCATATAAATAGGATTCATATGTCATACAAGAGAGGTGACCCTTCACATATTTCTTGAGGTGTTCCTCCTGTATCAGTTTTTCGATTTCTTTCTTGAGGTGATAACAGTCCTCAATGTGACGTCCCTTTACCTTGTGGAACTTACATAGTCTTTTTGCTTCAGAGTCCATCGCGTCCGCCTTAGGAGCAGGCGGTGTAGGGATGTTGTGCAAATGGAGTACCTTACGCTAGATTTGCTCACGGTGAGTGTTCAAAAGTGTGAAGGTCTTTGTTGATTTACCTACCCTTTTAAAAGTTGACTTGTCCTTTATGGTTGCGGTATAATTGCTCTTCCTCTGATGATGCACGCATTTAACATTAGGAATGCATTCCTTGATGTCGTGTGCCTTCTTTTCGGCATTGTTTTCCTCGCCCTTTATGTAACACTTAGCTCTGGTGACAACTTCTGCCAACGACAACGTTGGCTTCTGGGCGAGAGATTTGTTGAAGTGTGACATCTAAGTCTATTTTAGAACGCCCCCCACAAATATTTATTGGTTTGGTGGGACGACCATGATGGTGGCCTCGTTGAAGCGGGCGAGATAGTCATTCAGTGATTCTGACTGACCTTGGCGTATATTAAACATATTGGTGATAGACAACTTCCTATGGCGACTGACAGCGAACTGGTGCACCAACTTCTTTACCAGTTCTTGGTAACTGTTGATAGAGGCACTGGGTAGACCCATATACCATCTGAGGGGGGCCTCTCTGAAAGTACCACATATCAGTTTTCACTTTAAAGAGTCGGGAACTCCTATCATGACCATCTGGGTATTGATGGAGGTAACATGTTCAGAGGAATTGATGCACCCATCAAACTTTGCCAAAGAGGGTGGTTTGAAACCTTCAAGGACAAGCGCCCTTGGTATCTCATTTGAGAGTGGTTGGAGGTCCAACAATTAATATATACTTTTAATTTGAGTAAAATACATTTTATTGTTGTAGCGTGCATATAATATTTACATTGTGATTATATATATATATATATATATATATATATATATATATATATATATATATATATATATATATATATATATATATATTATAATATCTTGTATACTCTTAAATGCTCTAAGTGTTGTCAGTTGGGATAAATAGAGTAATGAGTGCACTTATAAGAGAAAAATTCTTATTATAAGAGACTGACATTTATTAATAAGTACAAGAAAAATATTTTGATAACATTAATAATTGGTCAACTGCTCTAGTAGTAAGAAAATATCCTTTAAGATATTTTCCTTACCACCTTTTAATTCTCTCTCTCTCTCCATTCATTCCTTACCAACCACACTTGCCTTTCTATGTATGAGTAAAACAAGGGAATGTGAAAAAGGAACATAGAAACAAAGAAAGAAACGTTGGTAAGAGAAGGAGATAAAAGAAAAAAGAAACAAAGAATATAAGGGAAGAGAGAAAGAAGAAGAAAAAAGAGAAAGACGGGAAGAAGAAGAAGAATAAACCATAGGAAATCACCTCATCTCCTTCATCATCTTCATCTCTAAAGGCGAGTTCCTAGTTAGATTAACCTTGGATGGGAGAAAATCATGAAATTGGGAACTAGGGTTTTGAACTTCATGATCTATGCATAATTGTTGTTGGTTTCCATACTTATATATATTATTCGACGATCTTTACATGTTGTTTGGTGTAAAGTCTTGCTATGGTTTGTGTTGTTGTGTTGAAACCATGATATTGTGTTGGTTGGTATTTATTGTTGGATGATACTCTTGATTCTTGGAGTTATGGATGTTAATCACATGAAATTATGTTTTGATATGGTTTACGTTGTAAGAGGATGTGTTTAGCAGTGTGATTTTTGAGTTACAAGTTGGAACCAGTCGATTACCTAGCAATAGAACCCAAAAACAATCGATTGGTCTCTCAAAATTGAAGAAAATATGGAAAATACACTAATGTCAATCAATTGACATGTTGGATCAATCGGTTGGTCCATGGAAATCTTCTGAAATTTTGGCAGAAAGTTTATGTCAATCGATTGGTCTCTGATAGAAATCAATTGGTTGCCATGTTTTCACTATAAAATGAGTTTCGTAACTCAGAATGAGGCGGTCAGATGCGTTGGAAATTTTAGAAATCCCCCAAAACCTATGAAGAATTTCAATCAATCTTGATGAACAAGATTGTAACTACCCACACAATAACAACGAAAAGAAAGAACAATGGAGAAAGAAAGAGTGTATAATTCTGTAGAGTTTCTCTCTGCCCACAAACTGTGGAAAACTTCTTATTCACTTTGAAACTGCAAAAATACTGTGAATATAATGTTATGAATGTTCTATTCACTTCTGTTACAAAATAAGGGTTACTCCCTCTATTTATAGATTCAAGTTAACTTGGACCTCAAACCAAAGCCCAAAACTATAAAAGCTCAAAATAGCTAACACAAATTAACACACTAGGTGGTTGGACACTTCCTTGCTCTGTCGAGCAACCTGCTTCAACACAAGGAATTACAATTCAACACACCACCTAATTCATTGTGTCTAAGCTATCTACATTCATCATATCTCTTAGCCTTCTGAACACTTCGACCTGCACTCCCTTTGTCATGATGTCTGCAATCTGATTCTCAGTTCTGCAGTGTTCCACAATCAAGTTTCCATCTGCTACCTACTCTCGAAGATAATGGAACCTCATCTCAATGTGCTTGCTTCGACCATGTGCTATCATATTCTTTTCCAGATTGATAGCTGACATGTTGTCGATCATCATAGTAATTGCTCCATGACTCTTCGCTGTTATCTCTTCGACCAGGTTCACCGTCTACGTTGCTTGACATGCACAAAGAGAAGTAGTTATGTATTCTGCTTCGCATGACGATAATGCCACTACTGGCTCTTTTCTCGAACTCCAAGCAACTGGTGCACCACCTAGCATAAACATATAACTAGTTGTGGATTTTCGATCCTCAACATCACTACACCAACTTGAGTCGGTGTATCCCACTAATTTGCATTCTTTTCCTTCATCAACTGCAGGAAACAAAATACCATAGTCTAGAGTTCCTTTCAGATACCTTAGTATCCTCTTCGCCGCTACTAGATGTGATACCTTTGGCTTCTGCATGAACCTACTCACCATACCTACACTGTATGCTAAATCAGGCCTTGTGTGACAAAGGTACCGAAGTGACCCAATAAGTCTTCTATATTGGGTTGGGTCGACATCATCTTCATCTGAATCCTTCAATAGTTGTAATCTGGGCTCATCTGGAGTCGAAGTTGGGTTGCAATCTTGAATCTCAAATCTCTTGAGAATTTCGCATGCATACCTTCTTTGGTGCATCATCAAACCTCTACCACTCTTGTAGAATTCGATGCCAAGGAAATATGAAATGCCACCCAGATCTGACATTTCGAATTCCCTGTTGAGATCACCTTTGAAGTCTTCAATCTCCTTCTTGCAACTACCTGTTATCAGCAGGTCATCAATATAGAGACATAGTATAAGCAATTCATTCTTGCTTCTTCTTACATATACTCTATAACACCCCTTTTTCTACCCCAAATTATTTAACATATAATCAGAGTAAATAAGCATGCATATAAAGAAAAGGGCGTCACATCGACGTTTTCGAAACTTAAAACTTTCAAAAACCAACAATACACCTGGTCATTCAAAATAACACATTTCACTCAACATGAATATTCAAGCAATATACGTTCGCAGCGGAAAATAAAGAATACTCATGTAATTCATAATATGATCCATGTCCCATACCATGATCATCTCTCAATAATCACTTCAAATAAAATAAAACAATTAATGACATCAAGCATATCAAAATAAGATACGAGTTCAATACCACTAATCTACCCAGTGTTACATGACCAGAGCATTGACTCATTACCTAAATTCAAACTAAATACGGAAACTCTCCAGCTATTCTTGAGCGAGCTACCGTCCACCTACTCCAGCAATACTACTCTGTAGTATCTGCACGATACCCATGTAAAGGTAACATTCAAACAGAAAGGATGAGAATTCCAAAATCATTATGAAATAGCATAATAAGGCACAATGAATTTAAACAACAATTCAAGAATTCATCACACTTTGTATTATATCACGGATATTAACAAACAATCATCTCACATATTTCAAACGTACATCACATCCACATCAATACATGCATTCAATGATCACATAATTATAGATGACTCCATGTGAGACAATGTGACTCCATGCATGTGGTACCTCAATGTGAACTCAAAGTTTCACCGCTTTCCGACTCAATATCTAGAATCCAAGCCACGCTTCCGATCCGGACAAGACCAAAACCCTACGTCTGTTTCCAATGAAGGATCACCGCTTAAAACTACGCCTGATTCCAAGTAAGAATCAACGTCTGCTCATGTGAACCCACAGTTTCACCACTTCCACAATGAAGTCAACCATGCTATGAATGAATGCACACATACCAACACATATGCAATTAAGACCATCTATACCGTCTTAGCATTCCACATATCACCATGACTCACAATTGGTACATATACACATTCATCACCATACATCATTCATGATTACATATACACATCCGTTACCATAAATCATTCACAATTCAATAATGGTATACATACATATTCATACAATATTTTATTCACCAATATATGCCAACCATCAAATAGGTACACATCGACTTCATTCCAAAACGCACACAACAATTAAATATCAATTTTTCAGTATTATAACAGTGTTAACCGGTTAACGCCCTGGGTTAACCGGTTAACGCAAAACAGAATGCGCTCCTAGGCAAATTTTAACAGTGTTAACCGGTTAACGCCCTGGGTTAACCGGTTAACGCAAGACAGAATGCAATTTTTCATAAATCGTAACAGTGTTAACCGGTTAACGCCCTGGGTTAACCGGTTAACGCAAAACAGAAAGCTGTTCCTGCGCTAACAACGAAACAGAATGCAGAATTCTCCGCATTTTTCATCGTTGGAGGACTTCCGGACCTCCGATTTCGATTCCGTAAAAAGCTACACGTTCAGAAATTATGACTCATCCAATTATATATTCATTCACAGTTTTAGCATAATTTAATTATCACAATTCAAGAATATTTATCAAGACCTAATAATTCCAAAACCATGCCAATTAAGGATTTCAACCAAAAACATGTTCCTACCCATTGACCCAATCATACTAACCCATAATAATAAGGATTTCCCCCCTTACCTTGTCAATTTGATGGAAACCTTGACTCCTCTCGCTTTTCCTCTCCTCTTTCTCTATTGCCTTCAGTGCTCAAGTGAATTCTAATTCTCACTTCCTTCACCTCTTACTATTTATAATAGTATTCTAGTTGGACTTAAATCATCTAATTTAATCACTAGGCCCAATAATACCTAATATTTAAATACTTCTATTTAAATTTAAATAATTAACCACTTACTATGCAACCAAGTTAATTAATCAATTCAATTATTTAATTATATCTCATATCAACTAAATAATTAATTACCACACTAATTAAATTAATTAATCCATTATTATACTACCTCACAACTGCTTAATTACTTAACACTCCAAATAATTAAATTAAAATATAATAAAAATAATATAATAATTAATTCCTAAAAATTGGGATGTTACATACTCCATGTTCAGATTTTCACTTAACAAATTCCTTCTCCCTTAGAAAACCATATATCTTCTTGTTCCAAGCTCTTGGAGCTTGTTTAAGTCCGTACAGGGCTTTATGCAGCCTGTACACCTTTCTTTCTTCACCATGTTTCACAAACCCAACTGGTTGTGCAACATAAACTTCTTCTTCTAAGGGGCCATTAAGGAATGCACATTTCACATCCATCTGACACATCTGTCAGTTGTTCATGTTTGCTAGACCAACAACCAACGTGATTGTTTCGATCCTAGCAACAGGTGCAAAAACTTCATTGAAGTCGATTCCTTCTTTCTGAAGAAATCCTTTCGCCACAAGTCTCACCTTGTGTCGAGTCACTCCTCCTTTGGGATTCAACTTCACCTTGTATACCCACTTCACATCGATTGCCTTCTTATTTTGGGGCAATTCGACAAGTGACCAAGTGTTGTTGACTTTGATTGACTTCAACTCTTCGTCCATTGCTTTCATCCACTTCGAATCTTTCAATGCTTCAGCTGCATTGACATGTTCGACATCTGCTTAGAAAGCATAATGTACCAGCTCACCTTCATCATTGACCATCTCATCTGATGTAATCGCACATTCTTGCAACCTTGCAAGCATGTGTCTTGTTCTTTGAGGTCTGCTTGTGCTTGCTTCACCTCTGACTTCTTCCTGTCGAACTTCTCTTTCGACTTCACTAGCTGGTTCATCACAAAATATTCTCACTGAATCTTTCTTGATATTCTCAGTCCAATACCATTCTCTAAGCTCATCTATGATCACGTCCCTGCTGATCACTACTTGCTTATTCACTGGGTCGAACAACTTGTATCCTCCAGTCGAATGATATCCTATCAGGATCATCTGACTAGACTTGTCATCAAGTTTTCTTCTCAACTGATCTAGAACATGTCTATGTTCTATAGATCCAAACACTCTCAGATGACTCAAGCTAGGCTTAACACCAGACCAACATTCTTCTAGCGTGATTCCTTCTAGCTTCTTCGTCGGACATCTATTCAGTATATATGTTGCTGTCGACACAGCTTCTCCCCACAACTCTTTGGGTTGATGCTTGCCTTTCAACATAATGGTTCTATTCTTCCTTTCCGTGACTCCATTCTGCTGTGGAGTGTAGGATGTCTCCATCTTATGCATAATCCCTTCTTTCACACATAATGCATCGAAATCTTTCGACACATATTCTCCACCACCATCAGTTCTCAAAATCTTGATCTTTCGACCGCTCTGTCTTTCGACCATAGATTTAAACTTGGAAAATACCTCGATCACTTCACTTTTCTTCTGGATCAGGTAAGACCACGGTTTTCGACTGAAATCATATATGAATATAACAAAGTATTTGTTACCTCCAATTGAATCCACCTGGAGAGGACCACATACATCAGAGTATATGACTTCAAGAATTGCCTTCGACCTGCTTCCTGCATCCTTACTGAAGATGTTCTTATGCTGCTTTGCCTGCGCACATTCTTCACACACTTTGTTTGGAATGTCGATTTCTGGTAATCCTGAAACCATATTTCTTCTCTTCAAATCTCTGATGTCTTTGAAATTGAGATGACCAATTCTGTAATGCCATATCTATTCATCTCTGCTGGCTGCTGTTGCAAGACACTTATGCTCCATCACATTTAGTTTAATCTTGAAGGTTCTATTCTGAGACATTGGATCCTTCAATATCAACCTTCCATTTGAGTCGAGAACTCTCATCATCTTGTCTTTAATCGACACCTTGTAGTTCTTTTCGACCAACTGCCCTATGCTAAGCAAATTACTCTTCATGCCTGGTATGTACAACACATTTGAAATTACTGACCTCTTGCCATCTTTCCTCATAATCAGAACATCACCAACACCTTCAGCTGCTAGAGTGTTGTCATTTGAAAATTTCACCATGTTCTTCATTGAGGGCTTTATGTTGACAAACCGATCTTTTCTTCTAGACATGTGTGATGAGAATCTTGAGTCCAAGTACCACTAGTCCTTGAATCTCTCTTCTTCTCTTGTTGTAACCATCAACAATGTCTCTTTTTCTTCATGTTTCGCCAGTTTTGCATAAGTTTCTTGATTCTTCTACTTTTCTGGACAATCACTATAATAATGATCATACTTCTGACAATTGTAACACTGAATGTGACTCTTGTCTGACTTTTGACCACCATCTCTTCCTCTACCTGCAACACCACCTCTTTGGTTGCCTTGGTTCCAGGGTTTTCTCTGATTCGACCAATTTCCTTCTTGCTGATTTCAACCAGTCGAATTGTTGTATCCTCCTCTGCTTTTGTTGCCATTTCAACTTCCTTTGCCTTTTCTTTCTTTCGCTGATTGAGCCTGCAAAGCCATATCACTCTTCGACTTTCCTGCAGCTCTTTCAGCCATTCTTTGTTCATGAGATTCAAGCGTCCCTTGAAGTTCTTCGTTTGTCAATTTTGACAGATCTTTCGACTCTTCTATGGCTACTACCACATGGTCGAACTTTGGAGCCAACAACCTCAAGATCTTTCCAACAACAGATCTTGATGTCAACACTTCTCCACATACCTTGATTTGATTCACCAGTTTCGTAACCTTGGTGAAGAAATAGTTATGCTTTCATTGTCTTCCATCTGAAGCAATTCATACGTTCTTTTGTGAGTTTGTAACCTCACCTCTTTCACCTTCTCCACGCCTCCAAACGATTTCTCCAGAATTTCCCATGCTTCTTTCGCTGACTCTGCATCACTAACCTTTTCAAAGTTATCCGCATCAACATATTGAAGGATTATAAAGAGAGCTTTATAATCTCTCTTCTTCAATTCTTTATGTGCAACCTTTTCTTGATCCGTCGCGGCTTCTGCATATCTTCCAATTAGAGAAGTAACATGTTTATCAGCTTCATCCTCAGGTTCACTTTCAGAATTACCCTTATCAGACAAAGAGACAGACAATCCCTTTTTTTGTTTCTTGAGATATGTATGACATTCATCTCTAATGTGTTTAAAACCTTCACACCCATGACAATGGATTCCTTTACCTTGATTGGATCTCTCTTCAGTTCTTATTCTTTTCTGGAAGTCATTAGTATTTCTGATGTCAATAGGGATGTTCTTGACATTGGGTCTTGACTTCCTGTCAATTCTCTTAAGATCCTTGTTGAATTATCTTCCTAGAAGAACTATAATCTATAAAATTGGTCATTCCTTCATCAGTATCCAAGTCACATTGGTTTTGTTCATCTTCAGTGTTAGATACAAATGTTATGCTCTTGATTTTCTTTTCAGTTCTGTCCTTAATACCTAGCTCAAAGGTTTGGAGAGATCTAATAAGTTTATCTACTCTCATGGAGCTGATGTCTTGAGCTTCTTCAATAGTTGTGACCTTTATGTCAAATTTTTTAGGTAGAGACCTTATAATTTTTCTCACAAGTTTTTCTTCTGACATCTTTTCTCCCAAGACACTAGATGAGTTAGCTATTTCAAGAATACTCATGTGAAAGCCATGAATATTCTCATCATCTCTCATCTTTAGATTCTCAAATCTGGTAGTGAGAAGCTAAAGTCTAGACATCTTCACTTTGGATGTGCCTTCATGAGTAGTTATGAGGATTTCCCAGGCTTCTTTAACTACAATGCAAGTATTAATCAGACTGAATATATTTTTGTCCACCCCATTGAATAGGGTATTCAAGGCCTTAGAGTTTACAAGAGCCAATTCATCTTCTTCATTGGACCAATCCTCTTCAGGTTTCAGTTCAGTAGTAGCCTTGCCATCCCTGTCATTCACAACAGGATGCTCCCATCCTTTAATGACAGCTTTCCATGTCCTTTTATCCATGGATTTTAAGAAAGTCATCATCCTTTCCTTCTGGTAGTCATAGTTGGATCCATCTAAGATGAGGGGTCTGTTGATAAATCCTCATTCCTTGTCCATTGAGCCAGAAAGTATCTTCCATGAATCTCACCCAGAAACAGAGCAGGATGTCTGCTCTGGTACCAATTGAAATTCTGGCAAGTAGATCCCTGATGTCGTACACGATGTCACGACCTTAGGGTCTGCATATTATCACACCATAAAAAATAGCAGAATAAATAAAACAGTATAACAGTAAATAACACAATCAGTTATTAACTCAGTTCAGTGCAACATCACCTACATCTGGGGGATACCAAGCCAGGAAGGAAATCCACTATCACATAGTTAGTTTGAAGTCCTGAACAACCTCAGTATTTGTAGACTTCTCACCTAATCTCTACTTGTGGATCTTTCTATCTAGAGCATACCTAGATATGAGACCCATCTAATGACAACTTTCCATGTCCTGTTATCCATGGATTTTTAGAAAGCCATCATCCTTGCCTTTCAGTAGTCATAGTTGGATCCATCTAAGATGGGGGTTCTGTTGATAAACCCTCATTCCTTATCCATTGAGCCATAAAGTATCTTCCTTGAATCTCACACAGAAATAGAGCAGGATGCCCGCTCTGATACCAATTGAAATTCTGACAAGAAGATCCCTGATGTCGTACATGATGTCACGACCTCAGGGTCTGCACATTATCACACCATAAATAATAGCAGGATAAATAAAACATTATAACAGTAAATAACACAATCAGTTGTTAACCCAATTTAGTGCAACGTCATCTACATTTGGGGGCTACCAAGCTAGGAAGGAAATCCACTATCACAAAATTAGTTTGAAGTCCTGAAGTACCTCAGTGTTTATAGACTTCTCACATAATCTCTACTTATGGACGTTTCTATCTAGGGCATACTTAGATATGAGACCTCTCTCACTTCCCTCAACCACACAATAATACATAACAGGAAAACACAATCCACTCTTGCTTAAAATCTTATGAAGGATTGTTTGTTACAACTCAATACACTAGGTCCAATTCAAGTATCAAGGTGATACTCGAATGGCTCACACGAAGCATACAGACATACGAAACCCTAATGATAACAAAATACTGCGCTACTTCGATGCATTCTTAGGTTTAGAACTCCTCTATAAATAACAGTGAGAGGCGTGGGTTTCGGTCTTTGATTTACAATAGATCCAAGATCTCTGCTCAATCTTCTGAAGATATGATTTCAAACAAATGACATGTTTTCTAAAATGTCTTGACATTGTTACTTCGTAACCAAGTCAATATACAATATTCTTCAGGTACAAGGAAACCCGCAATAATATACTAAAGCTAAATCTTCAGAGAATCTTTTAGATAAATCATATAAGGAGACTAAATCTCACAAACAACTTAAGCTCAGTTACGCTGAATGTTGAAACAACATGTCAAGACATATTGTTCAACATCAGTCAAATATACTTGTTTTTCTAAAATGCAGCCAATCACAAAATGACAAACCTAACATAGACAAAGTGAGAATTGGCCAAAATGAACATATTCAATTGAATAAGAATTAAACTCACTTTATGTGTGACTAGATTTTGAATATGTAGTATGCACACCTCAAGGTGTGAAACCAATTGGATATATATGAGTTTTTGTAAAAAAATCAAAATAAGAATGGTGAAATTGCGAGATGCAAAGCTTGAGTCGTGGCTCAATAATTTCCGCAAAGACCTAAGGTTGATTTTGATGAAACATATCCACCTGTAGTGGATGCAATTCATTTGTTTAATATTTAATTAGCCTTGTAGCACATGAAGAGCTTAATTTGAACATGATAGATGTTGTAACAACTTATTTGTAATGCTCACTTGATAGTGACATTTACATGAAACTCCCTAAAGGGTTTTATATATCAAATGTATATAATTTTGGATCCCGACAAAACTACTGCATCAAATTGAACAAGTCTCTATATGAGTTAAATTAATATGGACACATGTGGTATAATTGAATCAATGAATATTTGATAAGAGAGGAATATACAAATAACTTCATTTGTCCTTGTATTTTTATGAAAGGATCTGGAAAATAATGTTCTATTATTTCTATCTATGTTGATGACATAAATATTATTGGGGCTCCTAAAGAGCTTCCAAAAGCTATAAATTTCTTAAAGAAATAGTTTGAGATGAAGAACTTGGGAAAGACAATGTGTTGTCTAAGATTAAACATCTGGACAATATAATATTTGTATGTTAAGAAAGTTATTTATAAAAAATGTTAAAATGCTTATATATGGACAAAATATCACCGGTTGTCAACTTCAATGGTTGTTAGATAATTAGATGTGGAGAAAGATCATTTAGACATCGAAAAAAGGATGAAGAATTACTTGATCATGAAGTACCATATCTCAGTGTGATTGGAGCACTGATGCACGTTGTTAATTATACATGTCTTGATATATCATTTGTTGTCAATTTATTAGGTAAGATATAGTTCTTCACCTACACGAAGACATTGAAACAAAGTCAAACATATACTTCATTATCTTAGAGGTACAATGAACATGAGTTTGTTTTATTCCAAAGTATCCAAATTCGAATTAACAAGTTATGCAGATGCAAGTTACTTGTTAGATCCTCATAATGGTATATCACATATTCATATATATGTTATTTGCTTTATTTCTTGGAGACTTGTGAAACAATCATAGCGACAACTTCATCTAATCATGCATAACTTTTAGCACTATATGAGGCAAATTGAGAATGCATTTGATTAAGATTCCTAATTCAACACGTACAAAAGACTTGTGGTTTGACTTTTGGAAAAATAAACACAACAATCATATATGAATATAATACTGCATGCATTGCTCAATTGAAAGATGATTACATAAAAAGAGATCAAACAAAACACATTTCTCTCAAGTTTTTTTTCACTCATGATTTTTAGAAGAACGGTGATATAAACATTCAACAATTCCGTTCATGTGATAATCACTCCTTAGTGGAACTTTCAACCAACTAATGCAAAAAATTAATCTTTATCGTTGAAGAAATGATCGTTCAGTTGTGAGGAGAAATGAATTTATCTTAAAATCATATTGTACTATTTTTCTTTATTAGATTTTTTTCTAATAAGATTTTAACTAAATATATTTTTCATGGACATCCAAGAGAGAGTATCATAAATTACATGATTATGAATGTCTATCGATTAAGAAATTTTATATTATTTTTTCCATTTATTACACATGTTCTATTAATAAAACTTATATTATATTTAAAATAAATATTTTCCTTTAGAATAATATAATAAACTTTTTTCTTCTCTTTCCTCTCTTATATTGTTTTGTTTATTTTCATAAAATGGATTTTAATAAATCACGCAAACTTTAATTAAATTGATTGACAACATTATCGTTAAAATTTATGATACTTTTAAATATTAATCAATAATAAACCACCTGTAAAAATTTCACCTAAAACTAAACATAGTCATACTCGATAAAAGTAAAATTGAAAATCGTTTATGGAAGAATTAAAATTATTTGACCTATTTATTTATTTATTTAAAAGAAAAATTCATTTAGGTTAAATTAATAAAATAGACGAATACAAAATATTATATATAATTGAATTATGGATCAAATAACTCCAACGCTATATAATTTAGGTTAAATTCATTTTATTAAACCTAAACTATTTATACATATTCCACCAGAAAGCCACTTAGAGAAAACATCTTTTCCTTTCCTTGAATGTGCTAGGAATTTTTTTAATAAAGCGAATATTCTAGTTTTTTTTTTTATATTAATCTATTTAAAATGTGAGAATGATAGATTACCTTAAATGAATAAATAGTAAAAAAAAACTTAAATAGTTAAACTGTTATAGAAAAAACTTAAAAAATCTTTTTACGAAATATCCCTTAATATTGATAGGTTGTACACTTTGACCAAGTTGAACAAGAAATACAAGATGTCACCGTTGTTCAAATGCGAAATGGTTATTCCTATTATAGTAAAAAAATCGATTAAAAAAAGCGCTTATATACAAAAGAAAAAACAGCAATGAAGCTGGGTCCGGTGGCAGCGTAGCAACTTCGCTGGCGCAAACACATGCTTCACACTATAAACCACTCATTTCCATTTCATTCTCCCAAACATTTCTCTCATTCTCCCAAACATCTCACTCTCTCTCTCTCTCTCTCCAACAATGGACCTCCATCGCCGGCCGCCGACCGCCACCATCCCCGGCGCCGAAGCGACAAACAACCATTCCCGCCGTCTCAAATCAACCTCCCCTACCCCATCCCTCAAAGCTTCCGATGCACTCCCTCTCCCTCTCTACCTCACTAACACAATCTTCTTCACGCTCTTCTTCTCCGTCGCGTATTACCTTCTCGGAAGATGGCGTGATAAGATCCGTAGCTCCACTCCTCTTCACGTTGTTACTCTCTCTGAGATCGCCGCCATTGTTTCCCTCATCGCTTCTTTCATCTACCTTCTAGGTTTCTTCGGAATCGATTTCGTTCAGTCGTTCATCTCACGCGCTTCCAACGACGGTTGGGACCTCGACGACACTATCACCACCGAGCAAACCGATTTCCCCGTCGTTAGTTCCGTCCCAGATCAGTCTCTTCCCAAATCCACCGCACCGGAGCCCTCATTCTGCACAAAGGAAGACGAGGAGGTCGTGAATTCCGTTGTAGAAGGCACAACACCATCCTACGCACTTGAATCGCGGCTAGGAGATTGTTTCCGTGCCGCCGCGATTCGTCGTGAGGCTTTACAGAGAACATCAGGGAAATCGTTGAAAGGCTTGCCGTTAGAAGGGTTTAATTATGACGCGATTTTAGGGCAGTGTTGTGAAATGCCGGTTGGGTTCATTCAAATTCCGGTTGGTGTTGCGGGGCCATTGTTGTTGGATGGGTTTGAGTATACAGTTCCGATGGCTACTACAGAAGGGTGTTTGGTTGCCAGTACTAACAGAGGGTGTAAAGCTATATATGCTTCTGGTGGTGCCGAAAGTGTTGTTTTGAGAGATGCTATGTCTAGAGCACCTGTGGTTAGGTTTTCATCAGCTAAAAGAGCTTCTCAGTTGAAATTCTTCTTGGAGGATCCTCTCAATTCTGAGACCTTGGCTGTTGTTTTCAACAGGTTTGCTTCTTTGATTTTGTTTCTATTTCTTTTGAATGATTTTGGGTTTGTTGAAATGGAATTGGACTCTAATTAAGTGTTTATAGCATAATCATCTATCATATAAGTGTTTATATAAAATTATGAAACTGGTTTCTTCTAAACTTTAAGTTGATGTTATAAGCTATTATGGAGAAATTATGAAAATAAACTGAAAATGTATGAGCATCATAGCTGTTTTCTTAAGCTCCTTCAAATCTTACAAGTAGTGCTTATGTAAGTGATTCCAAATAGCCAGTTATTGGTATCTGAGTGGTATGGCTTTGTTACTGACAGTCATTGAATGATCAAAATGTTGCATGTGGGATAGTTTCTATAAATATATGTACCGACAGACAATGCTTAAAATCTTTGTCGCGTAGCGATTTATTGTGAAGAAGTGTGGTATGATGTGCAGTCTCAATTGCGTCCAAATGCAAAGATAACACGTGGAAATCTAAAAAGTGTCGTTATAATTCATTGTCATCACTTGGGATACAGATCTCTTAAAGGTGGAAGTTCAATTTTCTTGCGCTGTGATATGTTGCAAAGAATTGTAGGCAAATATGGAACAACAATTACAATCATAACACGGAGACATTAAAAACTTTGATGTCACAGTGTAAATTTGTCGACATTTTCTTTTAAGAAAATTTTATTGACAATAATAGGTGTAGATGTGATTAATTTGATTATTTACTCATTTCATTTATCGAATTTATTTTGTTTGTTGATTTGTGTTTTTATTTTTTCATTTTACTGAGTTTGATGTAGATGTGTTTTTTTTAAAGTTGGATGATGATGTTTGAATTATTGCTTGATTTTTAAAATGTGAGTGAAGAAAATGAGGGATATAGAGGATTGGCATTTGAAAATAGTTAATGGGTTTTGTATGCAAGAAATATTTATGGTGAGTTTTGGTGTTTGTTCGATGTGGTTTCAGGTCAAGTAGATTTGCCAGGCTGCTAGGTATTCAGTGTGCTATGGCTGGGAAGAATCTTTATATGAGATTTACCTGCAGTACAGGTGATGCCATGGGGATGAACATGGTCTCCAAAGGGGTGCAGAACGTTCTTGATTTCCTTCGAAATGATTTCCCTGACATGGATGTTATTGGCATCTCTGGTAATTTCCGTCGCCTTTTGGATGATACTTCCTTAATTTTCTAGTAATCCTGCATGAAGTCATGGATACTATTTATTTTGCTTGTAACTATCGCACATGTCTCTTTCATGAAAGTGGTCCCATTACATTATTCATACTTGTTTCTTTCATGAAAGTGGTCCAATTACATTATTTTGTCCTTTGCATTGTCATCCTTGACATTTATACTTCTTTTATTGTTATAGGTGCTATATAATTATAACAGGAGGTCTATGTCATACATTAATTACATAGGTGTTTTTGTAAAGTTTCACTTATACAATATGAAATTGTCAAGATGAACTAATATCTGAGCTTGATCTGTCTGTTGTACCTGCTTTTTGAGAAAAGGGTTATGTCATTATATATTCTTAGTTTAGTTTCATTTTTAACAGCATGGTGGAAATAACTGAACTTTGGCACTACTCTCCAACTCTCAACCAATTTATTTATATTTCTCATTTGATCAGATTCCTAATGTGTCCTAGCAGTTATTTCTTGTCATATCAAATCCAGTTTGGTAGTCACTCTTCCAGTTAACTTGCATCTTTTGAATGTCAGTATTGAAATCATTTTGATTGGGAAATTAGACCAAAAATGTGATTGTTGTTTGTACCAACTTGATCTTGTAGGTAATTATTGTGCGGACAAGAAACCTGCTGCGGTTAATTGGATCGAGGGACGTGGGAAATCAGTTGTTTGTGAAGCAGTTATCAAAGAAGAAATAGTGAAGAAGGTATTGAAGACCAGTGTGGCTGCCCTGGTGGAACTCAACATGCTCAAAAACCTTGCTGGTTCTGCCATTGCCGGTGCTCTTGGTGGATTTAACGCCCATGCTAGCAACATTGTGTCTGCCATTTTTATAGCCACAGGTCAAGATCCAGCTCAAAACATTGAAAGTTCCCATTGCATAACAATGATGGAGGCCGTAAATGACGGGAAAGACCTCCATATCTCAGTGACCATGCCTTCCATTGAGGTGATTTTGCATTCCTAGATTTTAGTTAAATCTTAATTTTTCCAATTTAATAGCTCTAGGCCTAATGTTTTAGATTTTTCTTGACCTCTCAGGTGGGTACAGTAGGTGGTGGAACACAACTTGCATCTCAATCTGCTTGCTTGAATTTGCTTGGTGTGAAGGGTTCCAGCAAGGAATCACCAGGATCAAACTCGAGACTCTTGGCAACCATTGTTGCTGGATCTGTTTTAGCAGGCGAGCTGTCTCTGATGTCTGCCATTGCTGCAGGGCAACTAGTCAACAGTCACATGAAATACAACAGATCATGCAAAGATGTAACTAAAATATCATCTTGAGGTTGACGACATGGTTGCAGTCATTGTTTATGTTGTCTAAGATAAAAATAAAACATTAGGAGGGTCTCAGCGCAGAAACTGGAATTTAGGAAAGGAAAATAGGAGACATGGGATTCATTGTTAATACCCATATATGGCTCTGTTGCTATGTGTAATGTTTTGTTATTTGGAGAGAGGAAACTAAAGTTCTACCTATTTGGTTATCCTCTCTAGATCCTTCCTCTCAGCCAAGCCACTGGTTGGGTGTTACCATTCTTGTTCTCCTTAACCAAGACATTGAAGTGTTGTATTATAATTCTTTTCCTGATATATATGTTTAGTATATAAATATGTATCATTGTTCTAAAACATATTTTTATTTTATGTAGTTGGGGACCAGTACCCATGAAATGAATTTGACCCTGTCTTTCCTATGATTTCTCATTTAGTCTGTGTGGATGTTGAAGTGCGATTATTCTATTGCCGTTTCCACTTACCTTTCAACCTTTTCAGGTGGCGTATTTCATTGTCACATTACTACTTATGTTTAGAATCATTATTTAAGCATCATAGTCCCCTTGAATCCTAAAGATAGGATGAATCCACAAAGTTAAACTGGTGAATTGCCGTGCACTACTTACAAAGTTTCCCTGCCACATTTTTGGGATCTAAACTCAAAAACCGGGGTTCACCAATAACTTGTGAGTTGTAGAGTGTAACCAAATTATTTTGATGTAACATTTTGGATAAGTAAACTATCTTAGCAACCAAATAGACTTTGCCTTAAATAGACAAATTTGTACAAAATTTCCAAATGGTTGCTATCTTCTAAATGTTAGACATATTAGGGATCTGTTTTTAGAATTAATTTCCACTCATTCTGACGTGGTCTTATGTTTAGCTGAATTTTAGGGATAGTTTGTTTTAACTTCCCCATTCCCGGTGTAGACTAGAAAAATCGTGGGTGGTGTTTTTTATTTATGTTTATGTATTCAATTATATATGAGTATGAGATCATTGAATAAAATCACATTTCTTTGGTGCATTAATAAAGTTTATGTTTTAATAATTGGTATCAAAACTTCACAGGGGATCCAGAGAGTGTGAGTTAAATACTTAGAGTCTAAAATGACAACCTTAGAGAAGTTTATGCAACCGACTATTTCAAAGTTTGATGGTCATTATGACTTTTGGTCGATGACAATGAAAAACTTTCTGAGAAGCAAGGAGATGTAGAGTTTGGTGGACGAAGGTATCCCCGCACCAGCAATCAGAACGACACCAGCAAGTGAAGCACAAAGGAAGGTCGTGGAGGAGGCCAAACTTAAAGATCTGAAAGTCAAGAATTTTTTGTTCTAGACAATCGATAGAGAAATACTGTAAACGAATCTTTACAAAGGGACATCGAAGACAATTTGGGACTCAATGAAGTAAAAATATCAAGGGTCCTCAACGGTGGGAAGGGCACAACTTCAAGCATTGAAGATAAAGTTCGAGCTACTGAATATGAAAGAGGGAGAGAAGGTAGACAACTTCTTGGGACGAACCCTAACAGTGGTAAATAAAATGAAATCAAATGGTGAAATAATGGAGCAAAACACAATGGCTAGTAAGGTACTTAGATCATTGACTTTCAAATTCAATTATGTTATTTGTTTAATAGAGGAGTCAAATGATTTAAGTACCTCGAGCATTGATGGATTACATAGAAGTCTATTGGGTTCATGCACAAAGAATTCAGGGATACCAAGAAGAAACACATATGTTAAAAGTGGCCCAGGAAGATATGTCAAGTAAAGGAAGAGGTCGATGTGTGTTTAGAGGAGGATCTGGCAGGGAGAGGAAGACAACCACTAAATAAAGCAATTATTGAATGCTTCAAATGTCATAAGTTGGGACATTTTCAATATGAATGTCCTGACTGGGAAAACAATGCAAATTACGCTGGGGAAGAAGAGGAACTCTTGCTGATGTCTTATGAAGTGTCCCACCATACAAAGAAAGAACATATGGTTCCTCGACTCGGGTTGCAACAATCATATGACGGGAAACAAAAATTGATTCTCAGATCTGGAAGAAGAATTCAATCGAACAGTGAAACATGGAAATAATACAAGGATGACAGTGACTGCAAAAGGAAGCATAAAGATATAATTAATTGGCATAACTCATGTAATATCTAATGTCTACTATATTCCTGAGCTTAAAAATAATTTATTAAGCATAAGAGAACATTAAGATAAAGGGTTGGCCATCCTAATGGATTCTGCAAAGTATTTCATCCTAAGAGATGGGTGATTATGCAAATTGAAATAAGTGGGAATATAATGTTTTATCTATTGGTCTCCATGGCATCAAGTGATTATAAATTCCTACAAGCCGAAGATATATCAGAAAAAGAGGCTCACAGGTGGCACTGTCGTTTTGGGAATTTGAATTACAATGGGCTTGAAATGCTTTCTCTCAAGAAGATGGTGATTGGTTTTCCCTATTTACAACTTCCAAAGAAGATATGCACAACATATTTAACAGGAAAACAACATAGAGAGCCCGTACCATGGGGGATTTCATGGAGAGCATTAAAGCAACTTCAGCTTGTACACTCAAATATTTGTAGTCCTATTAAACCATTTTCAAACAATGACAAAAGAGGTGATGAATTCACTTCAAATGAATTTGGAGAATTTTGTCAATCACATGACATTAGTAGACAACTAACAACAACATACACTCCTTAACATAACAGGGTTGTAGAGAGGAAGAACATGACAATTATGAATGTTGTTCGTTCCATGCTAAATGAGAAGCAAGTGTAACGGTTTCTTATTTTTATTATAATAATTATTAATAATAAAAAATCAATTTTATTTGATTTTAATGTAAATTGATATGACCATTTAATTGGGTGGTAATGAGTTTTAAATTCTTGATGGTAGAATCAAACCTATAAATAATCTTTGGTCCCCAAAGCTTTTACTTTCTAATTTTTTTCTCTCATCAAAACCTCTAATAATTTACTTTCTAATTTTTTAAATAAAATTATTATTCTATTTTTGATATGACAGGGTATTGAACCCAAATCTTGATCCATGACATTCATGAATGTTACCATTAGACTACTTTGTTAAACATGTATTTTGATTCTGTTCATATTCATATGATTTCATTTTTACTGATCATTATGCCTTATAATTTAATATTTGAATTAAATTTGTGCATAAATTAAAATTGATTTATAATGTTATTATTTCGTTAAGCAATTGTATAAGAGATCTTATTTATTTACTTTTGTTCTCTCATATAATTGAGTTACTATGTCTAGTGATTGTTATAAATTTGATTAATTTGGATTATAGCCACAACATCCTTAAATTAATTGAGATTATTTTTTTAAAGTTTTGAGATCACATAAATTATTAGACATAAAATTGTAATTAATTATACGTGGTATAATGAATTTTATCCAACAGGAATTTTTATTATATTTCTATGATTAATTAGGATAAAATGTCAAAATATTTTCATAATTTGCCCACAGGAATTATGAATTGGTACGTAATTTGATAGTTTTATCATAAAGTATTAATTTTGGATAGAAAAACAAAATTATATCATGCACGTAAAGTGTGAGGTTTGAAAAATCTATCGCAATTTTTTTTTTAAAATCTTATTACATTAAAATTTAGCCCACATGTATTTTTTATGTTGCAAGATTTATTTTATGGTATGTTTATATTGATAATACATACAATTTGGATAATATTTATGCCTCAAATTTTGACATCAATTTTGTTTATCTTTTTAGCTTCTCATCCTGCTAATTTTACTGATATCCGATGTGATATTCCCGAGCTCAGAGGAGATAACTATAAGGTGTGGAAGGAAAGAATTCTCCTCCATCTAGGATGGATGGACATAGATTATGCTATTAGAAAAAACTAACCACCTGCAATTACAGATGAAAGTACTCCAGCTGCAATCGCACTATATGAGCGGTGGGAGAGATCTAACCGGCTCAGTGTGATGTTCATAAGACTAAGGTCACAGGTGGAATACGTGGTTCTGTCGATCAGCATGAGAATGTCTGTGATTTGCTGAAAGCCATTGACGATCAGTTCGTCACTTTTGAAAAGGCTTTGGCAAGCACATTAATTATGAAATTTTCCTCCTACCGACTCACCAGTGTGCAAGGTGTGCGTGAGCACATAATGAAAATGCGTGACATTTCAGCTCAACTTAAGAAACTTGAGGTTGATATGTCTGACTCCTTCCTGGTGCACTATATTCTGAACTCTCTTCCGTCTGAGTATGAGCCTTTCAAGATCTCCTACAATACACATAAAGACAAATGGTCAATCAATGAATTAATGACCATGTGTGTTCAGATAGACGAAAGGCTTGTAATGGAACAGAGTGAGAGTGCATTGCTGACAAGCACTCGCGGGAAGAACAGAGCTTTCAAAACTGACGAGTCACAAGCCAATCAGAAAGGGAAATTCAAAATACCACCGCAAGGTGATATCAAGAAAGAAAAAAAGTGTTACTTCTGTAAAAAGGGAGGACACATGAAGAAGGAATGCCCTGGATTCAAAGAATGGCTTGAGAAGAAAGACAATTTATTCTCATTTGTTTGTTATGAATCTAATATGACCGATGTTAATATTAACACTTGGTGGATTGATTCTGGATCAACAATCCATATAACAAATTCCTTACAGGGTATGCAAAACCTAAGGAAGCCAGTGGGAAGTGAGCGGACTGTCCTATCAGGAAGCAGGATGCGCTCACATGTGGAAGCTATTAGAACTTGCAATTTAATTTTGAATAATGGTTTTGTTTTGAAATTAGAAAGGACCTTTTGTGTACCAAGTTTCTCACGAAACTTGATTTCAGTTTCTAGACTTGTACCTTTTGGATATTCCTTTAATTTTAAAGACACCTTGTTTGAATTATTTTATAATTCGGAATGTGTTGGGAATGGTATACTGTCTGATGGTCTTTATCGTATTAATTTACAAATCGAATCCATTTATAGTTCAATGCATGTTCAAACTGGCACTAAGCGGTGTAATATTAATGATAATTCTTCTATGTTATGGCATCGGAGATTAGGACATATCTCCATAAAGAGAATTAAAAGGTTAGTAAAAGATGGGGTACTTAATACTCTAGATTTTGCTGACTTTGAAACTTGTGTTGACTGCATTAAGGGAAAGCAGACCAACATGTCTAAGAAAGGTGCCAATAGAAGTTCAAGTATATTAGAAATAATTCATACAGACATATGTTGTCCTGATATGGATGCACGTGGTCAGAAATATTTCATCACTTTCATAGATGATTACTCACGATATATGAATATTTATTTGCTTAACAATAAATATGAAGCATTGGATGCCTTCAAAGTCTTTAAGGCTGAAGTTGAGAACCAATGTGGAAAACAAATAAAGATAGTGAGATCAGATCGGGGTGGTGAATACTATGGTAGATACACTGAGAGTGGACAAGCACCTGGTCCATTTGCTAAGTTTCTTCAAGAATATGGGATTGTTGCCCAATACACCATGCCCGGTTCTCCGAACCAAAATGGTGTTGCAGAAAGAAGAAACCGAACATTATTGAACATGGTGCGGAGTATGCTTAGCAACTCTAATCTTCCTAAATCATTGTGGAATGAAGCACTAAAGACGACTGTGTATATTCTAAACCGGGTTCCATCCAAGGCTGTTCCAAAGACACCATTTGAGTTATTTAAAGGATGAAAGCCGAGTTTACGACATATGCGCATTTGGGGATGTCCGTCTGAGGTGAGGATTTATAACCCACAAGAAAAGAAACTAGATCCAAGGATCATTAGTGGGTATTTCATTGGATATGCCGAAAGGTCTAAAGATTATAGATTTTATTGTCCATCTCATACAACTAGGATTGTGGAGTCAAAAAATGCAAAGTTTCTTGAAAATCATTTGACTAGTGGGAGCGATCAAATCAAAAATTCAATTTCTGTGCATGATCATATAGAGTATGAACCTTCCACTTCAAGTAATAGATCGGTTACTATTTACAACATCCCTCAAGTTCAAATGGATGTTGATCAACCAATCATCGAGACTCCACAAGCTACTGATGATCCAGTAAATCAAGTTGGTCATCAAGATGATGAACAGTTAGTTGAACAACAAGATCCACAAGAAAATGTTGATCAAACATTAAGAAGATCTACTAGGACAAGAAAATCAGCTATTCCTAATGATTACATTGTGTATCTACAAGAATCTGACTATAATGTTGGAGCTGAGAATGATCCTGAGAGCTTTAGACAAGCCATGAGTTGCAAAGAGTCAAATTTTTGGTATGATGCCATGAATGATGAAATGAATTTCATGAAAAACAACGACGTATGGGATCTTTTAGAGTTACCTAATGGGGAAAAGGCCATTGGTTGTAAATGGGTCTTTAAAACCAAGAAAGATTCATTAGGCAACATTGAGAGATACAAGGCCAGACTCGTTGCTAAGGGATTTACTCAAAAGGAGGGAATCGATTACAATGATACTTTTTCTCTTGTATCTAAGAAAGATTCTCTTCGTGTCATCTTGGCATTAGTTGCACATTTTGACCTTGAGTTGTATCAAATGGATGTGAAAACAACCTTTCTTAATGGTGATTTAGAGGAGGAGATTTATATGAAACAACTTGAATGTTTCTCTTCTAATAGTGGTGAGCATTTGGTTTGCAAGCTTAAGAGATCCATATATGGTTTAAAACAAGCCTCTCGTCAATGGTATCTTAAATTCCATGAAACAATATCTTCATTTGGGTTTATTGAAAACCCCATGGATCAATGTATATACTAGAAGGTCAGTGGGAGTAAAATTTGTTTTCTCATTTTGTATGTGGATGACATACTACTTGCAACCAATGATAAAGGTTTTCTACATGAGGTGAAACAATTCCTCTCTAAAAACTTTGATATGAAGGATATGGGTGAGGCATCTTATGTCATTGGCATTAAGATCCACAGAGATAGACTTCGAGGAGTTTTAGGTCTATCATAAGAAACCTACATCAATAAAGTTTTAGAGAGATTTAGAATGAAAGATTGTTCACCAAGTGTTGCACCCATTGTCAAGGGCGATAGATTTAATTTGAATCAATGCCCTAAGAATGATTTTGAGCGGGAACAAATGAAGAACATTCTATATGCTTCTGTTGTTGAAAGTCTTATGTATGCTCAAGTATGCACAAGACCCGACATTGCATTTGCTGTTGGAATCTTAGGAAGATATCAGAGTAATCCAGGTATGGATCATTGGAAAGCTGTAAAGAAGGTGTTGAGATATCTTAAAGGAACAAAAGATTGCATGCTAATGTATAGGCAGACGAACAATCTTGATGTGATAGGCTATTCAGACTCCGACTTTGCTGGTTGTGTTGATTCTCGCAAATCAACATCAGGATATATTTTTATGATGGCTGATGGAGCTATTTCATGGAGAAGTACTAAGCAAACCTTGGTTACTACTTCTACTATGGAAGTCGAGTTTGTCTCCTTTTTTGAGGCTACTTCTCATGGTGTATGGCTTAAGAGTTTTATTTCTGGGCTTAGAATCATGGATTCTATTTCTAAACCTCTGAAGATTTTTTGCGATAATTCAGCAACTATCTTTATGGCTAAGAACAATAAAAGTGGAAGTCGAAGCAAGCACATCGACATAAAGTATTTAGCCATTAGAGAAAGAGTTAAAGATAAAATAGTAGTTATTAATCATATTAGTACTGATTTAATGATCGTTGATCCTCTGACTAAGGGCATGCCCCCAACAAAATTTAAGGATCATGTAGAGAACATGGGACTTGGGTTCTCCTTATGATTGTATACATACAGTTTATTAATAAAACTCTTATCTTGTGATGTTTTCTCATTTTCATGCGCACATTAGTTTGAGAAAATATGTTACATCTGGACCAAGAGTAAACATTGGTTTATTCATCAAGTTAGTTACCACATTACAAATATATACTTGAAAATAGACATGTTGTAATACATAGATGAGACTACTCGCTTTAAGAGGGACTATCTCTATGATTCACATATTTATTTCTTGAGTAAGTTTTCCATGACTCATTTATGCCAATAATCAGTTCTATGGACCAAGTGGGAGAATGTAACGGTTTCTTATTTTTATTATAATAATTATTAATAACAAAAAAAATCAATTTTAATGTGGTCCATAGTTTTGGGATTTTGGTTCTGAAAATGGTATGATTTATTTTGATTTTAATGTAAATTGATATGACCATTTAATTGGGTGGTAATGAGTTTTAATGACTTTAAATTCTTGATGGTAGAATCAAGTCTATAAATAGTCTTTGGTCCCCAAAGCTTTCTCTCATCAGAAAAGAAATACATCATCTATATTGAGAGAGCAAGAGTTTGGAAGAATCAAAGACAATGCACTCACAACACTACAAAAATGGCTGGAGGTAAAACCTCTAATTCTATTTCCGCATTTTGTTTTATTGATCTTGTTGTTCTTTTGTTATCAGGAACATAGGATCAATATATATATTAATCTAACAGCAAGTTCCTAAATCTTTTTGGCCTGAAGCTGTGAGATGGTGTATACATGTTCAGAATCAGTGTCCAACAACAACACTTGAAAACAAGTGGTGTAAAACCGATGATGGGGTACTTTCGAATTTTCGGATGTGTCGCACATGTTCATGTATCAGACGAAATGAGGAGTAAGTTGGATGATAATAGTAGAAAATATGTCTTCCTAGGAGTTAGTGACGAGTCCAAGGCATGAAGGTTATATGATTCGGTCTCAAAGAAGATCATAGTTAGCAAAGATGTTGTATTTGAAGAAGAAGAAAGTTGGAATTGGAATATAAAAAAAGAAGAATTGAATCAAGATGCATTAGCATGGGAAAGGGAAGATGCAAATGGTCAAAATGAAGAAGAAAATGGATCGGGAAGCAGGTCGAACAACTCAAACAACAGTTCAACAAAATCTGACTTAGTAAGAAGAACATAATCACATCCAAATGAGTCAGATTCTAACAGACATGAAAAATTGTCTGCAGGGAAGGGTGTACAAGAAAGAAGAGCACCGACTTGGTTGGAGGATTATAAACTAGGAGAAAGATTATCTGAAAAAGAAAATCTAAGTGCAATGATGTTGGTAACGGAATATGATCCATTTTCTTTTGAAAAAGTGGTGAAAAGTGAAAAATGGAGAGAATCAATGTCTGGCAAAAATTGAAGCCATAGAAAGGAACCATACTCGGGAACTTACTACGCTACCTAAATGAGCTACACCCATTAGAGTCAAGTGGGTGTTTAAAACTAAGCTTAACGAAGAGGGGAATGTGGAGAAGTTCAAAGTGAGATTGGTGGCAAAAAGGTATGCACAATTCCCTGGTATCGATTACATTAAAGTGTTCCCTCAAGTGGAAATGTTAGACATTATCCGTGTAATACTTGCAATAAAAGCTCAATTTAGTTGAGAGGTTTTTCAACTTGACGTGAATAATGCCTTTCTTCACGGTGAACTCAAGACGGAAGTCTTTGTGCAACAACCTGAAGGATTCATAAAGAAAGAAGAAGAGGAGAAAGTTTATAGGCTGAGAATGGCATTATATGGTCTCAAACAAGCGCCACGAGCTTGGTATAGCAGAATTGAAGCTTACTTTGTATGACAAGGTTTTCAGAGATGCCCTGATGAACACATTGTTCACAAAGTCAAAAGAAGGTAAAACATTGATAGTAAGTCTTTACGTTGACGACTTGATTTTTACTGGAAATTATAAAACAATATGTGATGAATTTAAAAATTCAATGATGTTGGAGTTTGATATGTCTGATTTGGGGAAAATGAAACATTTTTTCAGAATAGAAGTTAAACAAAGCTCAGATGGATTTTTTATCTGTCAAAGGAGGTATGCACGAGAAATGTTAGCAAGGTTCAGTATGGTGGTCAGCAATGCTGTGAAAACCCCAATAGTCTTAGGCATAAAGTTGCACAAGAATGAAGGATGAGCTAGAGTTGATGAAACTTTATTCAAGCAAGTAATAGGGAGTCTTGTGTATTTGACTGTAACTAGGCCTAACTTAATGTATGTTGTCAGTCTGATTAGCAGGTTCATGTCCAGTTCTACCATGCCACATTGACTTGCAACAAAAAGAATATTAAGGTATTTAAAAAGTGTAACTGAGTTTGGAATATTTTACAAGAAAGGAAAACGCAACTTGAGACTCACGACTTTTACGGATAGTGATTATGCCAGAGAGTTTGATGATATAAGAAGTACATCTGGGTATGCATTATGTTGGGATCAGGAGCTATTTCTTGAGCATCAAAGAAACAGTTTGTGGTTGCTCTTTCTAGCACGGAGCAGAATATATAGCAACGATTTTGTGTGCTTGTCAATGTGTTTGGCTCAAAAGGGTGCCGGAAAAACTTGGTGTTGAGGAGAACACGGGTACATTGATTATGTATGACAACAATTCTACTATATAATTGTCCAAGAATCCAGTATTCCATGGCAAAAGCAAATATATTGATGTAAAGTTCCATTTCCTAAAAAACTTGGTGAATGATAGGAGTCGTGGAGTTGAACTATTGCAATTCACAACATCATGACAAAACCAATAAAATTGGTGTAACTTGAGAAGCTTTGCAGTTTGCTTGGAATGATTGAAGTTTCAAAAGTAAGCCTAGTGCAGGAGCATTAGCTTAAGGGAGGGAATGTTAGATACATTAGGAATTTGTTTTATTTTGAATTAGTCCCTAAAATTAATCTCCACTAGTTCTAACGTGGTCTTATGTTTAACTAATTTTAAGAGATAATTTGTTTTAATTTCCTCAGCCACGATGCAGGCTAGAAAAATCGTGAATGATACTTTTTATTTTTGTTTATGTATTCGACTATATATGAGTCTAAGATCATCATTCAATAAAATAACTTTCCTTGGCGGCATTAACAAAGTTTCTGTTTTAACACTAATGACACACAAACATACTAAGGAATCCAATAATAGTAAATGACAACTCACTTTTAGAAGTATCCTAAACAAAACAAGACAAAACATCAATAATAGAACTGTATTTGTTTACATCAATGATAGAACTGTATTTGTTTACATCAATGATAGAACTGTATTTGTTTAGTAGTGATATGTTGTCACAATACTCTCTTTCAAGAGTACACTTGTCCTCAAGGGTGAAACTCCAGAAACTTCTTCAACAAGTCATAGTAAAACTCCTTCCATTAAACCAAAATCACAAAAATGAATTGTTTATCTGCCAAAGTAGGCACATTCATATGAACATTCTGAATACTTGGCTATAATCTTACACATGCAGCCATAATAGACACAGAAAGCAATCCTAAAACCATTACACTTAAGAAAACAGGAAACTGAATTTGAAAATCTAAATCAAAGCATCAATCATTGAGCAATTAAGAAAGCGGCCGACTTTAGATACGGCAAACCCGACTATTCGAGATGTCGCGGCAGACTCATCCTTTGCTCTAGCCAAATTCTCTTTGCAGAGAACCTCTTTCTCACATACTGTTTTCAGCTTCTCAGTCAGCTCCTTCTTCTGTGCTTCACATTCTTCCAACTCAAACTCAGACTGTTCCACAAGCTTCCTATTCTTAGCTGCTTTCTGTTTCAGCTCGCTAGACTGCATAAGAATATCCTTAGCCTCAAGCACCTCGGTTAGCCTCTCGTGCAGCCATTCAACTTCCAGTTTCATATTTCTTAATCCATCTACAAGAGCAATCTTGTCTCTCAAGGAACTTTCTTTAATACTGCGAACATCTTTCTTTTCGAAATCCGATATGATTCCGCAGATAATCTCCAACAATTCTGATCGGTGTTTCACCGATTCCGTCACACAGTTCCTAGCAATATCGCCATGTTTGTCTATTATTCTTCTTAATATTGGCATGAATTCCATCTTCACATGATATCCATTCACCGTGTCTTCCGCCCGGCTCAGTATCTCAGAATCAACCTCATGGCCATTTTCATTTCCCATCATAGCAACCATTTCAGATAGTTTCGAGCCATATGATGGGGATGAACATCCACCCCTTAAAGCACACTTCCTATTATCATTTGTTGCTTCACCTTCCCAAATCTCCTGATCAAGAGGGATTAGTTCCAATGTTGGAGGAGGAACACATGAAACTAGGTATTTTGAAGGGGATTCTTTTTTATCAGAATCTTTTTCTAAACCTTGATATTTCTGCACCTAAATATCATAACAGACACTAATTATTATCAGCTAAAAAACCAAGATAAAAATAGATTTTTACATTATTTCATACCGAATCCATCGTCTCGGCCAAATCATCAGGAGCAGAAGAATGCCCTCTTGACAAAGATGTTATTCCATTTTGAATAGGCTTTGAAGCTGATCTTAAGGTGCTGCGGCGGCGAATAGAAACCTCTTTAGGATTCTCAGTTAAATTCGTTCTAGCAGAGGTAGGGCATTCCCAAGAATCGGACTGAAGAACATATATACATAAAAGCACCAAGTTGAAAGTTAGGGTTTATACCAACAATAGTGAAAATATATACTACATTTATGGTTTCTTGTACAGTATTGAAAAGAAAAAAACCCTTTCACAGTGAAAATGAAAAGATTCAAGAGAATGGCGCACAAAAAAATCATGAAATACACATAAATATTGTTGTTGCGTGCAAGGTTAACCACATTTCGAATACCATGCATGCATGCACTATAGTCTAGAAGGTTAAACAAGACATGGATGATAGAAGGATATATGGAAACAGAAAAGAGTTGATCAAGAAAGCTTTACCATGTTGTTAAGATTGGTTGATTCAGATGGTGAAGCATTTTGAGGCTCATAATGGTTTCTCGTTTTCTGCTTCTTTGCTCTAATCTTCTTTCGTGCCATGGCTTGTTCTTGACAGTTCTTGAGTAGATAGAAATGAAGAGGTTTGTGTTGTGTGTATTGTTGAGAAGAGAGAAAATGAAATGATGAAGAGTTGTGTGATGATGTGATGGTGAACTTGATTTATAACTGTGGGGTATGATAATGAAGGAGAAGAAAGCAAACTGTTGCTTTAGGTTGGTTCAATTTACAACGTAAACCAGTTACTAATATTAATCTAAAAAGTAAATAAATTATATTCT
Source organism: Lathyrus oleraceus (assembly GCF_024323335.1). NCBI lineage: Eukaryota > Viridiplantae > Streptophyta > Magnoliopsida > Fabales > Fabaceae > Lathyrus > Lathyrus oleraceus. Next base: position 38,234,526 of record NC_066580.1, on the reverse strand, counting down.
ATATGGTAGTATATTACATCATACTTAATTATACAATTATGTACTCTATTTATTTTTTAATTTTTTTAATAAATTGGGTTTATAAGTTTCTATCACCAGTAACTTAATCTATTTTTCTTCTTCTCTTTCTACGGATTAATCTTTTAAAAATCGAATCCGTGATCGGAAGGAAGAAATTTACGGTTTAAGGATAAATTAGTTCAACCAATTAAATCTACGGTCGAACCATTTATTAAACAAACTAATAATATAAAAATAAATTTCATAAATAAGTCACACGTTCGAACCGTTCACAACTTAATAGAATAAATATTTCAAAAGTTTATTATAAATTTAATACAACAATGTCATGTCGATAGTACATATAATAATATATCATAGTTCTACACTTCATTTCAAGATTCAGTTAAGAACAATTTGATCAAATTAAAGAATTATACTCCCCCGCTCTTTTTTAAGTGTCAATTTTTTGAAGAAAATTTATTCCTTTTTAATTTTCATTTGCAAAGTTCAAGGTAATATTAAATGTAGTTTTGTCAAAATTACCCCAAAGTAATTATTACAGAGAGAGAAAATAAAATTAATGTAATAAATGATTAAGAATATTATAGGTAAAAGAAAATTATTGTTTGAAAAATAATAATAATAATTGGGCTTCTCGGTATGTGTGAAAATTCTAAACATGACATTTAAAAATGGAACCGATGGAGTAATAAATTAAGTTAAACTAATTCAAATAAAAATTAAAATAATAAAATATAATAGCTAAAATAAAGTTCAAATAATTAAGAATACCTAAATTAAATAAGATAAAATACGAAAAACAAATAATATAATATATTTCATTAAAAAAACGAATTTGAATTGAACTACGACAAATAAATCTTAATTGACAACAATAAATAATATTGATTTGAATGACAATCAATATTGAGTTGGATATCATGATTATGTTTGAAAGAAAAACTATAATAAAGTGACAAAACTTAGAAGTTTGTATGGTTGTAAAAATATATAGAATTTTTTTTTGTAATTGAGAAAGTATGTTAAATTTTGATATTGACATATTAAAATTTATTTTAAAAAAATTAAAAATGATCAATTTGATGAATTTTTTTGAACCGGACGATTTTACAAAATCGACTTCGGTTCTTTAGTTCGAATGGTTTTGGACGGTTCAATATGCTTTTTCCGGTTTTACTCCGATTTTGATCCATTAGTAGTTTTGAAAGGTTAACCCAACGAGATTCATCTCCGATTCACAGTCCAACCGGTTGAACCGACCGATTCGGTCCGGTTTTTAAAACATACCAACACGACTAATTTATTTTGTTTTTAAATTCAACATTTAGATTTTTATAAAATATGAAAATATCTTATTCTTTTTAAATTAATATTATTTATGATAATCTTGTAAATAATTATACATTTTTTGTATCAAATACAAAATTTGTTAATAAATAATTAAGATGTAAGGAAAATGTTGTTAATTACTTAACTTATTTTTCATTTGACGGACAATATTATAATGGTTTACTTTTAGAGATGATAAATCAGACGTGCTCATTCCATCTAGATTCATCCTACATTAATCTGTTAAAATATGAGATGAATCAATTTAGATAGAGTAACCTAAAATCGTTGCATTTACTGGCTGACAAGTAACCTAAAAACTTTGACAAAAATTAGTTTTAAAAATTTATGATGCGGAAACAAGTTAAAATATCTCAGATCAAAATTGTCTAACCAAATCCGCTATTAAAAAGCTCGGATATGTGTAGTAGTGACAACGGTGTGATAATGAATATCCAATTGATCTAACACAATTAAACACAATCAGTTGAATGCAAAACAACAAGGATATACTACTTCTAATGATAACTCATAAAAAAATCAATTAAAGCAATTTGTCGAACACCTAGAACACATTGAAATCTTCCAATCATGTAAGGAGTTGAGACAGAAGAATGTTGAAACTTGCTTCTACATAAAAGTAAGTTATACTTAATCATTTATTTTATGCTTTTATGTTTGATATCAATTGAGTCATACTTATTCTCACTATTCTTATGCAATAAATTTTAGATATGAGACTTTGAAGATAAATGGAACACATGGAAGGATGAACAAACAATTTCATCCATCGGCAAACTCGACAATAAGGCGTATTTACCTTTTTCGCAACGTATAAAAAATTGTTTCTTGCATTTTCACCATTCTTTCACTAACATTTTTATCATCCTTATTGAAACAGGTCAAACGTCTAAAAATTTACTCTGTCAATTGGAGCTCCACAGTGATAACAGATAAAATACAACTTTGGAAAATGGTGAAAAGAGAAATAATATCCCAAAGGATGGACAGATTTTTATTTAATTCATTTAAGAATATTTTTACTCTAGAATATTTTTGAATGCATGAATTTAACTTCTATTTGTGGTTTATGTAAATAAAACCATATATATTTATTAAGTCCATTGTTTTCCTTTTTTACCAGAAATCCAGATAATTAAGAAACAAATCGTAGTTGTTGTTCTATCGAATCTAGACTAAAACAAAGTATCTCCATTCTCCAGGTACTTATTTGTGTCATAATAAACCATATTATATCAAACAGATCAAATGTTTTGAATATATTTCTTTGATGATATGACATTTCTTCATGTAATTGTAGTTTTTTAAATCTCAAGAGCGCATTGATAAAGGGATGTACGAAGAATTGATTCGAATCTTTATAGGTAAAAGAACTATATTACACTACTTACTATTAATTTTACTATCTTTTTCTCTATAAAAAATCTAATTTAAGAGTCTTACATTTTTTCTTTACTACGGAAAAAAATTGCATGGAAAAAGAAAATACTTCGAATAAAGATTTCATGTTCGACATTCTTCTTAAAGAACGTCATTCATTCCACAATATCAATATTACTTTGTATGCTTCAATATAATTTAGCATATCTTTGTTTACCAGTTTCAAAATGTAATAATATTATTTTTAATGCGACGTACAATAGAAATCTCATAAAAGAAAAACTTACATTTATTTTTCTCAGTTGTGTACATTAAAAAAAGTGGGCAGACGGGGGAGTGCCTGTCTGAACGCTAGTTTGAATAGTGAAAATTCCATAACTAAGAGAAGAAACACGAATAGTAAGAATTATGCCATAATTATTAATATTCTTTAGATTCTTCTTTTGAACCACTGTTAGTTGATCAATATTGGGAGGACCTTCAGCCTTCCCTTCAATGGCAACTCCTTGCACGAGTCTCATAAAGTCCATAAGTGGTCATTCATAAACACAAGTAAGATGTTGAAGCATCTTGTATGACATCTTGTTTTGCATCCCAAATTTAGCACTCTCCATAGATTTTTCCTTCTTCAATCATGAGATTTGGAAATCCCTTGGAAACATCTTCAAATATGATTTCATCCATGCTTTTAACCTTGGATGAGGGCTGAGAGATCCACATATAACAGTTTCCTTTAGATCTTGAACCATTCATTAGCACCCTTAATATTTGCTAGAGACAATACATTCAGACTTGTTGTAGATGACATTCCGACCTTGATCACATAGTTGACTTATGTTGATCAAGTTAGCAGTTAGTCCTTCTACAAACAACAAATTATCAAGACAATGTAAACCTGGACTTACCAGTTTGTTTATACCTCTGATTCTTCCTCTAGCCCAATTACCAAAGTTAACATAACTATTAGAGTATGGATTTAACTCTTCAAGACAACTCTTTTCACCAGTCATGTTTCTTGAACATTCACTATCAAAATATCAATCTCCTTTTGAGGGAACTCTAAGAGATGTATGACCTATAAGACAAGTGACAGTTCCCTTGGGTTTCCGCACTTTCTTTGCTTGAGTTTTCTTCCCTTTTCTTCTGTTGTGACTTTGTTGGCTATAAGAGTGAGGATATTCATACATTCTATAGAAAAAAGGTCTAATATGGCCATATCTTCCACATAGGTGACATCTCCAGGATGAGTTCTTCTTGCATTTGCTGTGAGGAGACACATCTAGAGCGGGATGTTAGGACATGTGGTCCTTCATCGGAAACACAATTTTCTTTTCAGGAGCAATAAAATTCTTATAGGGGAATTTGACCTTTTTGTTCATGAAACTATAGTCAAAACCTATAACCTTCTTCTCCCTAATCTCTAAGATCTCATCTAACATATCATAACCATTATTGAACACACAAACATATTTTGTCATATTGTGAAGTTTGGACTTTAACAATGTGACTTCCTCTTCCAAACCTGCAATGGTTGAACTAAGCTTCTCTTTTTATAGGAGTGGGACACTTATGGTCTTCTTTAATTTCTCTTCTCTCAAGAGAGATTCCTTTCATTCAGTGAGTAACTCTCTATATGTTTCAAAAGTTCATTACAAATTTAATACAACAATGTCGATAGTACATATAATAACATAACATAGTTCTACACTTCATTTCAAAATTCATATAAGAACAATTTGATCAAATTAAAGAATTATACTCCCTCCGTTCTTTTTTAAGTGTCAACTTTTTGAAAAAAAATTGTTCCTTTTTAATTTTCATTTGCAAAGTTCAAGGTAATATTAAATGCAGTTTTGTCAAAATTACCCCTAAATAATTATTACAGAGAGAGAGAAAATAAAATGAATGTAATAAATTATTAAGGGTATTATAGGTAAAAGATAATTATTGGTTAAAAATTAATAATAATGATTAAGTTTCTTGGTATGTGTAAAAATTCTAAACATGACACTTAAAAAAGAAGTGAGGGAGTAATAAACTAAGTTAAACTAATTCAAATTAAAATTAAAATAATAAAATATAATAACAAAAATAAAGTTCAAATAATTAAGAATACCTAAATTAAATAAGATAAAATACGAAAAATAAATAATATAATATATTTCATTAAAAAAAACAAATTTGAATTGAACTACGACAAATAAATCTTAATTGACAACAATAAACAATATTGACTTGAATGACAATCAATATTGAGTTGGATATCATGATTATGTTTGAAAGAAAAACTATAATGAAGTGACAAAACTTAGAAGTTTGTATGGTTGTAAAAATATATATAATTTTTTTTTTAATTGAGAATGTATGTTAAATTTTGATATCGACATATTAAAATTTATTTTAAAAAAATTAAAAATGATCAATTTGATGAATTTTTTTGAACCGGACGATTTTACAAAACCGACTCCGGTTCGAATGGTTTTGGACGGTTCAATCTGGTTTTTCCGGTTTTACTCCGATTTTGATCCACTAGTAGTTTTGAAAGGTTAATCCAACCAGATTCATCTCCGATTCACAGTCCAACCGGTTGAACCGACCGATTCGGTCCGGTTTTTAAAACATACCAACACGACTAATTTATTTTGTTTTAAATTCAACATTTAGATTTTTATAAAATATGAAAATATCTTATTCTTTTTAAATTAATATTATTTATGATAATCTTGTAAATAATTATACATTTTTTGTATCAAATACAAAATTTGTTAATAAATAATTAAGATGTAAGGAAAATGTTGTTAATTACTTAACTTATTTTTCATTTGACGGAAAACATTATAATGGTTTACTTTTAGAGATGATAAATCGGACGTGTTCATTCCATCTAGATTCATCCTACATTAATCTATTAAAATATGAGATGAATCAATTTAGATAGAGTAACCTAAAATCGTTGCACTTACCGACTGACAAGTTAGCCCGTCAAACAATTTTTTTTTAATCTACGCATTTTTTATTAGAAATTAGATGAAAATATTTAGCATTTTGATTGAAAAATGAACCTGTATTGGCAAAGATAAGGAATGAGTTTTTTTTATGTTGCTAACTTGTTATCTTTTAAAGTTTTAAATATAGACATTAATGGAAGAAAAAAATGGAATGGACGAAAGTTACCAAATAAAGAAACAAGAGTAAGGAATGAATAATAGGATGAGATTTGATGGGTGAAAAGGAAACACAATGTATGAGATATCTTTCCCAACTTTTAGAATGTGATCCAAATTCAGTAATCCAGGAGAAATATCATTATTCAACAATGTCTTCAAATACCGAGCATTATTAAGGAGCTCCATAATTTAATAATATTTTAGTGTTTTAACATAATGTTTCTTTTCAAGAGCTATTTTCTTATGATGAGCAACATTCCCTTTCTTCCTAGCCGATTTCTTACTACCAACCACATATTTATTCTTCTTCTTCTTCTTTGGAATCTTCTTTGTCTTGGTAGGAGTATGGATTGTAAGGAGTCCTTTAGCCTTCAACTCAACCTTTTTATTTTTCACCTTTTTCTTTGATTTCTTGTTAGACATTTTACTAATACCAGTATAATCTGTTAAACTCTAACTGCTAGACATAGATTTAGGGTCAAGCATTCACATCAAGTATCAAATCTTAATGTTACTAGATTATTTAATAGATTGAGAAATCGTCGAGTAAACGTTATGGTAGAAATCTCATCAGGAGTTTAGATATAAACATTATTGTGAATGATACGCGAGGATAGTGATTGATAACTAGGTTATGTATTAGTGATTAGTAAACTATGTATGCATTCGGTGAATGAAATCCAATCCCAGTAAGTTGTCATATCTCTGAAACTTCATTTATCAATTACTGTTTTTACATTACGTACTTTTTACAAGCAAACAACTCATCAATTCTTCACTTAAATTGTATTTACTATTGAACAACATTAATATCACACCAGTCCCCATGGATATGATAAACAAATACTTAGTTTTGATTGTACCAAACATTAAACCCTATAGCAGTTATAGAGCTCCTTAATAAAATGTGTGGACAAAATCTAATTATCATATGGAATCTCAACGACCTGTCAACCCTACACACAACAATCAGTTCAGTGAACCAAGGCCTCAAGCTCTTTTGACGGGGATAGATGCCTCAAATTCCTTCTAAAATTAGGACTGGTACCCTAATTCTTGTGCCACCCATCATATCACACCTGATGCTTCTAACCTCGTGGATGTTGTTAATATTCCTGGTTCAGATCAAGTGCACCTTGGCAATGGCCAAGGTTTGTCAATTAAGTCTATTGGCTTAATGACCCTTTCCTCTAATTTCTATCCTGGCACGTCTCTCAAATTAAATAACCTATTGTTAGTCCCTTCCATTACTAAGAATCTAGTCAGTGTCATCCAATTTTCCAAGGATAACTCTGTATTTTTTAGCTTTATGCTAATGTATGTTTTTTTAAATTTCAAGTTTCTTCTAAGGTTTTATCGAGAGGATTTCTTGGGAGTGATATCCTATAAAATTTTGACAATCTAGCCAAGTCCTCATCTCAAGCTCTAAATGTCTCAAGTCATCCAACTCAACCTAGTTCCAGTTTTAGTTCTAGTTTTATTAAACCATCCCTATGTAATAACAATACTACTTGCAATCCCCTATTCTCCCAAGCCAATATCATATATGGAATTATAGGTCGAGTCATCCCCAACATGAAACACTTAGGCATGTTCTTCACATGTGCAATGTTCAAATTCTTAATAAAGACTCCTTTGATGTTTGTAATGTATTATGTTTAGGCAAAGCCCACATGCTTCCCTCTCATACTTCTATGACTGCATATACCAAACCTCTTAAATCAATATTTTTTACTTATGGGGTCATGCCCCTGTAACTTCTTCTTATGGCTTTACTTACTTTCTAACTTGTGTAGATGTCTATAATAGGTACACATGGATCTATCCCTTAAAACTTAAGTCTCGCACACTAACCACATTTAAGTAATTTCAAATTTTAGTAGAGTTACAACTTAATCATAAAACCAAAGTTGTTCATACTGATGGTGGAGGGGAACTCAGGCCCTTCACTCAATATCTCACTAGCCTTGGTATCTCTCATAGGCTTACTTGTATTCACACCCATCATCAAAACGGGCCTGTTGAACGCAAGTATAGACACATATTAGAAAATTGGCCTCACTTTACTAGCTCAAGATGATCTCCCACTTCACTTTTGGGATCATGCTTTCTTAACAACTACCTATATCGTTAACAGATTACCATCCACTTCCCAACATAACTTGTCTCCTTTATTCACATTGCATTTGCAATTTCCTAACTATAAGTTATTAAAATCCTCTGGGTGTGCTTGATTTCCCTTTCTAAATCCTTCCAATACTTACAAACTTGACATGCACTTCAAGGAATGTGTATTTCTTGGTTATTCCCCCATACACAAAGGCTACAAATGTCTAGATCCTAGTGGAAAGATTTTTATTTCAAAGGATGTCCTTTTTAATGAGATAATGTATTTGTATCCTGAATTGTTTGCTTCAACCAGGTCTAAGAACATTATTCCTAATCTCGTTCCTTCACATGTCCTTCCTGCGTTTGTTTCTCCTACCTCTTTTATGTAACCTAACTCTATTTCTTTGTCTCAACCTTCCTCACGTCACTCATCCACATTTCTCATTAATCAGTTGTTCTTAGACAATCCAGCACCACATCTTCCACTCCTCCTCTTGAGTCTAGCCCTGTTACTTCCTTTATGCAGGTGGCAAGTCCTTAATCTGAGCTTTTATCTACAAGTGAATCTGACCCTACACATGTATCTGTAACTGAGTCAGACCATGCACTTGTGTCTGAAACTATTGCTACACATCACAAGTCTGCCCCCACTACTTATACTTTATCTGACTCATATTTTACTCTTGTTCTTCCATATGTTCCAAGAGTTAATCCTCATAACTCCCATCATATGACTACAAGAGCTAAAATGGTATAATTAAGCCTAGATTGCATCCCACACTCCTCCTTACTAATATGGAACCATCTACATATAAACAGACCTTAGGTGTCCATGAATAATAAGTTGCTATGCAGACTGAATATGATGCTCTTCTTAAAAACAACACTTCGACTTTGGTTTCTCTACCCTCTCACAGGCAACCAATTGGGTATAAATAGGTGTTTATACTCAAAGAAAACCCTGATGGCACCATAAATAAGTATAAGGCCAGGTTGATTGCCAAGGAATTTTATCAAGTAAAGGGTTTTGAATTCAATGAGACCTTTTCACTAGTGGTCAAGCCTATCATAGTGAGGATTGTCCCTACACTTGCAATATCTAAAGTATGGGTTATTCAACAACTGGACATCAACAATGATTTTCTGAATGGGTACCTCAATGAGGAAGTTTACATGATGCAACCTCCTGGTTTTAAGCAAATTGACTCTACTTTGGTGTGTAAATTGAATAAGGCATTGTATTGTCTTAAAAAGAACCTAATGGCTTGGTTTGACAAGTTAAAAAGTACCATTTTGGGACTTAGTTTTACTGCCAGCAAGTGTGACCCCTCTTTGTTTATAATGCACGCTCTTATTCAATGTAATTCAGTGCTTATGTATGTGGATGCTATTATCATCACTGGTTCATCTAGAGTGTTCATTCAGCAACTCATTACAAAATTGAATTTGTCCTTCTCTTTGAGATGCCTAAGCCAAATTGACTACTTTCTAGGTATTGAAGTGCATCTTCTTCCTAATGGGTCTTTACTCTTATCTCAACGCAAGTATGTGAAAGATCTACTCCTCAAGGCTAACATGGCTTCTGCTAACAGCATGGCTTCACCTGTGGCCTATAGTACAAAGTTATCCAAGGTTGGGTCTGCAAGAGTTGAGGATCTTACAATGTTCAGGTCTATTGTAAGGGTTATACAATATGCTACTATAATCAGGCCATACATCTCATTTGTTGTGAACAATGTATGTTGGTTCCTTTCCAATCCTCTTGACATTCACTTGAAAGATGTCAAAAGGATTCTCGGGTATATACAAGGCATTATCAGTTATGGTATTTTTACCATTACAATCAACATCATTACTCCTATCAGTATCAGTGGCCTTTGTTATGTTGACTAGACTTCTGACCCAGATGACAGAAGATCAGCCTCTAGAGCTTGCATCTTTCTAAGGCCTAATCTAGTCTCTTTGTGGGATAAGAAACAAACTCTCCAGGTCCAGTGATGAGGCAGAGTACATAAGCCTTGCACATGTCAATGCACAAATCATGTGTCTTTAGTCTCTTCTACATGAGCTCACAATGAAACACCAAGTGCCAAAAATCTTGTGTGACAATCTTAGTGTAATAGCTCTCTCTCATAATCATGTGTTTCACTCAGGGACAAGGCACATGAAGTTGGATATTTTATTTGTTAGAGAAAAAGTGATCAACAAGAGCCTCATTGTGTTACATGTTCCTGCTGCCTACTGTCATACCCCAAAATTTGCCCATCAATAGTTCAAGACATTTTTCAGGGGCATTCCGACTCATTTTATGGCACTGATCTTAAAGGGACAAAGGCCCAGCTCACGAATGGCCCAATCCAGAAAATGGCCCAAACTGGCCTGTTCGCTACACGCTCGCCTAGCGAACGTTACGTTCGCTACACGCTCGCCTAGCGAACGTTCGCTACACGCTCGCCTAGCGAAGCAAACGTTCGCTACCAGCTCGCCTAGCGAGGCTGACAGACAACAAAAAATTTCGGGCTTCGTTCTGAGCCCATTAGGTCATGAAAAAGGGCATTATAAATACCAGCACTTCAGTAATGAAAAGGGAACGAAAAAAGGAGAGAGGAGAACTCTAGCAAGCAAACCCTAGCGCTCACAGACGGAAAACCCTAAAGGAAGCCCTGAAGGAAAAGCCGGCGGCGGCAAGGTCACTTCCGCTCAATTCGATCCGATCAGCCAATTCAAGGTTACAATTCGATTACAAACAGGTTGGCATTGCTATTACTACCCTATGTTCTTAATTTGCACATGGTATCATGATTGAATTTATGAAACTATCTTAAGTTTTACATATGAATTTAAGTATGCATGAACCGTTGAATGTCTAACCACATAATCTCTGTAATGAATGCTATAAAGTGTGAAGCTTGCTGCCATTATATCGTTATTAAAACCGGAATCCGCAGCCGCTCGCTAGCACATCGCTAAGCGAGCATGCAGCGAGTATTCGCTAAGCCTTTGCTAGGCGAGGCAGGCGCGAACCTGACAGTAGCCAGCTTTTCTGTTATGACTTTTCATTCATGTTTTATCATAGCCAGGCATTGTTTATTTGATCCTATTACTGTTGTGATTTCTTTTGCGGTGTAATCCTCGATTGCACCCTGATTTGGTATGCTAACCCGTTTGTTGAATTTTGCAAAGGTTCATATGTCCCAGAAAAAAAGACCGCCGTTAGGTCTTCCACTTTATTTGTGGGATACCCTTGTGGAGGCTCACCCTAAATTGCTTAATTAATTTTAATGTGTTAATTTTAATAATTAATTTTAATAATTAATTTTAATGTATTAATTTTAATGTATTATTTTTAATGTATTGATTTTAATGTGGAGATCCATCCTAATCACCTAATTAACTTTAAAATGTGGCCTTTAAATATGTGATCTTGGACCTCTCTTTTGCCTTATGATATTACGGTATTACGGTCATGTCCCGCGAATGTGGGGATACACTTAGCAAAGACCCTTCGATCAAATCATCATAAAATAAATCATGGTCCCTCGGATGTTGCCTCGAATATATGATTTTTGTCCCTCGATGACCCTTCGGTGTAGCCTACGGTTAAATGATGATCGTCCCTTCGAATGCTAAGGTATCCTTACAACTGTTGCCTTCAATGACCTATCGATGACCCTACGATGACCCTTAAACATCCAAAGGGTAAAATTACTTACTTCTCAATAGTAAGGACAGTTTTACCCTCATAAGGATAGGAAACGCTCATAACGACCTTAGGAAGGTATAACTCTCAATTGCTGGATCATAACCTAAAACATTTTCCACCCCTCACACTTTGCAAATCCTAGAAAATCACCACTTGGTATATATTCATACTAGAATCATTACCAAGTTATATTTTTCTAAACTGTTTTTCAAAATCAAACGAGATAAATGCTTTGTATACATTCATACGAGAATCATTACAAAGTTAAACTCTCTTTTTCGAAACATTTTTTTAACAATGCACGAACACTTTTCAGACAAAAATATAAGTGACCCAGCAATTAAGAGCCCATGGATAACCATGGATACAAAGGGTGCTAATACCTTCCCTTTGTATAATGTACCTCCCGAACCCAAAATCTATTGAGGTCTTTCCTGTTCTTTTCCACCTTTCCTTATTGGATAAAAGAAAAGTCGGTGGCGACTCTTGCTAACCGCGACATTGCGATTACAAATCCATTAAAGTCCAGTTCACCGTATGACAGAACTGGCGACTCTGCTGGGGACATACAAAGAGAGGTCCATCTTAAAAAAAAATCATCTATGTTTTCATAATTGTTCTTTCTTTTTAAGGGAATTGTTGAGTGAAAGATCCTACACCCGGATCTAGTGTACCTTAGGTAAGTAGCAATAGATCATCGCGACTATCCGGCGTATACTGGAATGGTTAAAATGATGGCTACGGTTAATGTGACGCTTTGGATGTCCTGATGTTCCTCGTGTTTACTTGAGGAAAAATTTGGCATTCGCGTGGTGTCATCAAAGCATTAACCAGACCTTTAGAGCCCTAATTGACTCATCCTAGCCATTAGAAAGTAGTGAGATAACTGGCTTCGGTTCCGACTGAGGTTGGTTGATACTCGATACTACACTCTTTGAGATTGGACTTTAGGGAAGCTTCGGTCAACCACTTGGTGTTGCATTGAAGTGGACCTAAAGAAAGGTCGATGATCTGAGATCCTTCTAGAACCCGGTTACTATTCTAGGACAAGTTGAACCAACCAAACTTCAGTGGGGAAGGGTACTTACCTATGGAACTCATGCAAGCCTTAAAACCTAGGGATGATTGTTGTGTGACTTGTTTATGCTTGTTTAACATCTTAACATCATAACATCATAACATCATGACATCATTGTACTAACCATTTCAAGGACTTAGGGATTTAACTTTGCTCTGTTTTGTATAAAAAAAACAAAACAAAAAAAAAAAAAAACAAAAAAAAAAGTCTCTTTTTTTTTGGTAGTTTATGCAAAGTTAGATTCCAAAAGTCCTTGAAAACATTTCATACATTGCATAGCATAACATTGCATAACAGGTGTTCTAAAGGGATCAATGTTCTCACGGTTTTCATGCAAACAGAAAAATGGACCTCGAACAAATTGTCAGAGATCTCCAGGCTCAGAATGCTCAACTCCAGAAGATGATCTTGAACTTATCCAGGGGGCAGAAGGAACTGAAGGCTCTCTTGCTCGAGAAGAAAAAGGACAAGAAACCCGTGAGGCACGTTAACCCCGGGAAGGAGGCAGTTTACGAAGATCAATATGACTTTAGCACAAGCACTGCAGGGTATGCTAAAAGCAAATTTAATTACCCTCAGAGATCCTCCTGCAAAACCCAACACTACTTCTCCTAGGTATAATCCCGATGCCAGGTGTGCGTATCACTCCGATAGCCCCGGGCATGATACAAACGATTGTTGGTCGTTGAAGAACAAAATTCAGGATATGATCGACGCCGGAGAATTTGAATTGGGTCCGCCTGAGACTCCTAAGGTCATCACTGCTCCTCTGCCTAATCATGACAAAACTATTAATGCTATAGAGGATGCTGACAGCGATTGCGACCTGGATAGCTGGGTCTACCCAACAATTGGTGACGGACTCAATAATTGGAAGGCTGAAGACATTATCCCGATTTCCTTTAGTCGGGAGTAATTGTTATTGCTATTTTTGTGGTTCAAAGCATTGTGTCTATACCCGGGGCATAATAGCTAATTTTAAGGGTTTTGTCATTTTCATAAGCATATTTACATTCAATGAATCAATGGACCTTTTGCATTCAAATATTGCGCTCTTTATCTTTCCTGTCATTTTTCAAGCTATATTTTCTTGCACACACTCACGTAACAATTTGCCGATCCATATCCACTCTGGATCCTGTTGATAATAGCTCTGCTACTGTTCATTATGACTTTGAAAATCCGATCTACCAAGCCGAGGATGGAAGTGAGGAAGATTGTGAAGTCCCTAGAGAACTTGCCAGACTGGTACTACGAAAGACTATACAGCCGCACGAGGAATCAATTGAAATTGTAAATCTGGGTACTGAAACAAACAAGAGAGAAGTCAGAAGTTTCTTGGGGCACTTGAATTACATGGCCCGATTCATCCCGCATTTGACTGCAACTTGCAAACCCATCTTCAAATTACTAAAAAAGAAAAATCAAGAGATGGTATGGAGTGATGAATGGCAAAATCAAGAAATATCTCCAAGAACCTCCAATTCTGATGCTGCCAGTTGAAGGAAGACCTCTAATCATGTATTTGACCGTGTTAGAAAATTCAATAGGGTGTGCTGGGGCAACATGACGAGTCTGGTCGAAAAGAGCATGTCATACACTGCCTTAGCAAAAGGTACCGACTGTGAAACAAGATACTCACAGCGCGAGAAAGCTTGCTGTGCTCTGGCCTGGGCTGCTCGCCGACTAAGACAGTATATGTTGAATCATACCACTTTATTGATTTCTAAGATGGATTATATCAAATATCTACTTGAGAAACCTGCTGTCTCCTGAGAGAGTTATCACTGATCATGGTACTAAACTGAACTCTACACGCAGTTCAAAATAAAGCACCATGACTCTTCTCCGTATCGGCCAAAGACGAACGGCGCCGTGGAGACTGCTAATAAGAATATCAAGAAGATCATACAAAAAATGACATAACGTACAAAGACTGGCATGAGATGTTACCTCTTGCTCTTCATGGTTACCGCACTTCGACAGGGGCAACCCCTTTCTCTTTAGTCTATGGAATGGAAGCCGTTTTACCAGTGGAAGTTCAGATTCCCTCTCTAAGAATCATGAAAGAGGCGGCCTTAGATGAAGATGAATGGATTCAGACTCGACTCGATCAGATAAATCTGATTGATGAGAAGAGACTTGCGGCTGTTTGTCATGGGCAGATATATCAGAAATGCATGACCCAGGCATTTAACAAAAGAGTTAAGAGACAGGTGTACCAACTTGGCGACTTGGTGATCAAGCGTATCATTCTACCACAAGGTGATTCCAGAGGCAAATGGACTCCCACATACGAAGGGCCGTTTGTGGTCAAGAAAGTATTCTCTGGTGGAGCCATGATACTTGCTACAATGGATGGCGAAGATTTCCCGCACCCCGTGAATGCAGACATAGTAAAAAAAAATACTACGCATAAAAGAGACCCGCTAGGTCGACGTACCTAGGCAAAAGTAAGGGCATCCCGGCGAACCAAAAGGGTTCGGGCAAAAATTAGGGATAAATATATAAAGACGTACACCCGGCAAGTCGAAAACCTGAAAAGGCGGCTTGGGCAAGAAGGGGTATCCCGGTGGACTGAAAACCTGAAAAGGTGGTCCAGGCAAAAATTAGGGATTAAAGCGTATGACTATGTCCCGTTCTCTGTCAGCTCCAACCAAGTTCAAGGGACTGAACAAGCCAATCACTTCTATCCGACAATAGGTGATGAGATGCTTGAAGACATAATGACAGTAGTGGAATTAAAATCAATAGGACTTTTTCTGCATAGCTTTCTCTTTGTTTGCCTGACAATTTCCTCTTACTAGGATTTCTGTCTCCTTGTACTCAAATTGCCTATTTATAGGCCCTCTTTCAAAATCAATACAATTTCATTTCCAAAAAGATGCTTTTGTCTTACTTTCTCTGTTTTGTTTGCGTAAACGTCCATTGATTTAACTTGAATTGATTTATGCATTTGAATACGATCAATGTTTACCAAAAATGCATGCCTAGAACGGTAATAGCAATTACTACACGACTTCAGGATCGAGGAGAAGGTCTAACCATGCTTCCCAATGAATCCGTTGCTAATTCGATTCCCCGGCAACGCCAGTTATTCCCCCAGAAGAAATTGGCATTACTAGACAAATGGGTCATCTCTTCCACCCCCAGCCAGGCTCTGTTGGATATTTCCACCATCAGACAGAAATCAAGTATCCTAGCTAAGGAAGGGTCATCAATACAAATATCTCCGACCAGAAGACTGAGATTTATTTCCCCAGTAGGGTCCCCTGGAAGAACGTTTCAGACACATAGTGCATTCATTACATCATTTCACATCACATACCTACGTACAATTTTCGTTCCGCATCATATACATTACATCATTTCATAACATATACATGTATACAATGCTCTCATTTATTCCAGACGCATAATTCACTCATTACATCATTTCACAGCATACGCATGCATACAACATTTGCATCTCATGCATCATGACATGGCATGAAGCTAACTTTATTTTTCAGGTCAATTATCCTCCTGACATAGTCAAAACAAAGGTCCATTCAGACAGACATCTTTATCAATTACGTTCAAGATGCCAATACAACATATACAAATACTAGCAGATATAGCCTAGCGTACGGTTCATTCTGATTCAGCTCAACATATGACCCCTTCAACTCAGATACGATCTAGCGTACGATCCATTCTGACCTTCAACAACTCAGATACGATCTAGCGTACGATCCATTCTGACCTTCAACCGCTCAAATACAGTCTAATGTACGACCAAGTTAGACCTTCAACCGCTCAAAAACAGTCTAATGTACGACCAAGTTAGACCTTCATCTGCCCAGATACGGTTTAATGTACGACCAAGTTAGACCTTCATCTACTCAGATGCTACCTAGTGTACGGTACATTTCTGAAGTGTAGTCTAGTGTACGACTACCCCCTTTTATCATCAGATTCAGCCTAATGGACGGCTCATCCTGCAACTCCAATACAGTCTATCATAAGACCCATTTGGATACTCAAATCCTCAGATACAGCATGACGTACGGCTCATTCTGCAACTCCAATACGGTCTAACGTACGACCCATTTGGACCTTCAGCTCAGATACGATCTAACGTACGATCCATTCTGATCTTCAACAACTCAGATACGGTTTAATGTACGACCAAGTTAAACCTTCATCTTCTCAGATGCTACCTTCGGACAGGTACATTTCTGAATGGTAGTCTAGTGTACGACTACTCCCTTTTCAGCAGATTCAGCCTAATGGACGGCTCATTCTGCTCAGATACGGTTTAATGTACGACCAAGTTAAACCTTCATCTTCTCAGATGCTACCTTCGGACAGGTACATTTCTGAATGGTAGTCTAGTCTGTACGACTACTCCCTTTTCAGCAGATTCAGCCTAATGGACGGCTCATTCTGCTCAGATACGGTTTAATGTACGACCAATTTAAACCTTCATCTTCTCAGATGCTACCTTCGGACAGGTACATTTCTGAATGGTAGTCTAGTGTACGACTACTCCCTTTTCAGCAGATTCAGCCTAATGGACGGCTCATTCTGCTCAGATATGGTTTAATGTACGACCAAGTTAAACCTTCATCTTCTCAGATGCTACCTTCGGACAGGTACATTTCTGAATGGTAGTCTAGTGTACGACTACTCCCTTTTCAGCAGATTCAGCCTAATGGACGGCTCATTCTGCTCAGATATGGTTTAATGTACGACCAAGTTAAACCTTCATCTTCTCAGATGCTACCTTCGGACAGGTACATTTCTGAATGGTAGTCTAGTGTACGACTACTCCCTTTTCAGCAGATTCAGCCTAATGGACGGCTCATTCTGCTCAGATATGGTTTAATGTACGACCAAGTTAAACCTTCATCTTCTCAGATGCTACCTTCGGACAGGTACATTTCTGAATGGTAGTCTAGTGTACGACTACTCCCTTTTCAGCAGATTCAGCCTAATGGACGGCTCATTCTGTTACTCAGATGCTACCTTCGGACAGGTACATTTCTGAATGGTAGTCTAGTGTACGACTACTCCCTTTTCAGCAGATTCAGCCTAATGGACGGCTCATTCTGCAACTCAGAGACGATCTAGCGTACGATCCATTCTGATCTTTCATCCCCATCAAAGTCATCCGCCTAACGAACAACTCACTCTGGTACTCAGATATGATCTAGCGTGTGATCCATTCTGATCCCTTATCCCCAGCAGTATATAGCATACTCTGACTCCCCAGCGAAGTCAACAGCATGATGGATGATTCACTATACGGTCTAGCGTATGACCCGGTATGACATCCATGTCTTCAGACATCGTCTAACGTACGACGCAATCGGAAGCTCGTCATCAAACTTCCTGGATGGCATCTCTAAGCCCATCTCCATCAAGACTAGCTCCTAATTGACAAGTGCAAATTTTTGGGGCATCCTAAGTGTTCAATAATCTTCCACCTCCAGACCACGAATGGCGTACATACCATTCTGACTCTCTCGGTTCAAGAATATTGAACAGGGGCAGCTGTCATACCCCAAAATTTGCCCATCAATAGTTCAAGACATTTTTCAGGGGCATTCCGACTCATTTTATGGCACTGATCTTAAAGGGACAAAGGCCCAGCTCACGAATGGCCCAATCCAGAAAATGGCCCAAACTGGCCTGTTCGCTACACGCTCGCCTAGCGAACGTTACGTTCGCTACACGCTCGCCTAGCGAAGCAAACGTTCGCTACCAGCTCGCCTAGCGAGGCTGACAGACAACAAAAAATTTCGGGCTTCGTTCTGAGCCCATTAGGTCATGAAAAAGGGCATTATAAATACCAGCACTTCAGTAATGAAAAGGGAACGAAAAAAGGAGAGAGGAGAACTCTAGCAAGCAAACCCTAGCGCTCACAGACGGAAAACCCTAAAGGAAGCCCTGAAGGAAAAGCCGGCGGCGGCAAGGTCACTTCCGCTCAATTCGATCCGATCAGCCAATTCAAGGTTACAATTCGATTACAAACAGGTTGGCATTGCTATTACTACCCTATGTTCTTAATTTGCACATGGTATCATGATTGAATTTATGAAACTATCTTAAGTTTTACATATGAATTTAAGTATGCATGAACCGTTGAATGTCTAACCACATAATCTCTGTAATGAATGTTATAAAGTGTGAAGCTTGCTGCCATTATATCGTTATTAAAACCGGAATCCGCAGCCGCTCGCTAGCACATCGCTAAGCGAGCATGCAGCGAGTATTCGCTAAGCCTTTGCTAGGCGAGGCAGGCGCGAACCTGACAGTAGCCAGCTTTTCTGTTATGACTTTTCATTCATGTTTTATCATAGCCAGGCATTGTTTATTTGATCCTATTACTGTTGTGATTTCTTTTGCGGTGTAATCCTCGATTGCACCCTGATTTGGTATGCTAACCCGTTTGTTGAATTTTGCAAAGGTTCATATGTCCCAGAAAAAAAGACCGCCGTTAGGTCTTCCACTTTATTTGTGGGATACCCTTGTGGAGGCTCACCCTAAATTGCTTAATTAATTTTAATGTGTTAATTTTAATAATTAATTTTAATAATTAATTTTAATGTATTAATTTTAATGTATTATTTTTAATGTATTGATTTTAATGTGGAGATCCATCCTAATCACCTAATTAACTTTAAAATGTGGCCTTTAAATATGTGATCTTGGACCTCTCTTTTGCCTTATGATATTACGGTATTACGGTCATGTCCCGCGAATGTGGGGATACACTTAGCAAAGACCCTTCGATCAAATCATCATAAAATAAATCATGGTCCCTCGGATGTTGCCTCGAATATATGATTTTTGTCCCTCGATGACCCTTCGGTGTAGCCTACGGTTAAATGATGATCGTCCCTTCGAATGCTAAGGTATCCTTACAACTGTTGCCTTCAATGACCTATCGATGACCCTACGATGACCCTTAAACATCCAAGGGTAAAATTACTTACTTCTCAATAGTAAGGACAGTTTTACCCTCATAAGGATAGGAAACGCTCATAACGACCTTAGGAAGGTATAACTCTCAATTGCTGGATCATAACCAAAACATTTTCCACCCCTCACACTTTGCAAATCCTAGAAAATCACCACTTGGTATATATTCATACTAGAATCATTACCAAGTTATATTTTTCTAAACTGTTTTTCAAAATCAAACGAGATAAATGCTTTGTATACATTCATACGAGAATCATTACAAAGTTAAACTCTCTTTTTCGAAACATTTTTTTAACAATGCACGAACACTTTTCAGACAAAAATATAAGTGACCCAGCAATTAAGAGCCCATGGATAACCATGGATACAAAGGGTGCTAATACCTTCCCTTTGTATAATGTACCTCCCGAACCCAAAATCTATTGAGGTCTTTCCTGTTCTTTTCCACCTTTCCTTATTGGATAAAAGAAAAGTCGGTGGCGACTCTTGCTAACCGCGACATTGCGATTACAAATCCATTAAAGTCCAGTTCACCGTATGACACCTACCAACTAATTGCTCTATTAACCAAGTCCATATCTATTGCACGATTTCTTGAACTTATGGAAAAGTTGAAAGTTGTTGACAAGTTGTAACTCGGTCAACCACCCCTAGGATTGTAGTGAGAGTATTCAGAGTATGAGTTAAACCCCTTGTATTGAGAATTGGGCTTGGCCCAATTCTCTTACCTACCCTTAGTTAGTCTCAGTTAAAAATTATGTTACACGTTGGTTATGCCTAACCAACTATATATACTTGTAATATGTTGTAATAGAATAAGAATTGAGAAATTATAACAAACTCTATTTGTTATTGAGAAATTATAACAATCTCTCTCTCTCTCTCTCTCTCTCTCTCTCTCTCTCTCTCTCTCTCTCTCTCTCTTCTTCTTCTCTCCTCTCTCTCTCTCTCTCTCTCTCTCTCTAGATCTCTCCTCTCGCTCTCTCTTCTCTCTCTCTCTCTCCTCTCTCTCTCTCTCTTCTCTCTCTCTCTCTCTCTCTCATCTCTCTCTCTCTCTCTTCTCTCTCTCTCTCTCTCTCTCTCTCTCTCTCTTATCTTCTCTCTCTCTCGCCTCTCTCTCCTCTCTCTCTCCTCTCTCTCTCTCTCTCTCTCTCTCTCTCTCTCTCTCCTCTCTCTCTCTCTCTCTCTCTCTCCTCTCTTCTTCTCTCTCTATCTCTCTCTCTCTCTCTAGTCTCTCTCTCTCTCTCTCTCTCTCTCTCTCTCTCTCTCTCTCTCTCTCTCCTCTCTCTCTCTCTCTCTCTCTCTCTCTCTCTCTCTCTCTTCTCCTCTCTCTCTCTCTCTCTCTCTCTCTCTCTCTCTCTCTCTCTTCTCTCTCTCTCTCTCTCTCTCTCTCTCTCTCTCTCATCATATTTTGCGTTTGTTTTAAAAAAAATATTTGGTACATATATGATGTATACATTCTTGCTTCACAACTGTGCTACAGGTTAAGATGATAATTATGTAAATTTCTAAATTATACTTATAAAAACAAGAGTAACATTTCAATTTTAAAAATTCATAAAATATTATTACAAGTAATAGAACTCATGACTATTGTCACTTTTGTCCTTAGTATGTGTTGCCTTATCTCATAAATAGAAATAGTAAGGAGAAAATCCGGAACATTTGTCCTTAGTATGTGTTACCTTATCTCATAAATAGAAGTAGGGTGGGAGAAAATCCTGAACATGTGCTATTTGTAAATAATCAAAAAATACTTTCTGTTATATGGAACTTTATATCTAGAACACTTCTCCTAAATATGACATTCGTTAAAACATGTTATGTTTCAGGAAAAACCAATTCTTATTGGTAAAACTATTATAATCCAAATCAAATTGCAACACTACAATCATTAAAATATCCTTGCAATAAAAATATTATAATTATAATTTGTGATACATCATAAAGAAAAGTCTAGAGAAATTTTAATAAATGAATTCATATGCATTTTGCAATTTGTATCAACGAAAATAAATTAAGGGAAAATATTAATGCTCTTAGATAATAATTTACTAAAACTATTAAATGATTAAAATTTAAAGTAATTCTATTATCCTCTTATTAAGTTAGTATACTAAAAAATTATATATATATATATATAATATATATATATATTATATATATATATATATATATTATATATATAGATATATATATGATATATATATATATATATATATATATAATAGATATATATATATAGATATATATATATATAATATATATATATATATATATAGATATATATTATATAATATATAATATATATAATATATATATATATATATATAATCTATATATATATATATATAATATGTGTCTAAAACGTCTTTATTATTTAGTATGGTTAGTAGTGTAGTTGATGAAGTTGAAAATATAGTAAATAATAAATAAATAAATATTAATAATATATAAATATTAAATATATATATTATATTATATATATATTATATATATATATATATATATAATATATTTATATATATATATATATATATATATATATATATATATATATATATATTCTCATCTTAAAAGGACATATTTGAGAAAAATAATATTGAGAAAGAACATTTAATATGAAAAGCAGACTACAACCCCTGCTAATAGCTGTCTTAAAATATTTGAATCATGTGGTACACAATAACATTAATCTATATCAAATATAATCCAGATAACAAAGGGATTGCTACAGTTATTTCGTATTAAATATTGAATAGGATATTTGAGAAATAATAAAAGTAATGCCTCATGTTACTCGATTTTTAAAGGCAGCGAAATGACATTCATTAATGAGTGGAAAATGTGAGCACCCAATATCTTAAATGCACGTAAAGAAGATGGTAAGCTTATTGGATATTTTAATTGTCACGAATAAATAAAATCTTACTCAGTAGTTCGGATAGTTAGGCACAAGATACAAGTAATAAAATCTTACTCAGTAGTTCGGATAGTTTTTTTTTATGTTTGTTATTAGTTTATTTGAACTGATCATATTTTCAAACTCTAAAATGATAGTTCATCATTATACATATAAAGGTAGTCATGTGTCATAAAAAACAATAAGAATATAATATATTTTTCAAGTAAACTTTCTATTATGGCATTCGAGCACAGTTCTGATTCGGAAAAGATATTGGGGAAGAAAAATACCTCCAAACCTGAAACAAAGAACAAACAAATCTATCATCTAAACAATTCTGATAGTCCTAGAATTCCACCCGTGACAACATTTTTGAATGGAGAGAATTACCGCACATAGGCAAGATCGATCAAGACAACTTTGTGTGCAAAGATAAAAACAGGTTTCCTTGATGGAAGCATCAAGACCACCAATTCAAAATGAAGTGTACAATGAATGGGAGAAGGAAGATTCAATGCTGACAACTTGGTTGGTCAATGTAACATAACTAAATCTACACATAAGTATCTCACATGCTTCAACGACACGAGATGTGTTGGTGGATCTTGAAGAACACTTTTCTCAGACCAATGCACCACAAATCCATCAGTCGTGGAGAAACTTGTGTTTAATGCAGAAACATCCAAAAACAAGTGTAACAGATTAATACACTCAATTCAAAAGTCTTGTTGATGAATTGAGTGAATTGCAAACTCTACCTAAATGCAGTTGCAGAGCTTGTAAAGTATTGACACAAATGGAAGAATAACAGCGAGTCCATCTATTTCTTGGAAGCTTTGATCGTAAATAAAACTCTCATGTCAAGGAAACAATACTTAATACTGATAGACTACCCTCTATTAGGCGTGTCTTTAATCAAATTCAAAGAGAAGAAACTCGTTTTACAACAAATAAGGAAAGAGATTCCAAGGTGAAAAATGCATTTGAGTTTTACTCAGGTGCAGGTAGGAAAATAGGAAAGGAATATCACTCAAGATTAAAGTGTGATTATTGTGGGAAAATTGGACATGTCAAGGAAAAATGCTTTGAGATTGTTGGATATCCAGCAAGTTTGGAATCACGAAGAACTTAAAGGACAAAATCTAACAAATGCGAGGGTAACAAGTAGCAAATTTTGCCCAGGCCGTTGAGAGAAAAGAATATCCAGAAGCAACAACGTTAGAACATGTCATGCATGGAGTTCATGCCAAAAGTCATGCAAACGCAGATGAAAACATGTCTGGTAAACTTGAATATTGTTTCAATTGGATACTTGATAGTGGTGTTTCACACCACATGTTTCCTTTGACGTTAATATTGAAGAAAATCAGAAAATCAGACAAACCTTTCTGCATAACTACACTAATAAGGATTTCAACATTAGTTGAAAATATGAGAGATGTGAATTTATCAAGTTTCCATACGTTAAAAGATGTGTTATTGGTTCCTGACTTTAAATGTCGTTTGATTTCAATTCATAAACAAACATACGATTTAAATTGTTATGTGATTTATGATAAAAATTCTTGCACAATACATGACCAAGCCTCGAAGACGAAGATCAGATCATGTGACTAGCATGAAGGGGTTTATGTGTTCACAAAGCAACATCAGCAAGGCTTCATGGATGCAGCTAAGAATGACATGGAAACCTTATTGCACATCAAAATGGGATATTCCTAAAATAAAATCCTTCAGCATATTTCACATTTAGTCAAATGCAATTTTGATAGCGCAAACTGTTGTGATGTATGCCATAAGGCAAAACAATGTAGAAACCCTTTCGCTTTAAGTATTAATAAACATGAATCATGTTTAAATTGATCCACTCTGACTTATGGGGAAATAAAATACTATCATAAACAATGGATAACATTACTTTCTTACCATTATAGTAGACTACACTCGTGGCACATGGGTATATTTAATGAAACACAAGACAAAGACTTTACAATATTTGATTAATTTTAGCAATCTAATCAAAATGCAGTTTAATATGCATATCAAGAGGATTATGAGTGACAATGGGATAAAGTTTACTAACTCCGATTTCAAGTGCTTCACTAAAAAAGAAGGGATCAATCATGAAACTTCTTGTGTTACCACACCTCAACTTAATGGATGTGTGTAACACAAGCATAGACAAATTTTGAACATAGCATGAAGTTTGTGTTTTAAAGCAAATCTCCCATTGCATTTTTGGGGAGATTGTGTATTGACAACAATGTATCTAATCAATAGAACTCCTACAGTGGAAAATAAGGGAATCACTCCATACAAGTTACTTTTAAAAAGAGCACCAAATTATGAGCACATGAGAACTTTTGGTTGCTTGTGCTACAAGAAAAATGACTCAAAGGGAATAAGTAAATTTGATCCCAGAGATGGAAGGTGTATTTTTATTGGTTATCCACAAGGACAAAAAGGATGGAAAATTTACAATTCAAAGACTCGTGAATGCCGCATATCGAGAGATGTGGTGTTTTATGTGCATATCTTTCCTTACCATGTACAACACATAATGGGTCTACTAGTTTTAGAAATAACTCATCAAATGATAACCTCAATGATAAGCCTTCACTCTATAATGATGCAAAATTGGAAGTACCAAGCCTTGGGGAAATTCTTCATAATGACCATACATCAGGTCCTATGGAAAGTTCACCCATTAGGGAGCCTGAATACACGAGTTAAACTGAAAGTGAACCTATAGAGCAAGAACCTGTATCCATAAATGACGTGAACGAGGAATTCACCAATGATTCTAAAAAATAATCATCAAGTGAAAGTAAAGGAAAAGTCTCAAATGAGGGGGAACCTCAAAACATGCCACACATAATACGACCTCCAAATTATCTTAAAGACTATGATTGGGGTAATTAAACATAAACCTAAACTGCATGGCATCAATTCTAGAGTCCTCTTCAAGTATCACATATCCCATCTCAAAACTTTTAAAATATGATAAGTTTTCACAAAAACGTAGAGCTTACCTTGCAGCCATCTCTAATGACAAATAACCTCAATCATATACCTAGTAAGTCAAGCACACAGTTTGGAGGGAGGACATGGCTCAATAAATCAAGGACCTAGAAGATAATGAGAGATGGGAATAAACTCATTTACCATAAGGAAGAAAATTGATAGGATGTAGATGGGTGTAAAAAATTCAAAATAAAGCTACAAGTGAGATTGAAAAGGACACAACCATATTAGTTGCTAAAGGTTACACACAAATAGAAGGTGAGGACTTCAATGAAACCTTTGCTCAAGTGGCCAAAATGACCACAATCAGATTCTTGTTAATAGTTTGAGTTGCAAAAGGATGAAAATTATATCAAATGGATGTTAACAATGTCTTCTTGCATTGATAATTGATAGAAGACGTATATATGAGTCCTTAAGAAGGATATAAAGTTCCAAACAAAGATTTTGTATGTAGATTAAATAAGTCATTGTATGGCTTGAAATAAGCATCTAGAAATTAGTATAGAAAGCTATCTCAATCTTTGATAAAATATAGTTTCCAAGATAACCAGTCTGATCATAGTCTATTTACTTATTCACATGGATCAATTTTTCTTATTGTTTTGATCTATGTTGATGACTTGATCATTGCTTGTAATGACGTTGAGGCCTATTATCAGTTCAAGGGATATCTCAGTCAATGTTTCCACATGAAGGATCTTGGTTCGCTTAAAGACTTCCTAGGCTTGGATAGCACGAAGGTTAGAAGGGATATTCCTTTGTCAAAGAAAATACACCTTATACATTCTACAAGAATGTGCAATGCTTGTTTGTAAGCCTTCTTTGTTTCTAGTGGAACAAAATCATAAACTTTCTTTGGCCAATGGACTTTCACTCTTAGAACCACTAAGGTATATGAGATTAGTTGGACGCCTGATTTACTTAATGATCATTAGGCCTAAATTAACCTACTCAGTTCATACTCTAAGTCAATTCATGCAAACTCCAGTTCAAGACCATTGGGATACTGCTATGTGAATCCTACAATATCTCAAATCTTCTCATGGGCAAGGTATCATTCTTCCACAGCATAATGATTTACAAATAGTTGACTACTGTGATTCAGATTGGGCATCGTGTCGTATTACCAGAAAGTACATCTTAGGTTATCTATTGAAACTTGGCATTGATCTAATATCATGGAAAACAAAGAAACAAGCTACAGTGTCTCGATCTTCAAGTGAGGTTGAATATCGTGTAAGGACACATGCCACAAGTGAAATATTATGGCTAGTTAATTTGTTAGAGACTCTGCAAGTTATATGCATCAAACCTACGCTTCTACATTGTGACAATCAAGCAGCTCTTCATTTAGCTACAAACTCAATCTTCCATGAATGAACAAAGCACATTGAAATTGACTGTCATTTTATTTGAGAAAACATATAGTCAGGTGCCATAAGCACAACTTACCTGCCCACCAAACAATAAAATGTTGTCATTCTAACTAAGTCCTTAGGCGTAAAAGTTTTTCAAGACCCATGTTCAAGTTAGACGTTCATAATCCTCACCCTCCAACTTAAGAGGGAGTATTAGAGATAAATTTAATAGTTTGTTATCAGTTTGTTAGGTTTGTTATTAGTTTGTGTTAGTTTGTTAGGGTTGATCCTATTTTCAAGCTCTAAATGATAGATCATCAGCCTATTTATAATGATATGTCATGTGTCATAAACACGATAAGACTACGTCATATTTTTCAAGTTAACTTTCTACTCTCTCTGTCCCAAATTATAAGTCACTTGATCAAAAAACTTTCTCCCAAATTATAAGTCACTTTAGAATTCCAATATAATATTAATTGCATTTTTCCAATATACCCTCTATCGTTTATTATTATTTCTTCTAACATTTTCTATATATATATATATATATATATATATATATATATATATATATATATAATTTATGGTTCCTATACAACACTAATTATTTTTTTAATTGGTATAAAATATCCAAAACGATTTTTAATTTAAAACGGAGAGAATATTAATCAGGATCCATCAAAAGTTAAAACTACACGATGGACAATAGGTATTAAGTATAATTATACCCGAATTATTTATTGCCTCATATGAGAAAACATATTAAACTAAGAAAAAATATTATAAAACTTCGACTTGTTAAATGCATGACAAACCAAAATATAATATTTGGAAATATGTCGCAATACATGCTTCATTTTATTTATAAATAGATCGGGGTGTCACATTTCCTAAACCAAGATCGAGATTTCACATTGACTTTCTTGCCATTTATTTTTTCTGTAGTTGTCTTAAAAAATCTGAGATGACTAATTCTATAGAGAGAAAGCCACATGCTGTGCTAACTCCATTTCCAGCTCAAGGCCATATCAATGCATTGTTGAAACTAGCAAAACTTCTTCACCTTAAAGGCTTTCACATAACCTTTGTCAACACTGAATATAATCACAAACGCTTGCTCAAATCAAGAGGTTCCAATTCCTTTGACGGTTTCACTGATTTTACCTTTGAGACTATTCCAGATGGTTTAACTCCAATGGATGGTGATGGTGATGGTGATGTTACTCAAGACGCACCCTCTCTTTTTCATTCAATCATGACCAAGATGCACATATTCTTTGGTGAACTTCTTACTAGACTTCATGAATCTGCCATTGCTGGTCTGGTTCCACCAGTTACATGCATAGTTTCTGATTTTTACATGCCATTTACCATACAAGCTGCTGAAGATCATGCACTCCCAATCCTTCTGTTTTCTCCAACCAGTGCATGCACCTTGTTATCTATTCTGCACTCTCGTACATTGATTGAGAAAGGTTTAATGCCACTCAAAGGTAATAATTTGTTATCTTTCTCCATTATAGATGTTCATTGTTTAGTAGAAATCTAAAATTTCATCTATTAATTGTTTGGTACAAATTTAAAATTTCATCTAATACCACTTATAATTTTCAAGAGCCAATAAAATGATTATTAGACATGATAGATCTACTGAAAGTTTATCTTGAATTAACCTTTTATATATATATATATATATATATATATATATATATATATTATATATATATATATATATTCAATCTATTAATTTTGACAAGCAGACGAGAGTTATCGAACAAATGGATATTTGGACACCAAAGTAGATTGTATTCCAGGATTGCACAACTTTCGACTAAAGGATCTTTTTGACTTGATCATAACAACAGATCTAAATGATATCATGTTTGAATTCTTCATCCATGTGACAGACAGAGTTCATAGAGCATCTGCTATTGTTTTTAACACTTTTAATGAGCTTGAGAGTGATGTGCTGCAAGCTCTCTCTTCTATGCTCCCTTCTCTCTATACCATTGGACCATTACCTTTATTATTAAATCAAATTGGGCATAATCACTTACAATCTTTAGGTTCCAATCTTTGGAAAGAAGATACCAAATGTATTGATTGGCTTGAATCCAAAGAACCAGAGTCTGTTATTTATGTGAATTTTGGAAGCATTGCAGTTCTGACTCCAGAGCAACTGTTGGAGTTTGCTTGGGGTTTGGCCAACAGCAAGAAACCATTTTTATGGATCATTAGGCCTGATCTTGTCATCGGTGGCTCGGTGGTTTTGTCATCTGAGTGTGTCAATGAAATTTCTGATAGAGGCCTAATAGCAAGTTGGTGTCCGCAAGAGAAAGTTTTGAACCATCCTTCAATTGGTGGATTTTTGACTCATTGCGGATGGAACTCAACCACTGAAAGCATATGTGCTGGAGTGCCAATGTTGTGTTGGCCATTTTTAGCTGATCAGCCAACAAACTGTAGATTTATTTACAATGAATGGGAGATTGGAATGGAAATCGATTCTAATGTGAAGAGAGATGAAGTGGAGAAGTTGATCAATGAATTGATGTTGGGAGATAAAGGAAAAAGGATGAGGAAAAAGGTCATGCAATTGAAGAAGAAGGCAAAGGAGAGCACTAGTCCAGGTGGCTCTTCTTACATGACCTTTGACAAAGTTATTGAGGAAGTTTTGCTTAAACAATACTGAATATTAAAGTGCTTTATTTTAGGAAATGTAGTTATTCATTCATTTCCTATTGAATTTGATTGATTGTAATAGTGCATTTAATTATTTGTTATGTTATTTGATTTCAAGATGAATAATAATGTTTAAGAGGTATCGGTTTATTGGTTAGAGCTTAATACTGTAATCTAAAGTTAACAAGTTCAAATGTCATATATGATAGTTGTAGTTGAATGTCCTTTCATTCTTTCTTTTTTTTGTCATTGCATATTTAGTGATAATAACAATTATGATATACACATGACATATAATTGTATTTCCTTTTTAATTCTCACGAGCTAAACGATTATACTCTACACTACAGAAGTAAAGAAACATACACATTATTTAAATTTAGTTGTTTTGTTAAATAAATTATTTTATTGAAATTTTTTAAAAAAAGAACTAAAGAGGATTTGGGGCATGTATCTAATTCATCAAAACTAACAAAAATGACAATTCGTTAAACCAAAACGATATCTTAAATAACTATCTCAATCAAATTGTGGCAAAATAATCTACCATGTGTCATGATCCACACTAGGCCAAATAAAGCTTTAGGCAACGCTTTTATTGACCTTAGAAAGTGTTTTAAACGCCGCCTATTATGGCGCCGCTGTAGGTATAGGCATCACATTTTTAGTGAAAAAACGTTGACTTAAGGGCAATTTAGACAATCCTTTCTGCTAAAAGTATTAGTGTAAGTTTTTTAGGCACATTGATAAAAGTGATGGCGTAAGGAATCATTAGGTAGCATTTTCTAGTAAATCGTTGGTGTTTGTAACACCCGAAATCCTGAAATTCGAAATAATGTGGAAATAAAACAAATACACACATTAGGTGACACTCAAACACAATATACATTTGCTCTGTAACACAAATTATTTAAAACATGCATTAGATTTAAAATTGTCATCACATACTCGTCTTAACATAGGCTCATCGCAGTTGATTTAAAATAATTTCAATAACTAAAAAAATCTCAATCAAAATTGTCATGACAATTTAGTTCAACATAAACAACCTCGAAACAAAAGCCAATAGCAAAGCAAAACGTTCGTCCGCTCAGTGTTACATATCATAGCAATGAAATACTAAATAAACGTATAAAACAGGAAAAGAAGAACAACCTATACGCCATTCTCCATCCTCTAAGCAAGTACTCAGTTACCTATTCATATGCACCTGTAACACCTTCTATAATATACATCTAAAAAATACATTATACAGGATATTAATTTGGTATTGATACAACACAAGTGCCTAATGGCACATCACATACAATAGTGCTTAAATATGGCACATCACATACAATAGTGCTTAAATAAAAATTAAGATTTATATGCAATATCTTCATTGCACACAATCCACAGCGGAAGATCGAAATAAATAGAATCCTTCAAAACATTATCCAACAACTTCTTTTATCTTAAACCTGCAAGTAAACACCTGAAAAACAACAATGATATTAGGGTAAAATAATAATCTCAGTGAATTCTCCTATCCAATGGATCCACTCGACTCTACAGAGTTTATAATCGATTCCTAACTCGAGTCTTCATCTCTAGTTACTTGTGCATCACTCACATAACATAACTAAGACTTAAGTATCTAAGGGATATTCACGATGTATGGCAAAATGTAACTTACGTTAACATAACTCAATAAATCACTACTCGGATTCACGAAACATCGATCCCCGACCGTACTTACGTCTAGGACAAGGCTCGGTTCACGCATGCTCGTATAATTCGACTTTCGTGTGGATATTAGGTTCTCCATGGGACTCGAACCCATTTCAAAAACCGTCACTCGTATCAGAATCTAACCCAGTTTGAGTATCTTTCATCGTATGAGACTCGAACCCACTAAGGTGTCCACTTTTCCCCCATGCTCCGTTATGGTTGAGACTCAAACCCAATTCAGGCACGAATCATTGGTGGTAAATCCCCATTTTCTACTTTATATGAGCATCTTAAATGGTATGTGTGTTAGATGAGGGAAACGATCTAGAAGGGGTTTGAATAGATCGCCTAATAAAAACTTTCTTATTAAAATTCTTTTTTGAAAAATGTTTTTCTATGGCAAGCGGAAATGACTTTGGATAGACTCTCATCTATCCGAACCGTTATTCTTAAGATCAAATATGCGTACAAACTATAATGTAAAGTATGTTAAAGATGAGAAAATCCAATCAACAAGTTCAATATAGTTTATTTGAGTATAAATCACACTTAAGATAAGTCATTTCAAATGAGAAGTAAAAATAAACTTGACAAACGAATTTTGTCGAACACTTGGTACGCCATAATTTTATCGAACATTTGGTGTGCAATACACCAAGCTTGATTCTTTTTGTATTTAAGTTACAACAAATCAATTGCTATGCTAGGAGAAAAACATAAAGTTGTCAGTCGACCACACCTCATTCTGAGTTATAGAACTCAAGTTACGTAACAAATAGTGCTAGGAGAAAAACAGAAAGCTATCATCCACGCTAAGTGCCGAAAAATGGGGCTAAGCGCCACTAGTGCTGGTGGATGCGCTTGTAGCGTGCTTGATGTAACATCCCTAATTTATTTTTATATTTTATTAGCATATTATATTACTAAAATGATGCAATGTGTTATTGATTTAGTTATTGTGATATTTTTGATGATTTTTGAAGTTGTAAGGTTATTTTAGTAATTTTATAATTAAAGGAATTATATATTTGGTGAGTGGAGAAATGAAATTAGACTTTTATTTAATTTATTAGAAATAGTAAAATAATTTAGTATGTTATAATAATAATAGTAGTTAGAATAATTAAAAACAAGTTATTATATTAAAAGTTTATTTAAGATTTATTTAAGTGTGGCATATATAAATATTTAATTATATTATTTTGAAATAATTATTTAATTGAGATTAAAATAATATTACAAGTGTTTCAGCGTTACGGAGAATG